>NW_006399866.1:2093993-2237549 GCF_000299155.1 Elephantulus edwardii | reverse complement strand
ACAGCTTCTCTAGCCATTCGTTTGTTGATGGGCACTTAGGTTGTTTCCAACTCCTTGCTATTGTGAACAAAGCTGCAATAAACATGGGTGTGCATATATCTGCTTGGATGTCAGCTATGGTCTCTTCAGCACAATTCAATTCTTAATAAACCTTTGAACTTAGTCTGATTTCATTTGTTTGGTTTTTTACACTTTCAAAGGGCTGTGAAGCACAAAAAAGAATATGTGACAAAGACCAGCAGTGGCCTCTAAAGCCTAAAATCCTTTTGTTTTTAGGTGCCATCAAGTTCTGTATGACACATAGCAACCCTATAAACAACAGATCTGAACAGTGTCATATCCCTATCCTGCGCCATCCTTACAATCTCTGACACACTCAAGCCCATTACTGCAGTCACTGTCAATTCACCTGGTTGAGGGTCATCGTCTTTTTCAATGACCCTTCACCTTTCCAAGCATGATGTCTCTTTCCAAAGAATAACCTCTCCTAGCAATATGCCCATATGTGTGAGATGAAGCTTTGCCATTCTTGCCTCCAATGAGCATTCTGGCAGCACCTTCTCCAAGATATATCTGTTCATTCTCTTGGCTCTCCATAAATGTTCAGTGCTCTTCTCCAACACCACAGCTCAATTCTTTTTCTGTCATCCTTATTCATTGTTCATTGCTCTCAGATGCATAGCAAGTGATTGAAACATCTTAGCCTGAATCAGGCACAGCTTTGTCCTCAAACTAATTTCATTACTCCTCAATAATTTGGAGAGGTCCTTGACTGCAGACTTTCCCAGTGTAATACATCTCCTGATTTCTTGTATTGATTGTGCACCCAAATAAGATGAAGTTGATGACTGTCTCAGTCCTTTTTCTGTCTATCATGATGTTGCCTATTGGTCAAGTAAATGAAGCTAATCATATATTTAGAGATCCATTTGTAATCTTGTCTTATTAACTTTGTTTTTTTAATTGTTTTTCTATGTCATAGATGATCCTCCTTCCTTTCAGAAGTTGTAAAATTATGGAAGAATTTCATGGAAGAAGGCTGCCCATCCTCTCACAGGGAGCTGGTGGATTCAAACTGCTTACCTGGTCTTGGCAGTGCAATTCCTTATCGGCTAGGCCACCAGAGTCCCCTTATTAACATCAGAGAGATTAGAATTACTAATGCATAGAAGCAGGAGGGACATCTACTTCCAAAAGAGCTTGTCTCTGGAAACCCTATGAACTTGGAGAAACAATGAAAGTTATACAAGTGTTCAGATCTTTCGTTCATAGGGTCGCTATGAGTCGCCTACGACTTGACGGCAAGTAACAACAACAATGCATAGACTAGTTACATTATACTGAAGATCATGACCTCTTCAACACATAATATTAACTGTGACAAACACATAACCCAGAAGCTCTGGTGATTTAATGATAAGGAGTTGCACCGCTAACCCAAAGGCTGGAATCCCTTAGAAGCTCTGCAGGGAAAAGATGGACAGTTTCCTCCTGTGGGATTTATTGCCTCTATCCCAAGGTGGTCAGCCACAGTTTGTTATGATCCACACAGTCAAATGCCTTTGCATAGTCAATGAAACACAGATAGACATTACTCTGGTATTCTCTGCTTTCAGCTAAGATCCATCTAACATTAGCTACAATATCCCTAGTACCACGACCCCTTCTAAACCCAGCCTGTTCTTCTGGTAGTTCTCTGCTGATGTGCTGTTCCAGTCATTTTTGGATAATCTTCAGTAAAATCTTGCTTGCATGTGAAATCAGTGAGATTGTTCTGTAGTTTCCACACTCTGTTGGGTCACCTTTCTTTGGGATAGGAACAAATATAGATCTCTTCCATAACAAACTGTGGCTGACTCTGAGAAGAATGGGAATCTCAGAACACTTGATCATGCTAATGCGAAAGCTATATTTGGACCAGGAGGCAGTCGTCAGAACAGAGCAAGGGAACACTGCATGGTTCAATATTGGGAAGGGCGTATGCCAGGGATGCATCCTATCTCCATACCTTTTCAATCTATATGCAGAACAGATTATCCAGGAGGCTGGGCTCTATGAGGAGAAATGTGGGGTCAAGATTGGTGGACGACTTATCAACAATCTGCGTTATGCGGATGACACAACCCTGCTTGCTGAAACTGAAGAGGACCTGAAGCGCCTGCTGCAGAGTGTTAAGGACTACAGCCTACAATATGGATTGAGGCTCAATGTCAAGAAGACAAAAATTCTCACCACTGGACCAATTGGCAGCATCAGGATGGATGTGAAGAGATTGAGATTGTACACAGCTTTAGTTTGCTTGGCTCCACAGTCAACACTCTTGGCACCAGTAGCCAGGAAATTAAAAGGCGCATTGCCATGGGAAAGTCTGCTGTTAGGGACCTCTCCAAAGTACTGAAGAGCAATGGTGTCTCTCTGGAGACTAAGGTGCGTTTGATACAGGCTATGGTCTTCGCAATCACTTGTTATGCATCAGAGAGTTGGACAATGACCAAAGAGGATAGAAGAAGAATTGATGCCTTTGAGCTGTGGTGCTGGAGAAGAGTATTGAGAATACCATGGACTGCTAGGAAAACAAACAGATTTGTCCTGGAAAGGGTTAAACCGGTTGGCTCCTTGGAGGCAAGGATTCTGAGGCTCCGTCTAACATACTTTGGACATGTTGTGAGGAGAGACCGGTCCTTGGAGAGGGACATCATGCTTGGGAGGATGGAGGGACGGCGCAGGAGGGGAAGGCCCTCTATGAGGTGGATTGATTCAGTGACTGGGATAATTGGGATGGGAGTGTCGGAGACAGTGCGATTGGCACAGGACAGAGCAGAGTTTAGGGCTGTTGTACATAGGGTCGCTATGAGTCACAAGCGACTCCATGGCACATAACAACAACAACAACATCCCAAGGTGGTATAGCACTGGTCTGTGCGTTGCTATACAGAGGTAACTCGTGGTTGCTGTGATGCTGAACACTGTGACACTGATGTGCCAAATGTGATAATGGTTACCCATGGTGGACAGTGTTTGCTGGAGCTTCCGGATTAAAACAAGCCTGGAAGCAGGAGTGGCATTTCGAAATGGCTTGCCTCCGGAAACTCTATGCATAGTGCTCAGGCCTTTCATTCATAGGGTCGCTATGAGTCGTCTGTGACTCGATGGCACCTAACAACAACAACAACAACATACCCATGGAAGGTCAGCTGTAAGAAGTTCTGACTTGATAGTACTCAACAACAGCATATCTTCATGTCAAACTTAAAATAGTGTAAGACCAGCACTAACATAGTGTTGTTGTTGTGTACCTTTAATTCAAAACCAACTCATAGCTGACACTCCAGCCAGTTTTCAGAGGCTATTATCACCCGATAGGAGATGACCCATCTTTCTTTTGTAGAGCAGCTGGTAGATTTGAACCATGTATCTTTGTGTTGACAACATGCTTCCTTACCGTTAAGCCACCTAAGTTCCAGGTGAGGTTTGGAATTTAGAACCTTGAATCCTCTTATTGTCATGTGACCATTTTAAATATTAGCTTCTGTCTAGATCTGCTTTAAACTTCTTGCTTCTAGGATACTCAGGCCCACTAAAGAATGGGAGGCTGTGGTGACATGTGAATGAATTGTGTTGTGCCTATTGCCTGACTTGGGGATTGAAGGTTCTGAGTCAAAACAGTCTTTGGGAGGTTTGGTTCAAAGAATGACCTCTGAGGCCTAGCCATAATGAGCAAAAGACAAGTGACGTGTGGCAGGGGCCAGGCTTCCTCTCCAGTGGAGCACAGGACTGTGGCCAGCAAAGAAAGGTCCCATGGCTCACTTGCAGACCTTTCAAGGTCTCCTTCTTGGGGGATTATAAAGGTAATGACTTGGGGAATCGTAAAGGCAATGACCAGTGAAGGGTCCAGTGCCCTTTGAAGGAGCTGCCCTGATTCCCAGACCCGCCCATACCTTTTTTAGCTGCCCCAGGAGGGACTAAGTTTTTCATCACCATGAATGGTCTCAGGAGTGTGACTAGCTGGTGAATGTCCCTAATATCCAGGAATTCACTTACCCTTGCTAGGAGGAATTCTAAGCGATTTTTGATCTCTAGTTAGTGCAAAGAGTGGTTTTTTAAATTAAATTATTATTAAATTTTATTAGTTTTAATGAACATTTACAGAGATTTTGGGTTTTCCAAAGAGTGATTTTGGAAAATAATGAAATGTGCTAATTTGCATCCCATCCCCAGGGTCCTTGCCAGAGACCTCCACTTACTCCAGACAGGAGCCGTCAACTGCCAGCTGAGAATGCGACAGTGCACTACTTCCTGGGGGTCTCGCTTTGCCCAGAGGTAGGCCCACAGCCTCCTCTCCTCAGGTATGGTCTGAAGAGGAATTATAGGTTTTTCTTTGAGGTGAAATAATGGAAATGCGATGTATATTTGTTTGGTTTTTTAAAGTCCTTTATCTTTTAGAAGGGAGCTCTGGAGGCCCAGGGAGTTACACTGCTGATGCAGTGGCCAAAACTGAAAACCACACCTCTCTGGGGGTTTGGGTCTACCAGCTGCTTCTTGGGAGAAAGATGGGCAGTCACTTCATATGTGATTTACAACTTCAGCAAACCATAGGAGGGTTGACTATGAGCCGATTCCAACTCAAGAAGTTTGAGGCTTTTAAAAATCTTTTAGAAATACATAATAAAATAAAGATAAACGGATGTGATGTCTGGGATTTTCTTGAAAATAATATGGGGAGAAGTGGTAAATGGAGATGAAGCAAGATTGACCATGAATTGTGAGTGGGTGACAGGTCTGGGTGACAGGGCCAGGCAAGTTTATGATAAGATTTACTTACATGAGTTGATGTTCAGCAACTTAGATAAGTTAAAAAGAAAGAGGCAGTACACTCATAGGCAAACATTCGGGATCTCTGCCCAGCCAAACTGGGTTTCAGTTTTCACTTTACCACTTTTTTCTGTGAGATCTTAGACAAGAAGGAGCCTCATTTTTTTATCAAAATGGGATTCATCACCTCAACTGCAGAAGTTGCCAGGGAAGTTTTTAATGAAATATAAGTGTATATATAGCACTTAGCCTGATATCTGGCATCTCATTAACACCAGTAACTCACATTCCAGCTGACTTCCTGCACCAGGTAATCCTTGACCAATGACTTGAGCTGAGGTGGAACCTGGGAGTCCACATTCTGGTGTGGCCGACACACAACTTCTGCCTTTGATTTAACTCCTTTTGTCTCCACTTTCAATTTGTCTGGTCCACATCATGCCTGGCAGCAAATTGGAGCTACAATGAGCAGGCAGGTCCCCGGATGTGATTTCTGCTGAAGAATCACGTATTCAAGATATTTATATACCAATTTTTTTTTCAACTTCTTGGTAAAAAAAAGCCTCAAGTGGTGCCACAATTAATTGTTCCTCTGATAACCAGAAGATGAGTGTTTCAAACCCACCAGAGGCTCTGCAGGAGAAAATTCCGGAGGACTGCTTCTGTAAAGATTACAGCCGAGAAACCTCGTTGAGGCAGTTTTGTTCTGTGAGATGAGATCATTCATTATGAGTTGAAATTGACTCAGATACACCTAGCAGCTGTAACACTGGCAGCATTTTAAAATAATTAGGGATTCACAGGAAGTTGAAAAAAATGTACCAGGAGTCCCACAGTTTCTTTCACCTTGTTTTTCCCCAATGGTTTTACAGAACAGTATTGGAACCAGTAAAATGCTGTTGGTACAAGCCACAGAGTTATTCAGATTTTAGGGTTTCTGTGTGTTAAATTCTGTGCCATTTTATCCCTGTGCATAAATTCATGTAACATCACAGTGAAGATACAGAACCGTTCCATCACAATCAAGGAATTCCCTTATGCAATGCATTTATTCTCCAAAATAGAAACAAACAAACAAAAATACTTAAATTTTTTTTTTATAGGATGTGCCGAAGAATGTCAGGAATGTTTTCTGGTGTCAACTGCAGTTTATTTTATTTTACGCTTTGCACCATTTCATATTATCTGGTTTTTGGTTTTCAATGAGCATATACCATTTAAACAAATCAATAAGATATGCACACACACACGCATTTTCAGCCTCTCACCCTGATCTACCACTGTTGATGTTCTAGGGAGCATCTTTCCTAGGTTGATTCACCTGCACTGTCCTCTGACCTTCCTCTTGTTCTCTGCAGTCACTTTGTGGAGGGAACCAGTGCTTTGACTGTCTCCTCTGTACTTTGTGGTGTGAATGTGTTCCAGAAGGGAGGCTCTCAAAGGAAGTGCAAAAAGTGGCCTTGTGGGTATTTGGCCTCCCACAGGCTCTTGAGAAGGGGCTTGTTGTTCAGAGAAGACCTAAGGTCTATATCTGCTTGCCTCTCTATTTGGTTTTGAAACTAAACCTTTCCCCACTGCCATCCATCTGCCTCCCGCTACATGTGGAGTGGTCTCCAGGTGGTGGGTTTGGCCTCTGCCTAAAAAACCATTCGCAAGTTGGATTCTCTGCCCCGCAGCTCTCTGGATGTCGTCAGGACTCTCCTGTGAGTCGTTCTAGCCATCACACCTAACATTTAACACGTGCTCTCCTAGTGCCAGCCCCATGCCAAGCATTTTCGTTGCATGATTTCCGTGAATCCTTGAAACAGCCCCTTGGGATAGTTGTAACCATCATCTCCATTTCTCAGCAAAGAGCATAAGCCTCAGAGAGGTTAAATGTATTTCTTGGATCACTGTCTGGCATTTGGCAGAACCGGGACTTGAGACTCGAGTTGGTGCATCAAACCACTAGCCTAGCCTGCATCCCTCCAGCAATAGCTGCTGTTAACCTCAGATACCTCATGTCTTCTCATAGGTGACCCAAGGCCAGAATGGGGGACTCCAGGGACCTGTGCCCTCACCTTGACTCAATAGGGGAAGTGACCAAAGAGGACTTGCTGCTCAAATCTAAGGTAAAGTGGGCGAGATGCGTGCCCGAGCCGTGCTCCTGGCATTGAGATGTTTCTGACAGCTGAAGAACTGGCTGTCCAATAGTCTGGACTCAGCTTTCTGTATAAATGGAAAAGCTGGCGTCTTTCGGGGCCCACTTCCTGGGGCTGTGCTCTAATAGCCGTTAATTATCATTCAGACCCATCCATTTGGGAGCCACTAATGCTCTCTATCCATTAGCTGTTGGAGCGGGTGTGCAGAGCCTTTCCGAGGAAGGGAATGAATTATGCTTCTAGAGAACTCGAATATTTGCAGCGTGACCTAAGGAGAGCTCAGACTATCTGAGATAAGAAGGTGGCTCTCACTGGGCTAAAGAGGATGCATCATCCTCGTGGTGGGCTTTGTTTGTTGTTCTCAAATAGAAAAGATTTTAATAACTTAAGAATCAAAAGTCTTAAGGTAAATGGCAAGAAGCCCAAGTCCCCCCTCCTCTGCTCTCCCTCCTCACCGTACTCTGGAAACCACTTTCATTGGTCTCCTTTTGTGTATAGTCAGTGTTTCCTTATGCAAATACACTCAATTTTTAGTTTTCCTTTTTTATGTAAAAGGTTTCATTCTGTAAACACTGCTCCATACATAGTTTGCTTTATTCACATAACGAAATAAAATATCTTGGAGCTCTTTTGATGTACGTGGAGACCATGTTTTCACTGAAGACCATGTGTTCAAGTTATGGCATATTTCACTGTAGGTACAGAGCTAATGTCCTCTGGACCAGCATTTGCCTGTTTGTAGGTTCTTGCCAGTACAAGTGGCACTGCATTTTGTACTTGTGTAGTTACGTATGTGTGGGCCGGAAGTACGAGAACTGGATCAGGTTCCTAGAGATAATACTTAGTGTCCTTTCCAGGCTAGTCGTTCAGCCTCACTGCACCAGCGGGTTCTTGGTGGCCTTTGGCCTGAGCTGGTTTAGCCAGGCACTTGGGTAAGGAATGTGGTTCTTCTAATACCTGTAGCTTCTTTTGAGATGATTCTGCTTGTATGGCCTGAGGAAGGGAGGCAGTCAGAATTCGGTGCATTTGCACAGCCTAGTGCTGAATTTCTTTCTAAATCTGCACAAAGAATGAAGTGAAACACACTGAGAAGAGAGGCTGTTTCCTCCAAAAGAACTGCAGTTAAGGTGATCTGAGAACAGGGAGGAGATAACACGGTGGGAGGAAGGAGGCAGTGCATAGGAAGATAATGCCTTTCTAGAATTTTGTTGGTGCTTCTAGGACAATGGGAGGTACCTTGGGGCCAGCGCACCTAAAAATTACAAGCTTTGCAAAATAAAAAAAATCATTGATTTTGAGAGTCCATAAGGGACACAGATGTGAACAGATAGTTCACAACTGAAGAAGCACAAAGAACTAGAAAACCTTTGGAAAAGCTGCTTGACTTCACTAGAGGTCAAGGATATTGCTAATGAAAAGCAAATGACACTATTTTTCTGATGGGCAAAAGGAGGGACTGCGCACAGTCAGAGCTGACGGTGATGGAAGGAAATGGGCTGCTCACCCTCTGGTGGAGCTGGGATTTACTGTAGCTATTGGAGAGGCATTACCACTTCTGAGAATTTGTCCAGTAGAAATGTAATATCAATTCTAAAGGTTCAAACATAGCCTTGTTTATTGAACATTGTCTATGAAAGGGGAAAAATTACTGGCTACCTGAATATGCATCAGGAAATAATTGGATGAATAAATTATCATGTTCTACACTGTGGGAAAGTACTGTCACTGAGAAGGATCAGTTGTGGTCTCTGTGTATAGACTTAGAAGAATGTCTATAAATAGGTTGTTGTTGTTGTTCTGTGCCATTGAGTTGCCTGTGACTCATAGCGACCCTGTGTACATTAGCTCTGAACTCTGCCCTATCCTGAGCCACTCTCATCATCTCTGACAGACCTTATCCCATTTCTACAGTCACTGAGTCAGTCCATCTCATCCTGGGTCTTCCTTTCCTGTGCTGTCCCTCCACCTTCCAAGCATTATGTCTCTCTCCAAGGACTGGTCCCTTCTAGCCACATGCCCAAAGTATGTGAGGCAGAGCATCAAAATCCTTGCCTCTAGGGAGCAGCCTGGTTTCATCTTGTCTGGGAAAGACCTGTTAGTTCTCCTTGCAGTCTGGTATGTTCAACATTTCTCCAGCACCACAACTCAAAAGTATCTATCCTTAGTCATTGTCAGCTCTCTGATGCATAACGAGTAGTCGTAAAGACCATGGCCAGGATCAGGTGCACCTTAGTCTCCAGACTGGCAATGTTGCTTTTCAGTACTCTAGAGAAGACCCTGATAGCAGACTTTCCCAATGCAATTCGTCTTTTGATTTTCTGACTGCTGATGGCACGAGTGTTGATTGTGGAACCAAACAAGCTCAATCTCTTCACCGTCATGAAGCTGCCAATTGACCCAGTGGTGAGAATCTTTGTTTTCTTGATATTGACCTTCAGTCCATATTGAAGACTATAGTCCTTGACCTTCTGCAGGAAATGCCTCATGTCCTCTTCAGTTTCAGCAAGCAAAGTTGTGTCATCTGCATAACGCAGATTGCTGATGAGTATTCCTCCAATCCTGATACCACATTCCTCCTCATACAGCCCAGTCTCCCACATGAAAAACTCATGTTACAGAAAATAGAATTATCTTATTTTTAGTAAAAGTTCATATCCCCCAAATCTATGCATATGTGCTTATATAAAAAGAAAATACACTAGCTAGCAATACCCACGCTGTGTCGCACCTGCCGCCTTCTGCCCCCCTGCTACTATGGAGCACCTTATCGGCATTCAAGGCCCCGACTATGTCTTGGTCGCCTCTGACCGAGTGGCTGCTAGTAATATTGTCCAGATGAAGGACGATCATGACAAGATGTTTAAGATGAGTGAAAAAATCTTACTTCTGTGTGTTGGAGAAGCTGGTGACACTGTACAGTTTGCAGAATATATTCAGAAAAATGTACAGCTTTACAAGATGCGAAATGGTTATGAATTATCTCCCACAGCAGCAGCTAATTTCACTCGGCAGAACCTGGCTGACTGCCTGCGGAGTCGGACTCCATACCATGTCAACCTCCTCCTGGCTGGCTATGATGAGCACGAGGGCCCAGCGCTCTACTATATGGACTACTTGGCAGCCTTGGCAAAGGCCCCCTTTGCAGCCCATGGTTATGGTGCTTTCCTGACTCTCAGTATCCTAGACCGATATTATACGCCAACTATTTCATGTGATAAGGCAGTGGAGCTGCTTAGGAAATGTCTAGAAGAAATCCAGAAACGTTTTATCCTGAATCTTCCAACCTTCAGTGTTCAAATTATTGACAAAAATGGCATCCATGATCTGGAGAATATTACTTTCTCTAAACAGGAATCCTAACATTGTGCCCGCCCTTCCACCTTCCATGGAACTTTTGTAATGGGATCCTTTATTTTTTTCTACTCATTTGACATGCACTCTTGATATTATATATGATTAATTCAGAATAAAGCTGAATATGGATAAAAAAAAGAAGAAAATACAGAGGAATATCCTTTAAATTACTAACAGCATATATGTATTGCTTTAATTGTTTAGCAAATAAAGGAACAAAACACACCCTGAGAAGATGAGGTGGAATGTGGCATCAGATGATCATGAAAGATTACAAATTTGGAAAGGCTGGGTTAAGCCAGTTGACAGACTTCTGCAGCATCAGGATCTTCAATCAGAAATTGACCTCAGCTATAATGAGAGCTTTATGGCAGGTGCTTTAAAAATGCAGCCAAAATCTGAATTTAGTAACAATGAAAAGTTCCTATGAAGCCCTGTGAGCTGGCACGGCTACTCTTTCACTTTCTGGACTCCTTGATTTCATCTTTTGACCCTGCTGGGTGGGTGGGCATCCAGGGTAGGCTTCTAACCCTAAAAAGATTAGAAGAAAAGAGATATTGCTGGGTCTTCGGCACGGACTGTGGTGGGACTTACATGAACAATAGGTATGGAACATGCTTGGCTTGACGTAATGCCTCTCCATGTCAGCTCTCACTTGGTTTGAGGGTGATTTTGAAACTTATCAGAGATCCATCACTTCACACTAATCTTACAACTGATCATAGTTGGAATCTTATTTGGTAATTGCTGCTGTAGTCATAAGGAGGCAAAATTATTAGCAGTCCAATTTAAGTTTCTGCTGTTAATAGGCTCTGAAATTCAATGACTTAAACAAGTTAGAATTTTTTTTTCCCTCTCACAGAATAATCTCATAGTAGGTAGGACCCGGTGGGGTACCTTTGCATTACCAATGGTAGATATTCATCTCTTGGCTCAAGGTAGTGGCTTCAGTGCCTTTTCCAGTTAGAGGAAAAGACCATTTCACAACTAATTGACAGGTAAGCAAACATCACTTGTACTTTCATGTGGCTGGAACTAAGTCATGTGATCACTGGGAGCCACAGAAAAGGCTGGGATGTGTGGTCTAGAGTTGAGTGCTCATGGTGCAACTATAATTCATGCATTTTGTTACTAGAGCAAGGAGAGAACTATGTTGGACACAGAGCAGTTTCTGTCACCCAGGACACCAGAAGCCTAGGTGACTTCTGAGGTCAACAGATATGTTCTCCTAATTTACACCTAGTTTGTGACTTTGAACGTGTTACCAGGGGGTACCAGTCCCTGGAAAAAGATGCAAGTGGGAGGTCAGTGAAAACGAGGAAGACCCTCAATGAGATGGATGGAAACAGTGTCTGCAACAGTGGGCTTAACCATGGCTCAAGACTGGGCAGCGTTCCGTCCCAAGTGCCAGCCTTGGTTCAGAGGAACTGACTCAACAGTTAGGTAACCTCAACAGTTTGCACCAGAAACTGCACATGTATAGGGTAGATGGAACAGATCAACTCTCTGTCTCTGTCATGGAGCCCCAGGGGAGAAAGGTTTACCTAAGTGCAGTGGAGGAAGAGTGGAGGGGATAATGAGAGTGTAAATTAAGGAATCTCCCCCCCCTTTTTTAAATTGATATTTTAATGGAAGTTTATAGAGAACTTGGATTTCCATTCATTCATTGTTGCACAAGGGGTCTTTTAAAAAATTTTTTTTTCAATTATTTTTTGTGTGTGTACCGTCCAATTGGATCTGACTGGTACAGGAGGAGATTGCCCCTCCTTCTCCAGCAGAGCATCTGGTGGATACAAACTGTACCTCTGGGATTGCAGTGCAGCTTCTTGCCACTAGGCCACCAGAGCTCCCCACAAGGTATCTTTTTTTAAGTTTTTAATTTTTTTTATATTATTATATTATTTTTACATGTACCGTCAAATCAGATCTGACTGGTACAGGAGGAGATTGCCCCCTCCTTCTCCAGCAGAGCATCTGGTAGATTTGAACCACGTACCTCTGGGATTGCAGTGCAGCTTCTTGCCACTAGGCCACCAGAGCTCCCCACAAGGTATCTTTTTTTAAGTTTTAAAGGATTGAATTGGAAAGTGTCTTCACAGAATCATGGTTGGTTGGTTGGTTTGTTAAAAATCAGTCAAATGTAAAGACTCTCTCCCACACATGTCCCATGTGAAAGCTAATTTCAGTTAGTGGACCTTTATGTTGTGTAAGCGCTAGCCAGCAGGAGCTCTTGTACACTGTCCTGGAGGCAGGATAGCACTCATGCTCAGAGAGAGCCCCTCTTAGACACTCACTCATAGCTCTTTCTCTCTTACGTTCACCCATGCAGGGAACCTGTCAGTCCTGTGGTATTACTGGACCAAACCTATGGGCCTGTCTCCAGGTAAATCGTTCTTACATATGTTGGGATATGAGGTGACTGGGTTGGGAACATCTGCCACTGACAGTTGATACTGATGGAAATGTCAGACATGAGCAGACACTGAACATTGTGGGTACAGTTTTGAAATCCAAGCTAAGACGGGGTCCAGAGTCAGTCAGTCCCTTAGATGGAAACGGAATAAAATTGGTAAGAATTTCAGGGTGGGAGAGCTTCAATCTTTTGTGGGTCTTGTTGGATAGAGATAAGGAATGGAGAGTGCAGAAAAGTTGTAGCCCATGGATCAGGAAGGGGTTTTGGGTTTGGATGAAGTCAGAGACTCATCACATTGGTATTGTCCTCTTGGCCTCCCCCTACCCATTCTCCTTCCTTCTCCTCCAGGTTGCCTGCCCTTATGTTGGCTGTGGAGAATCCTTTGCTGACCATAGCACCATCCATGCCCAGGTAAGTGTACCTGAGAGCATGGACTCTGCTGGCAGACTGTCCTGTACGTAGACTTCAGCTCTAGCCATTCCATATACTTGCTCTGGGCCTCAGTGGCTATATTTGTAAAATGGAAATAATTATAGCAAAGTTGCTTCGGAGAAGTAAGGGATAAAAACTCTTAGCACATTTTATATGCTTGATAAACGGCAGCTGCTGGTCTGTGTAAAAATAGCTTGGTGGTAGCATTATCCAACCACTTTATCTCGCTTCAGAGGAAAGAAGTATCATTATAAGCATCAACAACCCAAGGCTGATTACTATGAGGTAGAGGTTAGACATATCCCCACCCTTCAATCTTCTACTAATCCTGACACCAGTGATCTCTCCTATCACATGCTCTACTTCTCTGCTGGATTTGATAATTTGTTGCAGTGGTCACACAGAGCTCACAGATCAAGTTTATGTTTATGGGGCTTCTCAGTGAAGTAATACATTCTAACTCAGGTTTAGGAATGATACAATATATAGTTCTTTGGTTAAGACAGTATCTTCTTATACCATCAATAAGCCATTCCCCATATCTCTTGGGCCTCTTTGGTTGGCCTCGACTCTACATTTTTTGAGCAATTATTACAAAGCTCTTTAGCTCTGTCAATAAATATCTGTGCATGCCCCACTTTTCAAGTAAGCCACAGTCCAGCTGAATACTCTCACTCCATTGGCCAGGAAGCTCACTCCATCATCTCTTGCCTCTCTCCTGGCTATGTTCCTGCTTTTCTCTCTGCCTCCATTCCTCATCACTGTCTCGGTATCTCTAGTGTTAAAACTCTCTTCTGTCTCTTGACTCTAGGAGCTTCACAGCACAGGGATCTGGATTCAAATGATACACTGCACACCTACCTCTTCTTTTTGGGTAATAGTGAGGATTCGCTTGCCTTTCTGCTTCTGGAAAGGTGCCTTGTAAGCCTGTTGTGGTATTAGGTGCTGTCAAGTCCATCCTGACTCATAGTGACCATGTGTACAGCAGATCAAAACCTTGCCTGTCCTGCCGCATTCTCACAATCGCTAGCCTGTTGTTGGTAGTCACTGTCTAGTTATTTTTTTTTTAAATATGCATCATTTTATTATAAAACTTTTTTTAAAAAAACAAAATGCAACCTCAGAATTTACCATTGATACTAAAGTCCTAGGTGTTTGCTGTGCTACCATACACAAGAAATTAAAGAACCGTTAAGTATTTGGAAACATTCAATAACAGAAGCTTTTTAAATCTAACTGTATATAGTAGCCCCTCAGAAAGTTACAACCTGCATTTTATAAAATATTTTCTCTATGAAGAATCTTTATCAGCTATACAAAATTCTGTACAGTTTGTATTCTGACGATAATATTGAGCTGTACTTGAATTCGCATTCTTAGCTAACAGTTGCCTGAGCACACATGCATACTCCACACAACCACTTAGTCTTCATCTTCATCTTCAACCTCTGCTCTTCTTCTGGTCCACTCTTCTTTGAGCCTGTTGGTCTGCTAGGACCTTCCTTCCCTGCTTTGCTTTGGCCCTTGGCACAGTATGCAGCTGTATTCTTCTCATACTTCTTAGCTTGACTCATTTCTCTTCATACAGTTGTTGATCTTTGACTCATTGTTCATACCGCATTTCACCCAGTTTCTTTGCAGTATCCCCAGTGGACAGGCCTGGGTGTTCACTTTGGTCTTTTTATCCCTCCTTGCCTTTATAATGGCTTTGCTTTCTTCATGTGTGATGGTAGATCTCCTCACAGCCATCTCTCAGCACTTCTGCTCTTCAGTCTTTAGTGCTCAGTGTGTTGAATCTGTTCTTGAGATGGTTTTTAGTTCAGGAGGGGTAAACTCAAGATTGTATATTGGTCCTCTTGAACTTGTTTTCATTTTCTTCAACTTCAGCTAGATTTTGCTTATGAGTAATTAATTACTGATCTGCTACTCCACAGTTAGCCCCTGGCCTTGTTCTGACTGCTGTTATTATACTTTTCCACTGTCTCTCTCCACAGATGTAGTCCTTTTGATGACTGTGTATTCCACCAGACGAGTTCCATGTGTATAGTTAACATTCATAGTGTTCTTTTTTTATTTTTTTAAGAACATATTTGCAATGAATATATCATTGATTGTGTACAATTCATTGATTGTGTACAATTTTGTGTTGTGATCTTGGCCTCATTTCTGTCATCAAGGCCATATTTTCCAGTTATCGACCCTTCTTTTTTAATTTCTAACCTTTAACATTCTAGCCACAGTATGTATGTATGTATGTGTATATACATATATGTGTATATATATATATATATATGTTTAGCCACAGTTTATTATGAGTGTGTCACAACTGCATCTTCTGTCAATTACAAAGTGCATTTCATAGAATTCCTCAATTCCTTAATTTTTGGCTATAGTGGCTGGTGAGTTTAGATTTTAGTGCTCATGTATTAACAGGTCTTCCTTTTATGTCTATGGATATTATCCTGTCACTGATAGCATTGTACTACAGGATAGATCTTGAAAAGTTCTTTTTGATGATGAATGCGACATCAGTCCTTTTCAATTTTTGATGATAAATGCCACACCATTCCTCTTCGTCATTCCTAGCACAGCAGATCATATGATTGTCTAATTTAAAAATGGCCAATATGAGTCCATCTCAGCTCACTAATGCCCAGAATATCAATCCTCCTTTGTTCCATTTCCTTTTTGACAACTTCTCATTTTCCAACTCATACTTTGTACATTCCACACCCCAAATATTAATGGGTGTGTACAGCTCTTTTTCCTCCTTTTGTGTTAAACCTCATCTTCAAAGGAAAGTCCTTCACTAGGTGAAGGCTTTACTCCATCCTTGTCATTACAGTAGACTCTACTTTGCAGATGTAACTCTTCCCCAGTTGTATTTTGAGTGCCTTCCAAATGGAAAGCCTCATCTTCTGGCCCTGTATTGGACAGTGTTCTGCTAATATTCTTAGGGTTTTCAAGGACCCATTATTTCAGAAACGTATGAGTAATCCTGCTTTTTAGTCTGGAAGCTCCAATGAAACCTGTCCCATGGGTGACTCCACTGGTGTTTTTGAAATACTGATGGCATAACTTCTGGCTTCACAACAACATACAGGCCAACACCATTACCAAGTCCCCTCATTAAGGGTCTGTGTACCTTACTTCATGGTCTTGCCCTTACAGGGATGCCATGCACCTTGCTTGCAAGCTGTCCTGTCCCTTGAGAGGCCACAAGCACCTTATTTGCATGTCCCACCAAGTCATTTGGTGAAAGTTACAAGGCCGTGATGTGTAAGGCCGTATAAAAGTGATGCATCTATCTGCAGCCTACATCTTGGCTTTTCTAGCTATGGTCCTTAGAGGTTAAATCCCTTTTCTTAATCATACCAGTTCAAAATAGCCATTAGCAATTAGTCTTGCAGCAGGCAAAGGCAAAGAGTACCCAGGGGTAAGATTACTCAGGTACCAGCCATTCAGGTGTGCTGCAGATAATTCATCTGATCTGTTTAGATTCTCAGAAAATGTTCTTGACTTTACTTTCTCAGACGTCTGATAAAATTTAATAGAAGATTATTCCCTTGTGCTGAGCTTTCCAAGTTATCAGCATAGCAAAATCTCTAAAAGGCTTTAGATTCATCCCATTGTACTTCAGTCCAACAGCTTCCCCCTTTGTCTGCCCTTTCATACTTATAGCTTTAACAGTTACAGCTTTAAAAAATCACAATCCTATTAACAATCAGTATTTGCAACTGAATTATAAAATCTTATAAAAATAATACTATGAAATCCCCTCATTAAGGGTCAATATACCTAACTTTATAGTCTCACCCTTACAGGGGTGCCAGGCACCCCTGTGAACACCGAATGAATTGGCAATATCATGATAAATGGAAAAAAATTTGAAATTGTCAACAATTTAATCTTGCTTGGATCTACACTCAACATCCTTGGCACCAGCGGTCAAGAAATAAAAAGTTGTTGTCAATGACCTCTCCAAAGTGATATAGAACTAGGGTATCAGTATAAAGACTAAAGTGTCCCTACTCTAAGCCATGATTTTTTTTCAATTGCTTGATAATCATCTGAAAGATGGACAATGACTAAGAATGACAGAAGAATTGATGCCTTTGAATTGTTGTGTTAGAGAGGAGTACTAAGTACTAACCTATGGTCAACCAAAAGAATATATAACTCTGTCCTGGAGAAAGTGCAACAATTGTGCTCCCTGGAAGCAAAGATAGCAAAGCTTCATTTCACAGACTTTGGTTATATTGTTAGGAAGGTCCAGTCCTTGGAAAAGGACATCATACTTGGGAAGGTGGAGTGTCAGTATAGGAGAAGATCCTTGACAAGATAGATTGACACAGTGACTGTAACAATGGGCTCAAGTATATCGAAATGTCACATGACGGAAGGATTCAGATCTGTTTTTCATAGGGTTGCTATGAATCATAGTCAACTTGATAGTGCATAATAATAGCATCAGCACCTTCTCCAATCCTCTCTTCCCCAAACTCATAAGGCCTTTATTTCCCTTCATTTAAGATAACCAATTTTTAAATTCCTCATCCCTATCAAACCAGTACTCTCAGGAGACAAGACATGTCCCTTGTTTTAAGGAATCCTGTTTCAGTTAGAACTTTGAGCATTTGCATCCATAAGCAAACTCTAAATCTACACCAAGCCTTCAAATGCAGCAATCTGTTGGGCTAGTGTATGAAGACTATCGATATATTCAGGGGTCTAGAGCTTTCTCCATTTTAGAACAACTAGTTCTTTCTCTCTGCCATCCCTAATGCTCACATGGGCTAAGTCAACAGGTAGCAGTGGAACATGTTCAAAGTCAGTCGATCCATCCATTGCTGTACCTTGTCTACTTTTCTCATCTTGGATTCAGGCGGTCTCTGCAAGTGAGCATCTAGGGTGTCTACTTTTCACCTCCCTTTAACTACTGAGTCTTGAAAGGGGGTTCTTCTGATTAGCACTGACATTTCCTTCTGTAATGAAATGCCATTTGGTCAAATTCCAAAATTCAAAACAGTAATTCCTCCCCATCAGTCCAAGTCCTCCCTTCAAATACAAATTCTTACTCTCTTGGCCATTCCAAGTGACTGCATGCCTTTTCAAATGCACGTTTTTCAATTTGAAAGATTCTGGTTGGGGCTCATGTTTTTCACTCAAGCTCTCACTACTCAATACACAGGGTTACTAAACTGAAACAAACAGCCTATATTTTCTTTCAGGCAAGTCCTTTTTTCCCTTTCAGCATACCAAATCAGATACTGTCTGACAGAGAGTAATAGGATTTCTGTTATCTGTGATCGTTTTAGATGCATAATACATTAAAATAAACACATAAATGGATTTACAGATTTTCCAGTTTTATTTTCTTCATACTTTGACTGTCTTCCCACTCACAAACCTATGACTTGGACCTCTGGCTTAGTGAAGCTAGAAGATTTTGGTCTTCCATTAGTCATCATATTTAAGTAGTCCAAATTTTACCGCAAGTCACTCAAGCAAGATATGTTTTTTTCTTGAATTACAACATAACACCACTTGCTTTCCTTTCAGCCATTACAAGTAACAACCAAAGTAACCATCTTTGCCCCTCCCTTCTTATGTGTTTCATGCTCCCATGAGTCCAGTCTAGAGCTATCGCAACAAATCCCACTTCTAACACCAACTATAAAAATGGCTTGGTGACACTATTGTCTTACCTCTTTGTCTAACTTCACAAGTGAGGAGGAGACTCCTTAGCATCAGCATCAAAAGAAGAAGGCTGACTGAACCCTGTTTTCATAGTTCCACCCAGTCATTTAGTTGCCATTAGAAGACCATGGTGAGAAAGGCCATGTAAAATTCAATCAATGCACCACAGTCTTTGATGGGGAGAGAAGCAAATAATGGAGTTTAAAGGCATCCGGCCCGACAGTGCCTCAGACTGAGGCCCAGGGATCACAATTATAGATTCAGAACCCCTGTGTATCCTTGACCATATTTTGAATTTTGTTATTAGTTGCATTGGATTAATTTCTATCTCATGACATCCCCAAGTATGCAGAGTAGAACATTCCATAGGGTTTTCCAGGCTGTGACCTTTCAGAAGCACGTTTCCAGACCTGTCTTCTAAGATGCCTCTGAGTGCATTTTACCTTTAGGTCAAGAAACACAACCTGACAGTTAATCTGACCACGTTCCGAGTGTGGTGTTATGCCTGTGAGAAGGAGGTGTTCCTGGATCAGCGGCTTGCGACCCTCCCACCAAGTTCTTCATCTAAGTTCTCAGAACAGGTAAGAGAGGTGCAGCGGGATCAGTTGGTCATTTATGAGACTGTGTTAGGAACTGTTGGTCTGTTGTTCCTGGTGTGGTCAAGAGACCGTGTGACTCAGGTATTTATGGTGCATAAGACATAGTCTGTTCCTGGATCACCCACATGCTTTGATGTCTTTGATATGGCCGTGCCAGCCCCAACTTGCTGAACCTCAACTAAAGTGAGTTTACTCTAATCCAAGGCTCTGTGAATGATAAGGGTGAAAGATTTCTAACGGTAGCCCTTTCCTTCATACAGCTCACAGGCAAAGCTTGGTGCACCAAAACAGGAGTCAGTGAGGGGAGCACAACTGGACAGCTGGTGGGGTTTTCTGGAGGATTTATTGAGAGTATAGATGCTTTCTGTACTTACAGAGGGGCTGCATGAAGTCACGGGTGATCACTGGCAATCCCAAAGCTAGAAATGAGTTTTGAGGGAATAATAAGCCAGCCAATAGTCACTACAACCTTTTTCTTTAGGAGGAGAACCTGGAAACCTGATTGTTTACATCAGTTACATAACAGTCCCTCAACATGTAAGAATGGGGTATGGCTGTCTAAGTGAGGGGCTTTTTGAGCTCACATGTCTGAAGGTCTCAGCCCAGTGCTTGCCCTCAGGGAATGGTTAATATGTCCTTGTCAGCACTTTCTAGTAGAGTGGACACTCCAGGGAGACCAGGACATTGCTCCCTACAGTATCTTTTCCACATTGTCACATAAGGTGCTCCATAAAGTGTTTATTAAATATATTTTATGAATATGGTAGATATTTATCACTTTAAAAAGTATTATAAAACAACATATACAATATCCTATTTTATCATGTAAATGTAATACATATAATATGCATAGTAAGTAAGTATATGCTATATGCCAGTAGCCTCTGTCTGTCTCTGACTCTCTGTTTCTCTGTCTCTGTCTCTGTCTCTCTCTCTATATATATATATAAATCTATTAATTGTTTACAGTGACTATCTCAAGAAAATTGGATTTCATAGGTTTTTGGTATTTTCCTCATCTATCTTTTCCTCTCATTTATTATAAGTGGAATTTATTGTTTTCACTCTTGTAAATAAAATACAAGTTAGGAAGTTCTGGAGCCAGGCCACCAGTCCGGTCTCAGTGTGGGCTGTGGAGTTGGGGGCTGGGTTTCTGTCCTCAAAGTATTTGACACTCATCCCTCTCCTTCGCACCCCTTATTTTTTCTCACTCTGGCTCTTTAACACAGGACTCTCCACCATCCGCTCACCCTTTGAAAGCTGTCCCTATCGCTGTGGCTGATGAAGGAGAATCTGAGTCGGAGGACGATGACCTGAAACCTCGAGGTAGCAGCCCCTAGAATGAAGGAAGAAGCTGTTGGGGCCTTGGCTAGGGACCGGGAAGCATTGGATCTTTGTGTCCTCACACTGGACCAGCATGGTTAAGGAAAGCTGGATGACAACATGTACAGGCATAGCAGCTCTGCTGTGAGTGCCACTAATCTGAATCTGAACTGAAGCCACCCAGCTGAGTCCAGGAGGCCTCTAAGTCCTAGTGCCCTCTGCCAGCTGTGTTCCCATGGACCAGCCAGCCCTCTACACCTTGGCCTTCTCATCTGGACATTGCAGACAGTGGACCAGGGAGGGTCAAGGGATCCATTCATATATTGATTTTACTCAGTTAATCATAACTTTTGTGGATAAGAACCACCTTAACTTACTGGAAAGATTCTAGAGTGAACCACCAGCCACCCGTGTCCTGCTTTGTTTGGGTCCCACGAGCTGAGGGCCATTGCCTCTTCCTGATCTTTAACAAGTGTCCTGACCAGAACAGGACCTCAGGCCTCCTGCCCTTTATGTGTTGTTTCCTAGGTCTCACAGGCATGAAGAACCTTGGGAACTCCTGCTACATGAATGCTGCCCTGCAGGCCTTATCCAACTGGTAGGTCAGCACCGCCTCAGGAAAGGGTGGGCTAGTGGGCTTCTGGCAAAGCCCCAGATGCACCAGCAACAACCCCTGGGCTGCTGGCACATATTGCCTGTGGTCGTGTGTATTTTTTTAAATCCCTAAAATTACTTGTGTCCTTTAATTTCTTGCCTACTGTCATTTACCTTAGGAAGATAATCAGAAATGTTGAGAATGTTGTTTACAGGATGCTTATTCTGTCACTGATTAGAAACAAGAAAGTGGCCAATTCATTGTAGTCCAGCCTTAACAGTGGAACAGAAATATACGGGGGAAGTTACGTTTAAAGCTGAGAAATATTAAAGTGGAAAGAAGTGCATAGTGTGATGATTAGATAAGATTTTATATGATACAACTCTTTTTTTTTTTTTCTTTTGAGAAAATTCCCATGTCCATCTAGGATAGCCTCTCAACCCCATGGATATTTATGCATAGAAAAATCTGGAAAGGTATTTCCCAAAATGTTCAGGGTAAGAGGGTTCTGGTAGCATAGTTCAGAGTGGTTTTCCTTAGGTGATAGAATTATGAGTGGCTTTTATAGTTTGCTTATCTGCATTTTCTAATTTTTTATATGAAGCATCCATTTCTTATCTAATAAGATCATATTTTAAAACATACCCTTGGGGAGTTCTGGTGGTGTAGTGGCAAGAAGCTGTACTGCAATCCCAGAGGTACGCGGTTCAAAGCCACCAGATGCTCTGCTGGAGAAGGCGGGGCAGTCTCCTCCTGTACCAGTCAGATCTGATTTGATGGTACACACACACACAAAAAGAATAAAGTAAAATTTTTTTTTTAAAAAAAGAGATAATTTAAAAAAGAAAAACAAAAACCACAACATGTACCCTTATGTGGGGAGTGAGGGAAACGCCTTAAGTTCTGAGAATGGATTCCAAGGAAGGTCTTGGTGAGAAGAGTAGGTGCTGTTTTCTCTTCTGTTTGGTACAGTAGCCTGGGCCACCACTCTTGGGGAATGCACATCTGACAGAGGGAATTGGGTCCTTTTGGTGATCTGTTGGCATTCTGTGTGTCCCTGCCATGAGCTCTAGGAAGTTTTCCTTCTCTGCTAGCCCTTTCTGAATGACACCATGTTCTTATCTGACCTCACTCCCTCTCCACAGCCCTCCTCTGACCCAGTTCTTCCTGGAGTGTGGAGGTCTGGTGCGTACAGACAAGAAGCCAGCCCTGTGCAAAAGTTACCAGAAGCTGGTCTCTGAGGTCTGGCACAAGAAACGGTGAGTGAGCACCTGGCTGAGGGCGGAGGTGTGGGGAGAGGGATTTATATCAGCCCTGTCCTGTTTAGTGAGTGCCTCCGTGGCCTTGCTCTGGAGCCAAGTGCTTCATAACCTGTGTAACATGTGCAGCAACACTCGATGCAACCTTACAGCCTATGTAACACTTACAGCAACTCTGTGGAGTGCAGATTGTAGGCAACCCTGTTTTAGAGATAAGAAATTGAGGTTCAGCGAGATTTTTAACATCCTGCTCAGAGTCATGTGGGCTGTAAAAAAATGGAGCTAGAATTTGAACCAAGTATTGATCCTCCTGGCCCAGAGATACATCATTCCAATCATGGTTCTTCACCACCACTATGACACCTGAGAGATACCCTGAAGTTGAGAGGGACACTCACTGGACTGGGCCGTCCAGCTCAGTGTGAAGTGCAACATGAAAGTCAAGAGCTTGGTTTGGATCTGTTCCTCAGGGAAAATTCAAAGTTGGGAATAGTTTACAGTACATGCATAGAAATATATTAAGTATAAAAGCAGATTGGAAAACAGTATAATAGAAAATAATTCCAGTTTTATAGGAAAATATCTTTTTTTATGCTCTTGTATATATGTGTTTGTATTTTTATAGAAAAATCTGGAAATCTTAAGGGTGGTTATCCCTGAGTGGTGGGATCAGTGCTGATATTTCTCAGAGGGTCGGGACTCCCAGTTTCAGCTCAGCTCCCCTGAGTCTGTTCCAGCCTCGCTGCCTGCCTGCCTGCTCACCTGC
Source organism: Elephantulus edwardii (assembly GCF_000299155.1). Lineage (NCBI taxonomy): Eukaryota > Metazoa > Chordata > Mammalia > Macroscelidea > Macroscelididae > Elephantulus > Elephantulus edwardii. The sequence continues at coordinate 2,214,155 of NW_006399866.1, read as the reverse complement.
CTCTCACAAAATTGAGTGGCTTGGGACAGGCCACCAAGACTAACTAGTTTGGTCTTCCAACAGCCCAAGCTATGTGGTTCCCACCAGCCTATCTCATGGGATCAAGTTGGTCAACCCGATGTTCCGAGGTTATGCCCAGCAGGTACGCCATCTGAGCTGCCCAGGGGGACAAACTACGGTCTTTATCTGTGAGGCGTGGCTTTGGATCCAACAACAGCTAACCATGGCTAGGAGTGTCTTAAACGTCAGGCTTGCCCCCCTGGACATGGCACATGTCTGAGAATATTGGAGCCCCTCCACTCTGCTAAGGTACTTACTCCTCTTGTTCGCAGATGGGGAAACAGACTTGAAGAGCCAAGTCACTTGCCTGGATCATGTATTTGATAAATGGATGAGGGGAAATTTAATGGGCAGCGTGACTCCAGAGCTTGTTCCCTACATCCCTACACTGTGTGAGCACACAGCTTTCACATGCCTCCATCTATAGACAGAATTTAGTTCACTTTTATTACTTTTTAATCTATTGAAACCAAATATTTATCCTTTTTATTTTATATGTAATGGAACCAAGTTGAAGCAGAATGCATCCAGGTCTGTGCCTTAGCCCTGTGCTTAGCTGGCAGTTCCCGTGGTCTGAGTCCCTGCCCAGGTTTCAGGCTGGGTTCGGGGCAGCTGAGGCTGTCGGCTTGTCTTCCTGCTGAGTGAATGTGGGGCCGGATAGGGCACTGGTTATCTGAACGCCGTTTGTGGCTCTCTCCCTCTGCCCCTCCTCCCATCCCTTCTTGGGCATTTCTCTGTCTTTACCCTCAGTTGGGTCTGTCCAGTCTAAATGTTTGCTCCTTTCTGAGAAGCCCAACACTGCCTGGACACCTCCCTTTTTTTTTGAGAAGTCATAACACCCAGAGATTGAGATTCCACCACCTGCCATGATTAAGCAGTCACTATGTACGAGCCACCTAATAAGTGTGGCTCTGTTTCATCCTCCCAAAGTGTTCATAAAGCACATGGTCATCATCATACATGGTAGTAAGGAGCGAGGCTCAGAGAGGTAGTGCTGTTTTCCCAGGCCACACAGTCCTTAGTGGCAGGATGAGACGCAAGCCCACTGAGACCTACTCTCCCCACAACACTCCCTTCCCTCTGTGCACAGTGACTCCTTCTGGCCTTTGGCCCCTTGGTCTCTTGATGAGGCGCTGAGTGGGGACACTTGGAGCCAGGGCATCCATCTGTGGGACAGCCATCTGGACTTCAGGACAAGCATTCCTTTCTCTAGCTCTCGGACACAATTCAGGGAACATATTTAGTCTGAAATGTAGACCCAGTTGTGCCTTACTCTTAAAGGCCAGATATGCTGTCATGCTTCTGTGTATGGATTGGAATTTCGGCAATGGACACATAGTACTTTTGTTAAAGGGAAGAATCAGGAATTAATTAGATGGTGTATCAAAGACCTCCTCCTTAAAAGATTTTTTCAGTGCCCTGGACACAGTGCTCTCTTCTCCCCCCATCTCCCTAACTCAAGCAAGTGGTTAATTTATTTTCTCTTGATTTCTGGCATTTTACCTAAAGAAATCCATCCAGAGGGTCCCATTTTCTCTGCTACCACTCAGAAAACAAAGACCCTACTCCTGATTAGCTGGGTCTGGCTGCAGCAGGACACTGGCCCGCTGTCCAGGGGTCAGGAATTGTGATGGGGGCGGCTCCTGACTTCGGGGCCAGAGAGTCAGAGCAGGACTTGAATCCAAGTGCTCCTCCAGAGGCCCAGCCAGTACCCCCAAGTATCCCTGGTAGATGACTGGCAGTGGGTGACTGTGGTTGTGACTTTGTAGCCTTTCAGCCTACTCCTCTGTTGTGTGCCCTGGGCTGGGCTCGGTGGACAGATGTGTCCGGAGACCTCAGTGGGTTGGAGACAAGGTTGCAGAGTCAGAATAAAGACTGCATGACTCTGAGTTGAGCACCCGGCCAGCCTGTAGGTGGCAGTGTGGTGAGTCTCTCACAAGCGTGCAGGAAAGTTGGGGTTCTGCCTTGCCCCCAGCCTGAGTTTACTTCAGTATCGTGATGGCAGGGGAAGGCATGGGCACACACAGGCCACAGACAAGTGAGGGGTTGTAGGTGCTGGCAGAGCAGGGCGAGCCAGAGGTAGACTGGCAATTTGTGGGCCTACCTGCTAGGGAGAGCTGCTGGTGCGGAATTCAGCTCTGCCGCCCATTACACGGCTCTCAGCATCTCGGCATCGCCTCATCCTCCAGGTGCTCCTGCCTGCCTCTCCCGGCCTAGCCTGAGGAGCTCGTTCACTGCAGGATCTCACACGTCCTCTCAGCTCATGGAGTTATTTTTTTAAATTATTTGGTATTTATGTCAGTGAAGGTTTACAAATCACATTGATTTTTTTCATACAATCATTCATAGACTGTTTTATAACACTGACTACTTTTATTTCTTCTAATTGATTAATTACATCTAATAACCCCTTGCTGTTCTACCCTGAATTTGAAGCTGAGTTGCAAGTGGTTATGAGTATGAGCTTTGGAGTCAGATTTCAGTTCTGTTTCCAGCTCTGTTGCACAGAACTGGGTGCCCTGGAGGAGGTTCCCCAGCCCCTCTGAGCCTCAGTCTCCACCTCAGTAAAATGGGGCTGCACAGAACTATCTGGAGAGCGCTCTGCAGAGCTGGTTAGATCATGTGCCCTGGCACCCACAAGGGGCTCACTAGACACAGGTGGCCTGTGCAGGTCCCTCCTGTTGATGAAGCCTCTGGTTCCAGGACACCCAGGAGTTCCTGCGCTGCCTGATGGACCAGTTGCATGAGGAGCTCAAGGAGCCAGAGGTGGCCACGGTGGCACCAGTGACTGAGGCTCGGGACTCTGACTCAAGTGACATAGACGAGAAGCGGGAGGGCGACCGAAGCCCATCCGAGGATGAGTTCCTGTCCTGTGACTCAAGCAGTGACCGGGGTGAGGGTGACGGGCAGGGACGTGGTGGGGGTGGCTCTCAGGCCGAGACAGAGCTGCTGATCGCTGACGAGGCTGGCCGAGCCATCTCTGAGAAGGAGCGGATGAAGGACCGCAAGTTCTCCTGGGGCCAGCAGCGCTCAAACTCCGAGCAAGTGGATGAGGATGCTGATGTGGACACCGCCATGGCTCCCTTCGATGACCAGCCCATTGAGACGCTCCCTCCATCACCGCGTTCTGTCAGCCCCTGCCGGACGCCAGGTATCAGACAGGCGGGCCCCAGGGCTGCTGGGAGGAAGCACAGCAACTGGAGCAGCAGCCCCACTTGTCTGGCACCTACTGTGTGCAAGGCACCTCCACACAATAGCCCTCTCAGTCTTCCCGGCCACCCTGGAAGGTGGAGTCTACCACTAGACAGACCTTACAGGTGAGGACTTAGCCTCAGAGATGTCACTGGGATGGTGCTTAGCTGTAGGGCTGAAGCACGCAGACTCTGCCAACAGCCCTGAACCCTCTGCTGTGTGGACAACCCCATTCTGGCATGTTTGGGGCAGGAGACACCTGGGTTCAGGCTGGCATCACATTCCAAGCCTCTGGCAGACCCTCTTCCTGATCAGGCTGTGGAGCTGGTGTGGGAGCCCTGGCCTGACTGGATTGGCTGTCCTGGCCTCAGCATGTGCCTCTTTCTGTCCCCAGAGCCGGACAATGACGCCCACATACGCAGCTCTTCTCGCCCCTGCAGCCCTGTCCATAAGCTGTCTAGCACCCCACCTCGTGCGAGTCCTGTGAGGATGGGACCATCATATGTGCTCAAGAAAGGTTCGGAGGAGTGGGGCGGAGGGGTAGCCCACATGGTGTCTGCATGAGAGTTCTGGACTACAAGCAGAGATAGTGTCCATGGCCACCATTTTTAAGTCCTGGTTCCCAGGGCCTAGGCTGCATACTTCTTATAGTGATTCTTTGAATGTTCATAACGACACAAGGATGTGGTGGGAGTCCCATTTTACAGATGATAACACTGAGGCATGGAGAGGTGAATTGCAACCCCAGACACATGACTTAGATATTTGGCCCTATGTCCTGACAGAGGAACCCCAGTACCTGCCCTTACCCCAGACAGACAGGTGGAGGTTGGTTCTAGTCCCGTGCTGTACCCCCAGCCCAGGTCCTGACTGCCGTCAGCCGGAGGCGGAAGGAACAGCGCTACCGCAGTGTCATCTCAGACATCTTCGACGGCTCCATCCTCAGCCTCGTGCAGTGCCTCACCTGTGACCGAGTGCGTGTTTTGGGCATGAGGAGGGACTGCCAGGCTTCTGGCAGCCTCAGTGGTACTCCAGTTGGAGGTGGGTGGAGAGGTGCTGTGTCTGTAGTTCTTTCTATAAGGGGAGGAGCACCTGCAAGTCTCAGCTCTTGTGGCCTAGTGAGTAAGGTGTTGCTCTGCCAACCCAAAGGCACAAGATTCAAATCCATCAGCTGCTTCATGGCAGAAAGATGGGAAGTCTCCTTCCGTGAAATTTATAACCTTTGAAAATCTGCTAGAGGATCAGCTATGAGTCCATTCTGACTCCCTAAGTCACTACCAAGTGCAGCCCTTTCCTGTACACTGCCATCTGGTGGCTGGTGTTTGTGGTGCAGACGCTGTTCAGTCAGGACAGGGCAGGACTCTGAAAGGTGGAAACTAGGCTGACCCTCTGCCTCGTAGGTGTCCACCACAGTGGAGACATTCCAGGACCTTTCACTGCCCATTCCTGGTAAGGAGGACCTGGCCAAGCTCCACTCCGCCATCTACCAGAATGTGCCGGCCAAGTCCGGCACCTGTGGAGACAGCTACGCAGCACAGGGTTGGCTCGCCTTCATCATGGAGTATATTCGGAGGTGTGTCCACCTTCCTGCTCACGGGGCAAACAAGAGAGGCACTCGCCTGGTCTCCTGGCACTCATGTTCTGGGAAGGACACAGACTCTCCGCAAAGCACAGATTCTGGAAGGGGACTCAAGGCTGAAGGATGTGTTGAGTTAGCTAGTGAAGGTGGATTGGTTCCTTGGTTACACTGGGATTGTGGGGTAGGTCCCATCTCGAGCTGAAGGGTGAGCTTGTGGATGTGGAGGATGGGTGACAGCAGAGAGTGCCTGAGAGGCGATGAAGAGGGCAACAGAGAGTCAGCTCTGTCGAGCCCTCACTGCTGATGGGCGACATGACCGACACTTTATCAGCATTATGTTGGTGGCCCATACATACCAAGGAGGGGAGACACCGTGACCGTGAGTCCTCAGAGACAAGGAGAGTGAACGCAAGATGAAGTGAAGTTGCTCACGCTGCTGGCACCAGGGTTGACTCCTCACCTGTGCCCCGCCCACCCACTGTGCCACACTGCCTCTCCAGCTCAGCCAGGTCTTCCTGGGGCTCTCACCTAGGACATGGCAGCCCCCCTGCCACCCTTTTCCTCTCTCCATATAGGTTCGTGGTCTCTTGTACCCCCAGCTGGTTTTGGGGGCCTGTCGTGACCCTGGAGGACTGCCTTGCTGCCTTTTTTGCTGCTGATGAGCTAAAGGGTAAGTGGGTGGGGCTGGCCCAGGTGGGGTTGCTAGATCTCTCTGAAGGGTTCCAGGGGCTTTGCCTGGATCCTCATAGAAACACCCACAGACTACTCCTCAGGGAAAAATGTACACTGTAAGGTTTGTAATACAAGCCACCAGACTGTGCTTCAAAACTGGGCCAGGTGGCCAAATCCCCTCCACGCTGCCCCCTACATCTAGCCCTGAGGCCGCACGCTTTCCTGGCCCTCTCACCCCCTTGCGGCTCTGGGGAATCAGGCTTTACATGTTACCAGTTTGCCTCTATTTTGCCTTTCCTTGATTATGGATGTTGTTGTGTACAGTTAAGTTGGAACTGACCCATAGCAGACCCACCACAGCCAGTTTTCAGAGGCAGTAAATCAATCGCACAGGAGGAGATTGCCCGTCTTACTCCCGTGGAGCTTTCTTCCCCAAGTATTTGTACTTCATATTTGAAGTTCGTATTTCACGTTTTGAAAACTCCAGTTCCTGTTCTTTTCTTGTTTTTCTTTGAGTGTTTGGCTCCTGGTTAACCTTTGGAAATCATACATAAGAGATTTTAAAATGTATTGTCTGCAATATTGCATTTCTTACCTGCTTTACTTTTATTTGTGATATTCACGTATGAGTTCATGATGGTGATATTCAAGTAAGAGTTTTTAAGAGTGTATGGGCTCAAATGTGCCCGTTCCTCCTGGCTGTAGCTTCTACCTTTTGTGGTGGATGTTGTTGTTGTTGTTGTTATGTGCCATCAAGTCGCTTGCGACTCATAACGACCTTGTGTACAAGAGCCCTAAACACTGCTCTATCCTGTGCCAATCTCGCCGTCTCTAACACACTCATTCCCACCACCCCAATCACAGAATCGATCCACCTCATCGAGGGTCTTCCTCTCCTGTGCCGCCCCTCCACTCTCCCAAACATGATGTCTCTCTCCAAGTACCAGTCCCTCCTTGCAACATGACCAAAGTATGTCAGACGAAGCTTCAGAATCCTTGACTCCAAGGAGCACTCTGGCTTCACCCTCTCCAGGACAAACCTGTTTGTTCTCCTAGCAGCCCATGGTATATTCAACACTCTTCTCCAGCACCACAGCTCAAAGGCCTCATTTGTCTTTCTATCATCCCTAGTCCTGGTGGTGGATAACGAGGCTTTTTCATCTCTTTCGTTCTTCAATGGCTTTATTTTTAGGAACCTGTCATTCATTATGTTCACACCTCCTGATTCCAGCCCCTGTACCCCATTTCCTACCCTTACTAATCTTGGTCCCTTCATCTTACTACCTCAGGTGACAACATGTACAGCTGTGAGCGGTGTAAAAAGTGAGTCTGGGTCATTTCCCCAGCAGCTTCCCCACCCCTGGCCCCTGTGGCCCCTGCTCCACAGACCTGCCCGACTTCTCCCAGGGCCTCTCCCAGAAGGGACTGGGCTAGGTGGGCTCATCTGGCTTCTCTGATGCCCCCACCCAGAGCCTCTCCCCGAGTCCTTTCCTCCCCAGGTTGCGGAATGGAGTGAAGTACTGTAAAGTGCTCCGGCTGCCTGAGGTGAGCGAGCCCTCCTCCCTGCAGTCTCTGGCCCTTTAGGCTTTTCAGCCTCATGTCCTCCGGTGCAGACAGCTGGTGGGTGTGTGGAAAGGCCACTCCCCCTTCACTACGCATGAGCAGTCAGTTTCTGAGCCAGGGAGGCCCATGGAGACCCTGTAGATTTGGTGGGGAGTCCTCATGGAAAAGGGGTGTGATTTCTTTGGTAACTTGGGGTTCTTGTGTTTTGTGGCCCGAGCTTGTTCGTCATTTCTGCATGCTTGTAAGGGCTCATGGTGAGACTCTGTGACCATAGCAAGTAAAACAGCTGTGGCCACTGTTGGCAGCAGAGTTGGAGAAGTAGAGGCAGGTGGCTTGGTCAGGGCTCCCGGGGACGACCTGGCTGAGAGTGACCTGGATGGGAGATCTGAGGATGTTGTTGGCCGTGTAAGGGAGAGCAGAACAAGCAGGAATGAGCTTGTTCGAACCTGTCCTGTGGATGGAACAGAGTAAGAGTGGCCCACGGTGGCTTTCTCACGATGGTGCTAAGCAGGTTCGGACAACCTCTGTGAGGAAGGAGTTCAAGAGGAAGTGCCAACAAAGCTGGTTGTCAGAGTTCTTTTGCTGGCCAGTGGTGGAGGAAGGGTCGATGTCCTGAGGCGAGTCGCCCAGCATCAGGCCTGGACACCTGCCATGTGATGCAAGAGGGCCTGGGCAAGTCTCCCCTCTGTTTAGGCAGAGCAGGTGGGCTCTATCCCCGCATGCACCTGTGGTTAGCTCCAAGGTGGTGTCTTGGCCTTGGTGGCCAGGCTGTGAGTGGTTGAGGACACAACTTGGCAGTGGGCTGGTGGGGTCCCAGAGCTGCAGGTCTCAGAGTCCTTCCAGGCCCACCAGGGCGCTGAGGGCTCAGGGACTCAGCCAGCTTTGGGATGACCAGCGTCCTCCCCTGCCCCCTTAGATCCTGTGCATTCACCTGAAGCGCTTTCGGCATGAGGTGATGTACTCGTTCAAAATCAACAGCCACGTCTCCTTCCCCCTGGAGGGCCTTGACCTGCGCCCCTTCCTTGCCAAGGAGTGCATGTCACAAATCACCACCTACGACCTCCTCTCTGTCATCTGCCACCACGGCACCGCGGGCAGTAAGTCTGGCTGTCTACCTGCTTCCAGCACCCGCTGCCCAGCCACTAGGGTCCCTGTAACCGCCCTGCCCCTCCCTGGCAGGTGGACACTACATTGCTTACTGCCAGAACGTCATCAACGGGCAGTGGTATGAGTTCGACGACCAGTATGTCACCGAGGTCCATGAGACGGTGGTACAGAATGCTGAGGCCTACGTCCTCTTCTACAGGTGGGAGTGCTGGGGGCAGGGAGCACCTGGCGCCAGGAGGCTGAGGAGCAGTGACTGGGTCCTGATGCCCCCGCAGCCCGTGGCCCTGGGATCATGTGTGGCTGCACAGGGCTTTGCTCTGGGGTGGGGGTGTCTGTAGCAAGCTGGAGGGCTTTAAGCTGGGGGATGTAAGAATTGGGTTTTAAGAGAGAGCCCTCTAAATACTGTGGGATAAGTGGAAAAGGCCAGTGGCAAAAAGCGAAGATTGGGGTGTCAGCCATGGTCCTGGAGAGATGCAAGTGGTTGGAAGTAAGTCCTGGCCAGAGGGGCTGGAATTTGTTGAAGAAGTGGGCTTGTGGTGGCACTTGCACCAGCCGACCAAGGAAGAAATGAATAAGATGGAGATGCACCAGGGTGCGAGCCCGGCCTTGCCAGTGGCTGAATTCTCAGGTCTTGAGATCTCAGCGCTGAGGAAGGCGAGTGGGGAGGACAGAGGACACTTCTATCTGAGGCAGGTTTTGTTCCTGATGTCTGTTCTACACAGCTTGCCCGGGAGATAAGGGGAGTGTGTGTCTTAGTGAACAAGGGTCTGAAGTACACTAATTTACTGAGAAACTCGTTTGTAAAGACTAGTTAATTATTACTGCATTTTCTTACAAGAAAATATATTTTGGAAAACTATACATTGTCAATTAAAGTGCTTTTATGTAAAAAAAAAAAAAAAGAAGTGGGCTTGGGGGGGGTGCTGGGAGGGGCTGGGCTCAGGGTGAGCCCAGCTGCAGCAGCTCCCTCTGCCCTTCCCGACCCCTAATCCAGGAAGAGCAGCGAGGAGGCTGTGCGGGAGCGCCAGCAGGTGGTGTCACTGGCTGCCATGCGGGAGCCCAGCCTGCTGCGCTTCTACGTGTCCAGAGAATGGCTCAACAAGTTCAACACCTTCGCTGAGCCAGGGCCTATCACCAACCACACCTTCCTCTGCTCCCACGGAGGTGAGGGGGCCCCACGAGTCCCTGGGTGGCTGGGCGGAGGCATTGCCTCAGCCTCCAGCTCTCCCCCCTTGTGCTTTCTCCTCAGGCATCCCACCCAACAAATACCACTACATCGACGACCTGGTGGTGATCCTGCCCCAGAATGTCTGGGAGCACCTATACAACAGGTAAAGAGCCCTGGGCAGCCCAGGCCAGGAGGTCAGCTGGGCCAGAGTCGAGACCAGGCTCAGCTGATACCCATAAACCCACTCAGCCCCTCCCTCAGGCAGCAGGACAGCCTAGAACTGGCCCTGTCCAGAGGGCACTTCCTTTCCGGAAAGACAGTTGTGCCAATGGTGAAAGACACATCATTTGTATGAATCTAGTTGAGTCCTTTCAGTCACATGGGACAGAAAACTGGCGTAGGTAGAAGTGAACATGTTGGCTCATCCCATGAAAGTCCATGGTGCCGAGGCCTCTGATTGCCCTTTCCTCCCCTTTGGCCCTGGTGTGTCAGCCTGGGGCCAGGGCCTTCGCTGTGGCCTATGCACTTAACGTTCAAAGCCATCGAGGCCAAAAGTTCATGACTTTCCTGTTGCAGATCAGGCTGACTTGCCTCTCAACAGTCCAGACTGGTCATAGCCCCAGCCCAGCCCCATCACTCACTTGCTAGACAGTAGGATTTGCCACAGCCAAGGGTGTGGGCATCCAGGTTGAGAAAAAGCGAGGAAGTCCTTGTGACCCGTTCTCTGTGTAAGGAACTCACTGCATCTTGCTGCAGACTTCCTCCTGCCCTGTTGCCAGTGGCTGGGTCAGGACCGCACAGGGGCTGTATCCTCAGAGCCTGTGGGTCCTCTCAGACGTGGGTCACATACTCTCCTACCATCTGCAGCCTCCCTCTGCCATTGTCCTCGGGGTCTGGCCAGGGGAGCTGTCAGCCACCACAGCTCCTGCCACCTCCCTGCCTAGTAATCAGGAGAGGATGCACAAGAGCTCCTCCTGGCCTTGATCCCCTTGCAGACGGTCGTGACACACCTGCTCTGTGGCAGGTGCTCCACTTCGTGCTGTGGACGTGCTGGTGAACAGGTGCCTGTGCCCACTCCCGCGGTGCTGTCTCGTGAGGGAGACATGTGACAGCAGATGGGAAGGGCAGTGCCAGAGAAAGCCTCCTGGGGGGCCACGCCTGCTCTGAGGCCCTGAGGGGGAGCTGAGTAACCACGAGTAGTGTGCTTTCCCCCAGCAAGGGCCCAGACCTCAGGGCTTGTTTCTCTCCTCCCACGAGCACAGGTTTGGGGGTGGCCCCGCCGTGAACCATCTGTACGTGTGCTCCATCTGCCAGGTGGAGATAGAGGCTCTGGCCAAGCGTAGGAGGATGGAGATCGACACCTTTATCAAGGTGCTTTCAGCTTGGCATGGCGGCGGGGGTGGGGGTGGGGGAGCAGGCTCCTGCAGCTTCAGCTTAGGCCGGGTACACGGAGCATGTGTGGCCAGTCACCTATTTGTGAGAAGTGTTTTAGGGGAGAACAGAGTGGCTGGAGGTTTGACCAGATATTTGAGAGGATTTTTTTTACTGGCAGTTAATTAAGGTCCACGAACATGGTGAGCTATTAAATGGCAGTAAAAAGAGCATGTCCGAGTATAGAGGGGCTTTTCAGACCGGGCTTTGTGTTTTGGTATGAGGACCAGCCTGTGTGTTGTAGGATGCCCAGCAGCTTCCCTGGCTTCTTCCCACTAGATGCATGTGACAACCAAAATGATGTTAGGACATTGCCAAAGGGCCCACAGGGCAGGTTCACACGTAGCTGAGAACTACTTAACTATATAAACAAGTAGGAGAGATGAGGGGAGGAGAGGGGGAGAGAGAGGGAAAAAATGAAGGGAGAGGGGAAGAGAAAGAAGGAATGAGAAAAGCAGGTAAAAAGCAGATCCTTCGGTGTCCAGGCTGAATCTCCAAATCCTCCCCTTTCCCTACACCCCATCTGTCCAGTGCTGCTGTGTGTGAGGAGGGGCTTGGGGAAGTCAAATCTGCAGCTGTAGAGGTTGGGGACAGGGATGGAAAGAAAAGGCGGGCCGTTTGGAATCTGACCCTGCCTCTGTTCTCCCCATCTCCATCCACAGCTGAACAAGGCCTTTCAGGCCGAGGAGTCCCCCAGCGTCATCTACTGCATCAGCATGCAGTGGTTCCGCGAGTGGGAGGCCTTTGTGAAGGGGAAGGACAATGGTGAGTGCAGCAGAGCCCCTGGCACTGTGCCTGGCACCCACCCCCTGCCTTCATACTTGTGGGGGACGCCAGGTCACCGTCTCGGTGAGCAGAGCCAGGGGTCTGCTCCTCGTCCTTAGCTCTTTCTTGGTGTGAGCTAAAAAACACAAGTGCTCTTCCAGGTCAGGGTTTGGGACGTGGGGGTACACTGTCCCCTGTCCTGCCTTCCTGCCGAGTGGCTACCTGAGACTGTGAGGCTGTTGCTGCTCTGCCCCTCCCGTCTCTGTTCCCTGCGCAGGCTGGGGAAGCCCAGGACACCGCAGGACCCTCTCCTTTCACGAGTTTGTTACCCTAAATAATAAAGGACAGTTGATGGATTTCGGGCTCCCAGGAAGGATCCTTCTTTGGCTGTTTGCTCAGGTTTTTGCTTGGCGTGGGGACCGGCTCTGTCAGGAGGGGGTTTCTTGGGTTCTTACGCTCAGGCTTGGCAGAGCTGGATGTGCTGCTTGCCATTCGCACCAGCAAGTGCCTGGATGGAAGACGGCTCGCTGCGCTGAGGTTCCTGATCCATGGTGGAGCTGTCACCATTGTGTAAGGCAGTGGTCAAGGTGTGGCCTGAGGCTCCTGGCCCTCACTCGGCCCTTGGTTAGCCTGCTATGTGCTCCACAGACCATTACCTGCCCTGTGTCAGCCTGAGTCAGCCTTAGGGCAGTTCTCCCCCTGTGCAGCTGCCGCAGATCAGATGAGATCCTGTGTGCTCAGTGCCCAGTGCCAAAGCATGCACAAGGGGATTCAGCGAGGACAGCCACTGTCAGAGATGAGGGCTTTGCCCACCTGGCACTGGCACTGGCCCACAGTAGCTCTCAACACAAACTCAGCGTTGTTGAATTGGAGCCAAGTCATAGCTGACTGTCCCCTGGGTTTCTGAGGAGGTCATCACTGGGGTAAATGAACCACCAGAGAGGCATGGCCTTTGGGTCAGCAGCACAGGAAGACCGTCTGGTGGGGAGTGGAACAACCAGCTCCCCCTGGTCCTTAGATGATGATTTGGTGTCCCGGCCCCTCACTGGCTTTTTTTTCGAAAGGTAAAAAGGAAAGATAGATTTATTAGAAAGGTACATCCCAAACCGATGACATACATCCCTCCTTGAAAGGAAATACGGAGGAGAGGCCCCGGCTCCTCACTGTTAATGGCTTCACTCTGATCTTCTGGCCTGGGTCCCTTGAGTCTCTTTGGGACCTCAGGTCATCCCTTGAGAACCCCTCTGTTACCTGAGGAGAGCAGAGGACCATCGGAGGCAGGACTAGTGAGGTTTCTCCTTCTGGAGGGGTCATGTGGTGCTAAGCTGCTATTCCACTGTGTTGCATCTATTCCAGAGCCCCCTGGGCCCATCGACAATAGCAGGATCGTGCAGATCAAGGGAAGTGGCCATATCCAGCTGAAGCAGGGTGAGTCTTGCCAGACTGGGACCGCAGCCCCCCAGGTCGAGCAGGCCACCCCCTGCCTCCCATCCCTGGCCGCCAGGCTACTGCCCCCCCTCCCCATGGTCTCCCAGGAGTTGCTGTTTATCATTGGGCTGAGATGTCTGCCTGGGCTCAGTCCAGGGGACTGAGCACACAGCCAGAAGTGCTAGGCCTCTGTGCAGGGCCTCAGCCCCTGCCTCCTCTGATGTCCTCCACGGCTTTGCCTGCCCTGCCCTTTATGTTAACCCACCTTCTGGGATAAAAAGGATGACTGCTGCAGAGGAACCCTCTTGAGTCTTTCGCAGAACAGATGTTTCTCTGGGAAATCCTGAGGGTTTGACCCCTTTTCCCACCAAGCCCTCGGTCCCATCTCCCTCTGGGCCTGGCCCTCCTGGAGCCCTCTGGTGTGTCTCCCATGCACACAGGCGCAGACTATGGACAAATCTCCGAGGAGACCTGGACCTACCTGAACACACTGTATGGAGGCGGCCCTGAGATCGCCATCCGACAGAGCGTGGCTCAGCTCCCAGACCCTGAGAACTTACATGGGGAGCAAAAAATCGAAGCCGAGACCCGGGCCGTGTGACTTGGGGGGCCACTCTGTGAGTCCTCCCCATCTGGGTCCCTCAGCAGACTTGTGAGTCCTCTCGTCCCTCTCCAGAGACCCTCTGTGTCCCTGTGGGTATCAGAAGAGGGCAGCCTTGCACATCCTTTCCATCAGGCCACTCCAAAGAACCCTGTGTGGATCCCACTCTCCTGAGCAAACACGGTGTCCCCACAGGCCCCGCATCTGCTCCTCCTCCCTGCTGGGGTGTGTTGATACCCCAGAAGAGAGGCCGTAGACCCAGAACCCCATGTGTAAAGAGGCAGGAAGGTTTGGGTTCACAGTGAGTAATGCTGCAACTAGGAAATATACTAACTTCAGGCTTGTTTAAAAGACCAAGACTCTGTGATGTTATTTGGGGTCTTTGTCCTGGCTGTGCACAGATGAGTTACTGTCATTGTTGTGTCCCCCCAAACCTGCCCTCTCACTTGCTTGGGCCCAGCTTTTGCCCCTTGGAGCCTTAGGCCTGTGGTCTCCTGGGCTTGGGGCCTGCGGCTGCCCCACATCTGTCAGAGGCTGTGCCCTTGAAACAGAGGTGCAGGGTTTGGCCGCAGCTTCACAGAGACTTCGTGCGGTGCACTGTGTAAGGCTCCTTAGAGGTGCGCCGAGGCAGACTGTGGAATGGATGCCGAGTAGTGGGACACTGGACAGTGAGGGTGCTCACACTTGTCACCAGAGCTGGCTCTTCCCTGGCACTCCTGCTACTTTTGAAGCCTGGCTGGGCTCCTCTCAGAAACACTGGACTTGCTCCCCACTGGCAGATGAGCAACTTGAATTCTGATGATACGGACCATTCCTGGAGGTAGCTGGTTCTTCTCCTGTCCTGTGCTGCATTCCCCAGGATTGGCTGTGATCCGCCTCACAGTCCAGAGACGCGGCATTGTGGGCTATTTGCTGCACCCTCGGGAGGGCGCAGGGTGATGAAGTAGAAATACCTCACTGTGGCTGTAGTTCGCTGTCCGAGCAGCGTCCCTGAAGGCTGACACAGAGGAAACACCTTCTCCTTCCGCAGCACGTGGCGCTGTGCCCAGCCCTCACCTCAGGCCGCTGGCCCACCTTTGTCTCCAGGAGTGTCTGCTGGATGCCGAGCAGGGCCATTGCCAGGCACTGGGACCAGAGGTCAAACACACCGAGCATTTGCGCTTGCTTCTGGAGGCACAACAGCTTTCAGATGAAAAACGAGAGGGAGAAGCTCACCTTGTCAGGTTCAGAGCAAGTGGGATATGCGAAAGGGGTCCTGAGACCAAACCCCCAAACTACTGTGGCCTTCAGTCTCCACAGAAGCCTGTATCAGTGGGAATCCAGCAGGCAGTTCTAGCCAGGGCCTGACGCCTCTCACAACATGTTGCTGTCCACTTCTGTTACGTTGACGTACCTGGATCTTGTTCCTTCCCCACGGGGGCAGCATGTTGATCCAAGAACATGCCACCACTGGAGTTTCTTGATGTTTGCTGCTGTCTTCTGAAAGCTGCTGTTGCAGCGAGCGGCGACCTCCTGCAGAGCCTCCGCGGCTGCACGCAGACTGTCTGGGCTGTTGATCCTGCTGTACAGATTGTAATCTCACCCCCCGTTGATGTGTTGACGTGGTCTGGTGTGTGTTCAGAATGTCGTAATAAATGCATATGCCTTCCCCACGCCCACGCTGCTGTCTCTGCCTTCATTGCCCTTAACTGTGTTACTGAAGGGGAAACGGAAGCTTGCTGCTCCAATCGAGGCATGGCCCTTGCGGGCTGCATGGAGCCACGGCAATTAACATTACAAACGACTGTCTCCAGAAAGAGGCTTACACACTTTCTGCAACCTGAGGCCTGGTTGTGTGGAAGAGTGAGGGGATGGAAGAAGAGACTGGAGCCATGTCATCCACCTGCCCATGAGTTTCTTTTCCTTGAACCAGACCCAGACCCAGAGAAGGGTGTGGTCAGGAGTCGAGGCCAGTGCATCCCAAAGGCTGGTCCAGTCACACCTCCACCTCCCCGCATGCACACATTGACAGGACCCTACAGGCCCTTCTCTGGGGGCCACTCAGAGTCGCTACAGCCATGATGATGCTGTCTGCCCCCAGGCCTGGTCGAGGGCAGAAATTGGTGACTCAGGAGCCTGGCCCGCCCCACGCCCTGCTCTCTAGAACAGGCTTTTCTCTGCTAAGCCAAGGTTGCCCTCACCACCTCTCAGTTCCGAGTTTCAGCTCCGGGAATGCTCTGCTGTTCAGTGTTGCTTGTTTTATAATCAAAGCAGAGGAAGAGGGCAGCGAGTGTGAGGATGGCACAGGGCCACAAGGCCGCTGTGAGTCAGGGCCAGCTCAGTGGGGGCTGCCCGTTAGCTAGTCCCTGGGTGGTTTGGTTCCGGTTTTTCTTTTTTTGGGTATTTTGGGAGTGATAAGAGCCTGAGAATTTTATATATGATTTTAAAAATATTTCCTTGTGAAATCCATCATCTGATAGTGTACAGAAACCTGTTCAACATAAAGAATGATGAACTGGGGACAGACCCACCTCACCCAGGAAGGGGACATTTCCAGGCCCCAAGAAACAGCCTCGGGGTTCCCCTCTGCTCCCTGTCCCACCCAACAGGGGAGTCCCTCACCTACATTTAACCCACCCCTCACTTTTCTTCACAGTTTCATCACATAGCGGTACTTACCCCAAAGTAGTATTTTCAGCCTTGCTCATATTTGGGTGTTATGTACATTGAATTCTACAGTATTTACTTGGTGATTTACTCTTGTTCAACACAGAAGGTGAAATGAAGAAGTTTCATATTGTGGATTGATATATTTGAACTTTGGAGATAGATGCTTATTAATTGTGTCTCAGGGAGGTGGGCGAGAATATGGGTGTTGATTTACCTGTAGCACCTCCAAATGTTTCATTTATCATTTTCTCTTGAAGTATCAGGCTCTTAGGGGCTTGTTAAAATTCAGGTGCAGGAATCTGGAGACAAAACATGAGTCTGGTTTTGCCTCACAGACCAAGTTGCCGACAGGAAATGGTCTGGCCAGCAGAGGCCAGGGGCCTTCTGACTGAACTGTCCCCACAGTTGGCCAGGCATGAGAGTTCCTCCAGCAACAGCCTCCTTACAGGAGCCAGAGTCCCACCCCAACCCCTGGCTGGTCAGAGCTGTCAGTGGGCCCTGTGGCCACACCTTAGCCTGCCCAGCACCCCGCTTCAGGATGCAGCCACCCATCATGTGCCGTTTTCGTCTTCTGTTCTGTTTTAAATTCGGGGGAAACACATTATCCTGAGAGCCTTACATTATTTCATCTCATGCACCAGAGAGCCTTTGGGAAGTACTTGATGCTTGGAATGTTCTTTCTAGCTCTTCTCCCTGTTCTCATTTTTCTGGTGGCAAAGAGATTGTGTCCATTAGGGCAAGGCAAACTGTTGCTTTGAAGAAGTGATTGAGAAAAGCTCTGAGAGAGAGTAACGGGTGTTTCGGACAAATTGGGTTCTGAGAAGCCATGCCAGGCTGCTCGCTGTGGGGCAGGTAGGGGGCCGGGACTGGGCAGGGTGTGTACAGGCCTCTGCGGGGCTTGGCTCACCTCAGCGAGGCCTGTGGCGCAGGACCTGCCCTGCTCAGTGCCGGAGGCACCTCGAGGCTGCTTCCTCACCCGCCTGGCTGCCGGAGCTTAGGCGAGAAGTCATCCCCATGAACACTTCCACCTGCAGCTTCTTTTTTTTTTTATTAACAACAATTTATTCATTTTGTATTACAGGATAGAGGGGAGCAACAGGGGCAATTCCTGTGGCCCCCTCAGTGAAAATAAGTATCTTTATATAAATAAATACCCTCTTTACAATACCCCTAGAATCCCAGGGCACACCAAGGTTACTGGAACATTCTAACAGCTGCAGAGTATAGAAGACCACGCTGTTTTTAACAAATGCCCCGCGTCCACTGTGGCTAGTTACCCATTCCTCTCCAGCTCCCTTTCGCCCAAGTGCCTGTTCTAAAAAGCATGACCTAAAAAAAAAAAA
Source organism: Elephantulus edwardii (assembly GCF_000299155.1). Lineage (NCBI taxonomy): Eukaryota > Metazoa > Chordata > Mammalia > Macroscelidea > Macroscelididae > Elephantulus > Elephantulus edwardii. The sequence continues at coordinate 2,196,597 of NW_006399866.1, read as the reverse complement.
ATAAAAAGCATGACCTCTGCCCTCTGCGCCCACCCCAGGCTGCTTTCAGGCAAGGGTCCCATGTCCCTTGTGGCAATGGAGGAAGGGCAGGCCAGGCCAGTGAGGAATTAAGAGTCTTTATTGGGCTCAGACCAGGAGACCATTGCTCTTGAGGACCTCTGTGTACTTGCTGATCCTCTTCTCCAGGATTTTCTCTGCCTGTTTTCGTAGTCTCATGATCTGCTTCTTCTTCCGGTAATGCATCTTGGCCTTCTCTTTCCTCTTCTCCTCCAGGGTGGCCGTCACTGCCTGGTACTTCCAGCCCACCTCGTGAGCTAGGCGGCCCAGGTAGGCAAACTGAGGGGACAGGGTGTCACGTGTGAGGAGAGACGGGTACCCTGCCAGGTTTCACATCCCAGAGCTTCAGCAACCACACTGGAGGATCCCATGACCTTTTCTTAGAAGTCACCCTTGAACCCTCCTTCTGGCTGGCCCCTTAGTTCCGACAACATAGGCACTGGAGAGGCTTTCTCAGTTTCTACTATACCCTTGTCTAGAGATGTCTCAGCTGGCTGGGGTTCATTTAAGTGGATGCCACTGACCATACCACTTGGGCAGAGATACAAGTCTTGAAATGAGCCCTACCAAGAGCTCCACGTACCCCTGGGCAAGCTGCTCCTGACACGGTGACTGCTCCCACCAGTTTGCAGCCTCTGATTTCCTCTCGGGTCTCAGATTATGGCTCCCCTTGGGGAGGGACAGCATGGCCAGAAGGGAGAAGGTTCTCCTCCCATCTGGACAGCTGTGCAGAGCCAAGGACCTGATCCCTCACTGCTTGGGACACCTGGGCAGCAGTTTCCCACAGTCTGCTCCCTCCCTCAGGGGGGACCCACACCGTTCATGCTTTGTGGCAGCAATTCAAGTTTTGATTTCACAATTTGAGATTCCCCTGTCCTTTGAAAAAAGAAGATGGGTCAAACCTGAGCACCCCACCCGTCAGCCCTGCCCCCCTCTGTGTCATTCCTGGGTCAGGGGCCTCCCCGCTCCACATCCTCACCACGCTCTGACTGGCTTCCTGCAGGGGACCTGCTGGCACTACAGTCAGAAGAGCTGATGCAGGTCTGCGTGGGGCCCTAGGGGAAAAGCTGGGGGGCATGAAGGTCCCTGGGAGGCAGGACAGGCTGCGTGATGCCCAGGGACAGACCTGAAGAACTTGACTTACAGGTCTGTGACGTCCATCAGGCCTGCTGCCTCACGGGTGTCCCTGGCTCAGGACTTTAGAAGGGAACCCATCCGTGTCTTCAAAGGCTTCCAGAGTGTGCCCCAAAATAGAATTGAGCAGCTGCATGGCACCTGGTTACCAACTCCACCATCTCCACAGGGTGGAAGTAGGGTGGCTCGAAGCAGAAGGTGTGAGAACGTGCCTGGATGGACAGGTGGAGGAGTCAACAGTCTCCAACACCTCCTGAATTAAAATGTGAAAAATCAGGCTACATTTTAATGTTTCAAATCCCACACGGGGTTTGGAGTTGCAGATTCTGTCCTGTAGCAGAATAAAGCAACCTCACGGGCATTCTGGATAAGCTCTGACTCACAGACAGCATCTGTGAATAGCTGCAGTTCGTCAGGTGCTTTCCCAGCATTCTCTCGTTATCGCAGAAGCTTCCGGAGGCTGGTGACATCCTTTCCCTGCAACCGAGGAAACAAGAGGCATCCTGTGTCCCACATCCGCCAGCTCAGCCCAGGGCTCCCTGAGACAGGAGCACCCACAAAGGAGATGGACTATTCCCAAAGTAAGACAGAGTCCAGAAAGCACACACCATATTCTTCCTGAATTAATCTTTGCTGGTAACTTAAGGAGGACTTCAGCTGGGACAGGAACAGATTCATCATGTTCCTTTGTGGCAAGGTTTCATATTTGAAACAAAAAAATCCCCGTAAAAAACCAGACCAGGTGACCCCCACCTCACCATGTGTTGTAGAGAAGAACTGCACTTTGTAGGGTTTTCAAGGCAGATGAGCAGGCTTTTCTTCCAAGGCACTTCCAGGTGGGTTTGAACCATCAATCCTTCCACTACTCAATAACCTAACCGTTTGCACCACCGGTTCTTGACTGTCCAGGGGCTTTGGCTCCCTGATACCCCCACCATCCACCCTTCTCAGCACTAATGATCACAGAGCACTTGACCAGGATCTAATTTTAAAAGCCAGTTCCATCATTTTGAGGGAAGAAGCTAAAGCTCCGGAGGGATCTGGCCCTTCTTTGGCATTTTCTCTTATTAAACGCCTCACCTCCCACTCCTCACCAAGTTCATTGCCATTAGGGCTACCCACCCACGCCCAGTCCTTAAGAACCTTAAAACATTTGTTGCACACCCATGTTTATTGCAGCTTTGTTCACAATAGCAAGGAGTTGGAAACAACCTAAGTGCCCATCAACAAACGAATGGCTAGAGAAGCTGTGGTATATTCGCACAATGGAATACTATGCTGCATTAAAAAACAAGGAACTCCTGCAATATTATTCAAAATGGTTGACTCTGGAGAACATTATGCTGAGTGAAATATCCCAGTCACAAAAGGACAAATATTACATGATGCCACTGTTGTAGAATGGGACTGTCCTTGGGGCTGGGGAGAGACTGAGTAAGATGGGTTCAATAATGTATACTGCACTGAAACAGAGGAGGGAGAAAACGGTTTAAAAGAGATATATAACTAGGTATTTCTGTCATCACAGGAGTCTAGAGCGAGGGCTACATGGTGGAGGGGACCTGGGGGAGGGTTTGTAAAACAATGAAAGAATCTTTTCTTTTACTTTTCCATAATTTTTTACTCATGTACTTATAACTTGTTAGTCAAATTTGCGTCTTCTAGGTTGCAACACCCCCGTGATACATCTTCAAGGATATGAACATGTACGGCCAAGCACAATCGATAAGAGTGCATCTAAATTCCAAAATCAATCTCCATAATAGTCTATGTGTTTCCTACTGCCAAAGGGGCCCTTTAGAGTAGTGAGAGAAGATCTTCACCCTGAAACCCACAGCGTCCCTTTTCAGCAGGAAGTAGCTAAGAGAATTCGCCATCCCCTTTTCCTCATGACTCAGGGTGAAGTCTCTCTCAGGGAGGAGTGATAGGGAATGGCAAAGGACACACTGACAAAGAAGATTAATCAGAACTGGCTTTGACAAGCACTGTGGCATTTGGACAAGAACAAACTGGGAGGAGGGTAGAGAGAATGGTGCAACAATGAATGAATGGAAACCCAAAATCTCTGTAAATGTTTATGAAAATTAATAAAATATAATTATAGGAAAAAAAAAGAACCTTAAAACATTTGTGAGTACAGGTCAGCTACCTCTGCCCCTAAAACTCTGGGTAGTATTTTGAAAGCTGGACATGGATACCAGCCCCCCACCCCCTGCACACATCCCATAGTGTCAGGCACAAGTGTCCTGTTCCCTGTCACCCTGCTCCTGGAAATCATCCTGAAACAACTCAGGGCAGATGTAAATTAGTGAGTCCAAGTTAGCAAGAGTATGGGCTTGAGCACTGTGATTCCAGCTGAGCAGTGAAATGCAAATGTGCTGGAATTTCCATTTCACTCACAGCATCCTCAAAAAGCTGAATCCTCATTGGAAAATGCTTGTCATTCCTCTGTAGCATCTGGTCCCCACTGGACCCTCATTATTTCCTTCACCTGCTCCCACCACCGACCAAACTGTGCAGCTCTGCAACTGCATCCTGGCCCATCCTCACCCTTCTGCCCCCAACCCTCACCTCCTTGTACCCCCAATGTTTTTCCCAATAAAAAAATATTAAAAAAAAAAAGCTGAATCCTCACCTGCTGGAAATTTCCAGCTCTCTGGATTGGGTGCCTCACTCTGAATCTCCATCACTAAAGTCTCTGTCAGTCCTATCCGCTCCCCCCTCGTCCCCAACGCCACACTAGGTTGAGGAAGATGCTTGAAAAAACAAGTAAAACACGCAACCCATCGCTGGCTGTGGAGTTCAGCCTGCAGAGCAGAAACAGAACTGCCCCTCGTGGTTTCGAAGGCTGTAATCTTTATGGCAGCAGACTGCTTCTGCTCCCAGGGAGCAGCTGACGGATTCAAACCACTGGTCTTTACCAAGCAAGCGCTTAACCAGTGTACCAAAGGTCTCCTTAGGGGATTGAGAGAAAAGGTATTTGGAGCAGTTTAAGGCCCAAAGCTGAGTGATGGCGACGTGACTCATGTTTATGCAGTAAGTTAGTATCACTGCAAAGCCCAGAGCCTGTCCTTCCTTCCCACAGGCCTTTGGACAATGTTATATCTGTGACCAAGGTCACCTCTGTGGAACAAAACAATCCCATGATATTGTGCCAGAAGTTACACTTTTATTTAACATTTATAGGATTAACATATAGTTACAAGGTCAATATAAGCCTTCCAATGGAAGCACTTTATTTGGTTTAATTACATCTCCAGAGACAAATAAATGGGCAATTTCCAGGACCTTCACAGTGGCAAAGGACTTTACAACACTGAAATGCCTCCAAAGTTTAGAATTAGTGACACACACCCACACAGCCACACACACACACAACTTGAAAGGTGCATCATGTTAAAAAGGAATCTTGGATAATTTTCTGACTTTTTTTTGATGATGTAAGTAAGCACAAGAGGCAGAGCCAAAAAGAAGCATGAAACCAGTAAATACTGGTTTAGCATATTACGTTTAGCATCAGCGTTAACTTTTCCACCTTCAGTAAGCGTCTTCTGCGATTACAGATGTTACCAAGAGGCATTCAAGGCCCCTGCTACAGCTGCTGAGGCAAGCTACAGCTTTGTCTCAGCTGTGCCTAACAAACTAAAAGTTTCAAGATGAGCGTGATGAAAACACAAAGATCCCACAACAGCTTTCCATGCCTTTTGAGTTTTCCCCCTACTTATTCTAAGAAGGAAAAAGGGGATCAGTGACGAGGTCCTCTCTTTCACTATGTTTTTAAGTCACTTTGGGGGCAGGCTCCCTAACAATGAGGCTTTCTTCCACACAATGTTCTAGCACTGGCGGAGAAATGGCAAGCAGTGGGCAGCGGGAGGAACGAGACGCTATTTCTATTACACATGTGAAATGCTCCGTAATGATGGAAATGGTTTCACAGTAGGATTCCCAGTGTAAATGATATATTTCAACTATCATCATATAATAATTTATTTCCTTTAATAAGCCCAGCTGGTACAGCATTGCTCTTTCCACATTAGCCACACAGACAGGCAAAAAAGAAAGCAAACACTAAGGTTAAACATTTAGAAGCACTCCTTTTCCATTCTGTGTTTGGACCCGAGTGATACAGCAGGGGGAGAAAAAGGCACAGGAGATACAAGGGGAGGGGTACAAGCATATACTGGCTTTAACAGACATTAAAAGAACAAATTACAGCAGCTTATACTTTTCTCCTTACATTGCAGGAAAATGAATCTATCCTAACCCAGAATGTGAAAGAGGTAATGCTCATGCATTACTGAGTCTCTAAAAACAGATTAAAAACAAGTAAAACAAACAAACAAAAAACCCCATTTTGCATCCTTGTGGATTGGAGAGTGGTCAGCTTGACTTGGCGATGTTCAGAAGTCTCTGGAGATCTCTGGCCATCTTGTTGACAAAGAGCCCTCCCAGGAGTGGCTGGGACCTGGTTACCTGTGGGCTTGCTGGTTTGCAGAGGCAGAGGGCACAGCCCCCTCTCTCATCCTTCGGCATTCTGGATTGAAAATCATCTGCCAAACCAGTCCTCTGGCTTAACTGACCAGCCAGGTACAGTCAGGTCACCACCATCGGGGACGGAAGCCCACTGCCGATGCAGCAGCCCAGGCTTCCACGACTCTCCAGGAGACACTTTTCAGGGCCTGTTCTGCCTCCCCAACCTCCCTTCTGAGGAAGACAGGCTGACAGGAGGCCTGCGCTTGTTCCCCTTGTTACAACCAAAGCCACTTCCTCTTCAACTGCCTACCCTTGGCACTGCCTCGATTGTGGCTTCCAGCCACTGAGGGCTGACTGAGCTGCTCCTGAAGTGTGGTGTGTGTCAACCCTGGTTTGCTGAAAGGAATGAGATTCCTAATTTCCACACATGCCGTGAACCACTAACAGAGACAGGTCATCCGTCAGGCCCTGTGTTTGCAGTCCCTGTTCTGTGAGAGTTCTCGCCTTACATTCTTAAATAGGGAGAAGCACTGAGAACGCCAAGTGACCACTGAGTTACACACGGCCAATTTTGCCCTTGGGCTTCAGGTGCCGTTCTTGCAGCTGATTTCTGTTGACTGTTTCTGCACCAAATGAAAAGAGAAGCTACACGGCTCTAAGGCATGAGTGGCCACGGTGACACCATCTTAGTTTGTCCTCAGATACTCCAAAGGGGAAGGAAACGAAGCAAACCCAGTTGAAGGCGGGTGGCCTGGAGGACACACAGGGTCACTTGACAGACCACAAGAGGAATGGGGTCTTTGGTGATGGAAGCACTAAACTCCTAAGATGGAAATGTTGGGGTTCATGGAAAAGAGAGGATTTCATCTTTGCAATGAGCTAGAGTGCTAAGGCGAGCCACTCGTTCACAGAGTGCCTCCCGTCTGCAGGTCTCATTAGCAGAGAGGAGCAGGAAGAGGACCTTCTGGAAGGTGGACGCACGCAGGCGTCAGGGCTGACATGTGCCTGGAAACTGACTTCCAGTTCAGCCCCTCCGAGCCTCTGAAGACCGTCTCCAACAAAAAAAGCATGAGTGCACATTGGCCCCAGTATCAGCCACACAAGTCCTGGAGCTGAGACAGCAAGGAGGTGGCTGTGGTTCAGTGTGGAGCAGAGCACCCGGAAATCAAAAAAGGCCCGCTTAACACTCCAGAAAAGATGGTGTCATTCTTCTGTAAATGACACAGGAAAGTGACGCAAGGGGGCTCAGTCTACCTGGGTTAAGCCTTCCTGATCCAGATTCTGTGAGTCTCCTCATGAGACAGGGGGCGGAGTTTTCACAGAAGGCACAGTGTGAAATGAGGATCAGTCAGGACCTGTGCCAGGTGGACTGAGGGCCAGTGTGCCAGTGAAGGGGTGGGGGTGGGGGTGTCTTGCTGGAGGTCTCCCTTGACCGTGCAGTGTGGGGAAAGGGACAATCCCTACAACTTGCCCCTCAAAGAGGTGGCCAGTCTGGGCCATGGGGGTAGCCGAGCCACAAGAAGCATGCTGTAGAAAGGAAAGAAAGGAAAAGGCAAGCAGCCGAGGGGCGTGGGGCTGAGATTCAAGTGGTACCCTCCACGCCAGACCAAGAGTCCATTCACACGGGCGCGTTTGAGGCCTGTGGGGACAAGCAGACCAAGTGGTTTCTCCCGGGAAGGCTCAGCTGAGGCTCTGGATGCCAAATGCCACCTTTAGGAATCTACAACACAAAAGAAAGAAAAGCTTTCTGTTAGGGAGGAAGGCAGCAGGCCGGAGGCGGGCACTCTGCAGATGGCACCGCCCTGGTCAGGGGAGGGTGGGTAGAGAAGGCAGGAGGGGGTGTTTTAGGCAATTGGTTACCACAGGCTCATTCTGAGGTAAGGAACTTTCACGGTTTCATCTCCAATCATTGCTTCAGGGATAAGGGAACCTTCCTGACTCATCTTTTTAAATCAGTTTCATTTTGAGAGAGCGAGAGACATGCTTAACTTCCCAGAATGATGAAAGGAAAGTAAAAGCTCAATTTTCTCTCAGTTTGAAACTCCTTATTCTCTAACGGGCAAGCATAGAGAATATTTGGCGAAAAAGAAAACTTGTGTTCTACGTTTCTTCAGCCATCAACAGTGAAAGTTCCTCATCTTGAGGAGAGAGAAAAGCAACAAGAGAAATGCAGACATTTTTCCAAGCCCTTCAGGATATACAGGGTAAGAAACAAGGAAGCTGGTATCATGTAAAAGGATTAAAAAAAAAAAGCATTTGGCTAGGAAATTCCTCATGACTAAGAATGAAATAGTTAAATATACATATTACGCAGAATACCTTTCTTGGAAAGGTGATATCATTTAAAATACACAACACTGAGAAAAAAATATAACGTTTATTAAAGAGGCCAAGAGAGTACAGCTGAAAGACGCCAGACAAATTGCTTTCTTGGAGAGTCAAGAGTAGAAGGAGACAGTCACGTTGGCTGGATTCAAACACAACTTACTCAGAACCCAAGTGTCTAATAATGTCAAGTGTGGGATGGGCAGCAGGGAACAGTGCTTGCAGCTGCCCCAGTCGTTAAGGAAACAAAAAGGTCATTAGCAGCAGAGTCACCAATAAAACAAACAGATACAAGAGCAAAACATTAAAACAACTAAATCAAGTCATTGTTTTAGATCTTTGCAGTATATACAAATACACTCTGGGGTGGGTGGGGGATTATGGATATAATCAAGAGAAAACAATTGAGAACACAAAAACAAAATCACAAGAGGTCACAATTCAGTTGACCAGCTGACAACTGCTCTCATCTAAATATTTTTGGCAATCATTAAATAACCACATCTTTAGACACCACACAAAAAAAGCGCACTGACATTATGAAGAATAAAACAACTGCTTTCAGTTCCGGGCACCTCAGCCCAGGGTGGTGTTTGGGGTGAGGTCTGAGGAGTTTTTATAAACAAGGTGGTGTCAGTCAGCTTCTACACATTATTACCCAGTGAGTGTATCAACAGATGGGAGGGAAACTGGAGGGGAAAACAAAACATAACCTTTACAAGCCACCTGAAATTTTGCTGCTTTTATTTTTTTCAAAGAACTGCTGGAAGAAAACAAAACTACTTTGGGCGGAAATTGAAATTCCTGATATTTTGGGAATTGTTTCAATACTATTTGTAATACTTTACACATTGACTAGAAGAAATGAACCTACAAAAATAGCACACATTCATCTGTTTTAACTTAAAATAATGATCATGAATTTATGTACACTAACAGCTCCCCCTCTCCCGCCCTATGCAAAGCAATAGAGCTATTTTCTGAGTCAAATTTGCAAGACTCCAAAGAAACACTCACACACATCCCTTCACAGAACGCCACACTGGTCAAGGCAGCCTTTCAAAGGCTAGGGTTAGTCTTGCCTGGTTTGGGGTTTTTTCCAAGGCTTAGTTTGCCTTCTCCAGTAGCTGGCAGTCTAAAATGAGTTCATCATTGGATAAAAAGATTAGATTTTAACAGATTGGGTTTCCAAATCACTTGGTTCCATCTCAATTGGTAATCTTCCAAACAATGCCCCCCACCCCATCCCCATTAATTTCAATTCAGCAGATCAGTCGGCCAGAGTAAAACTGCTTGGTGAGAGCGTGCAAGCCTGGGATTTCTTTGGAAGCAAACGGCCACATCTCTCTCTCGTTCAGAGCGGTTGGTGGCTTCAAGCTGCCACATTTCTAGTTAGGGGTTAAGTGCTTAACCATTGTACCACCAGGGCTCTTTGGTGACCTCCTTGCTGCTCATTAAAACAGGGTTCCAGGATCAATTGACTTTCTCACTTCACTATTTCAAAAGGTGAATTGAAACCACTGTCCTAAAGAAGTATGGGGTCAGGACAAGTCATTCATTGTGTCTGCAGAGGCATAATAATGGAAAATAGGAGAAAAAAAATTTACAACATTTTAATTATTTCTTGAGATGAGGAGGTTAAAAAATGAAGACAATCAGGTTGAGAAGCATCTACTTGGTGGCTTTGACGGTATACGTTGCCGTATCCAACACTGCTGTAACCACTGTGAGAAACTCGTCAAGGGGTCCACGTTGGCAACTTCCTGAGAATCTATAATTATTTCCAATTTCGAGTCTACTGGATGCTTCACTGGAGAAGGAGGGGCAATCTCCTCCTGTGCCAATTGGATCTGACTTGATGGTACACAACAACAACAACAAAGTTCAAAAGCTTATTGTGGGAGGTGGGCTGTAAGTCTGTAAGCAGGGCTCTCAAATTCCATTTAGATGGTCCTTATGAGATTTTAAGGTAACTTGCTCAAACACAGGCCTTCCCGGAGCATAAATGCTCATCATTTTTACCGGTTTTTCAACAACAACAAAGTTCAAAAGCTTATTGTGGGAGGTGGGCTGTAAGTCTGTAAGCAGGGCTCTCAAATTCCATTTAGATGGTCCTTATGAGATTTTAAGGTAACTTGCTCAAACACAGGCCTTCCGGAGCATAAATGCTCATCATTTTTACCGGTTTTTCTCCCCTGATGTGCTGCTGTCCAGTTAAAAATTAGCTTTGAATTAATCTGTGCTTATAAAATGAGGCAATAATGCGAAGGCAAGAAGGCCATTTTTCCTATTTAAAAGAAGGAACAAGGATAAATAATTTCAAAGGAAAATGCTCTCTAGCCCCATTGCTTTCCTTCAGACCTGTTTATAGTGTGTGTCTGGTCTCGACATGGAGTTTCATTTACAAGACACAACTGAACACTGGGCTGGGTACCTGTCTACCCATCTCATCAACTCCACCATCTACCCTTCAGGGCCAATTTAAGAATGCAAATTTCCACATGGCCCAGATTTGCTTAAAGAGGATGAAAAATTTCCTTTTCGTCTACAGTTAATAATAAAAACAGTTAATAATAAATTTTTCCAAAGTGAGTCTTGTGATTGCCACTTAAAACAATCCGGTAAATTCAGAGGCAGAGTCTTAAAGATGTCAGTGATTACACCTGCCTGCCACCCCGGCTGTGCACAGGGATGAGGTCAGAGTCTGTGTGTGGAAGTCGCTGCGCCTAGACTGGGTTCTATTTATAGGTCACCTGGGGAAGTGTGAGCTAACACAGCTGCTCCCACCACAAATCCTTGACCAGAGACAGAACCGAGGGGAGAAAATGTCAGAAAAGGGATGGAGACATGAGCGGGCGCTGCTGTTACACAGGCTGAGCTGAATGGCATTAACACATCTGATCACCTGGCCCAGCTGGGGAGGGAGAAGAAGGCACATCATCAGAGAGATCTGTCGCCTTCTGGACCTTACGTTTTCAGATTTCAGTTGGCTTTTTGAGATCATAGAAACAAAAATCTGAACTAACAATGACCTTAAACATGTTTAAGAAAAATAATTTAGTACTTCTGTAAGAATTTTCTCACTTCTTCTCACAGGAGTCCCTGTGTGGTACAAACGGTTAAAAATGCATCTAGCTGCTCATCTAGGGCCTGGAGCTTCAAGTCCACTCAGAGGGGCCTCAGAAGAAAGGTCTGATGATTTACATTAAAAAAATTATCCAATTGAAGCCTCAAGAAGCAAGTTTACTCTGACACACACAGGGTTTCCAGGGGGGCACTCAAATTTCAGAGCACATGGTTCTTTTGTTTACTCAAGAAAGGAGGTTCTATTTTATTCAAGATTTCTCTTAAACAAACACAAAACGTAACAAACTGGCACAGTTCAACTGATGGAGTGACAAACAGTGACATTCTCCTGTCGTTTTATGGCAGACTCCAGGTATAAAGACGAGCCGGAAGTCTTCTGCACCCCGTGATGTGATGTGTGGACTCTGCAACTCAGACAAATGATTAGAGACTAGACTGCAACTTTTTTTCTTTTTGTGTGCGTGTACCGTCAAATCAGATCTGACTGGTACAGGAGGAGATTGTCCCTCCTTCCCCGGCAGAGCATCTGGTGGATTCGAACCGTGCGCCTCTGGGATTGTAGTTGCAGCTCCTTACCACTAGGCCACCAGAGCTCCGACTGCAACCTTGTTTTTTTTAAAAAAAAAAAAATCTGCAGATGCTGCCAAAGAAGGAATGGTTAGCATATTTCAAACAACACAGTTGTAAATTGGCAGTTGGCATCTTTCCACATAAAACTTCATCTCAGCAAGTGGAATTTTATTATCACCAGAATTAGCCAAGGGAGTGGAGGGGTACCATCCCTAAACACCGACTGTGATGCTCCCATCCATTCTTTGGAAGAACTGCCTCTAACAGTCAGAGTTGTTTTTAAAGTTTTGTTTTGTTTTTAAAATTGGTATTAAATATAAGTCTTAGCACCTTTGGCATTTTTGTCCAAATAGACTTCGACGTATGAAGTGGGAACGTAACCCTCTTCATCTTCGTTCCTCCGGATGCGGGTCCACCCGTCGCCTTTGTCTTCCTCTATGACAAACAGTGTTTCGCCTTCAGCTACCGAAATGGTTCCTTCATTCTGACCTGAAAAACAATTATCAGAGTAGTTTAGGCTTCCTGTTAAATACAGGTAGAGAGTAAACAGGAACCTATGAAATCAAGTGTGTGTGGTAAAGGGGGAGGGAGACCAAATTCACCAGCTCTGAGTTCTCACATGCAGTTACCACTATTACTCAGACCTCACCAGCTGCCCCCAAACCTTTCCTGCCTACACAGAATCTTCCACGTCCTACCCTTTTGTCCCTGTCCCCCCCCCCAAAACAAAGGTGAGTCCTCTCCCTCATCTCCCTTAGACGTCTCTCTTGGGGTGAAAACACCTTCTTGATTTCAATTACACTTTTTAAAACAATAATCCTATTATCTCCTCACAATTCTGGTCCTTTTCCTACTTTCTGCAGCACATTTCCACCTCGATGTTATTCTAGCACCTGGACCTTAACGTGGGTGCAAATGAACTCACTGTTTTTTGCCCAAATTAGATCCCCCCTCAAATTTCCTAGTTTAGCAGCTAGCTGCCCTCTCTCAGGAAGATAATTTCAGTAATCAAATCTGACTGACTCCTCTCTTTCTGATTTCCAACCAGCTAACTGGTTTCCAATCAGGCTAACTGGTTCGTCAACTGCAGCCTCTCCTCTGTCCATTCCTTAACAAAGGCCACCTGTTAAAAGAATCCCCCATAACTAGCCATTGCTTTCTGACAGACACATGGTTCAGGGAGTCACTGGTGGTTTGTCGGGAGGAGGGATGGAGGGAGTCTTGGGTGTGGAATGTAACTGGAAACACCTAAACCTATATTTCTCTTCCTGGGTTTGTCATGTGGGTCACTAAGTCTATTACAGGCTCTGAAGGATCCTGTAATGAAGAAATCTGTAAAAGGCGTCTATCTCAGGGCTGCCCCAAAGTACCTGAGCTCTTAATATGCTTTGTTTTGGCTTTAAGTGCACTCTTCCAAAAGTCATCAGTATACTAACTACCAGCCCAGTTTATCTAACCATCAGCACTGTTTTAAACCCTATCCTGTCAATGACAATAAATCCCCTAAGGCACAGCTCTGATTATGTCAATATGTTGCTTAAATACACCCAAATAGCTCCTTGCTCATTCTTTGCTATTTGCCCGCGCCTTGGCACTTTCTACTTTCTAGTCTCCTGTCCCACTGTCAGCAAAGATAAGCTGCACAACAGACACCCCCACCCCTCACTCCCATGCTTGGGGGCCCATCCTGCTGATACACCACAGCATCCAATGTTCTCTTAACCCCTCCCCAGAGAGTTCTGTACCCACTGCCTTACTCTGTTGCCCTTGTCCTTGTAAATTCTCTTCTGTCTTGTTTCTACAGAGTGGATGCCACACCACATTTCCTCCTGGGGTCCTTTATAAGACAAACCTAAACTAGACCCACATCTGTAGAGTCGATTTTGACTCCTGGTCATCCTCCATCAAGCTTCCAAGGCCATAAGTCTCAACAGGAGCAGACTGGCTCCTCTTTTTCCAGTGGAGTGGCTTGTGGATTCGAACCATTTGTTGACCTTTCAGTCAGCAGCCAACACAAGCCTCAATATTAAGACAGGAGTTCGAGAAATATGAACTAATCCATACTCTCCACTGGATTTAAGCTCACAGATAGTTGTTAAATTGCATGAATTAGGAGTCAAAATGCATACCCATCAAGCAAATAATAAAGATGTCAGGAGAATGAAAGCGCAACAGAAAAAGATTCCGAAAAGCTTTCAAAGAATGTTTGTATCACAAAAACAGAAGAGTGACTCAGATACAAACGATGAAAAATAAGGAAACTAGGCTGATAGGAGAGTCACCTTCAAATGTGTAGAGAACTTTACAAGTCCCGATGGCGGGAAGCGGCTCCTCGTCGTCAAATTCGTCGTCGAAATCAGTGGCCAGTACCTTCATCTCACTCTCCTGACTCTGTTCCTCTGTGTAACTGCCATCTGGGCTGCTCAAGAAAGAAAAACACAGCAACTATAGCGACCGACTTCAGCGAGGCCTGGAGTGCAGCACACACAACAGCCAAGTGCCTGCAGGCCCCGGGCTGTCGTCGTGCGCCTGCGTCACCGTCTACAGAGAATTCTAACCTTGCATCAGGAGGAAGAAAAAAATCACAAGTCAACTGTAACAGGCAGTTAGGTATTAAACAAAATGCTTTACACTCATTTCCAGATTCCAGAATTTAGGAATAAATACAAAGTAAAACAAATGTAATACATTTGTAATGCAGCTGTATTACACTCACCAGCCATATCAGCACTAGATCAAAAACTGATGCAATTCCAGGCTGATTAAATCAAGTTACCCTCACATTGACATGACCTGGCTTATTCCATGGTCAATGTCCCAAAATCTGTGGCTCAAACCATAGTTTTATTTTTTTTTTTAATTTTATTTGTGTGAGTGTACCGTCAAATCAGATCTGACTGGTACAGGAGGAGATTGCCCCTCCTTCCCCGGCAGAGCATCTGGTGGATTCGAACCGTGCACCTCTGGGATTGTAGTTGCAGCTTCTCAAACCATAGTTTTATGCCAATGAAATTAGAAATCGAACCCCTCCAGTAATTTTGACAGTTGATCTTCTACTTAATAAATCATTGAGAAGCTACCTCATAGTTAGAATATGAGTAAGCTTTTGTTTCTTTTAAGGAGTCTAAAATTATAGTAAGTCCTACCATGCCGTATCCACCTACTTTTAGTAGGATAGCAGCTAGGACTATAGACTCTAAAATAGGAGCTTCTATAGAGACTTTGGGTAGTTGTAAGTGTAGGTCATATGAGGTGTTTCAACTATAAAGGCTAACATGCATGCTAGTCAGAAAAGTCAGAGGCTCCTGATGGGTCCAGCGTTTGGTCCAGTTAGGCTTGCCAGAGGCCAATAACAAAACAAACAGTGCTATACAGATACTGTACCTCTCCCGGTCCTGGGGACAGCTGTTAACTGACGGGGGGTTCTGGGCATCGTACATTCCACTCTGTCGGCGGGCCTGGTCCCCTCGTGCTGTGAGCCTGCCTTCCACCTCAGCCAACCAGGCCTGAAAACAAAAATGAGGCAAGGGGTCCTGAACTCACTCAAGAACCAGAAAACGGGGTGTAAGACCTCACTCACACTCGAGGCCATTTAAACTAACATGGAAAGACTCTGGGGACAGAATATCTAGTTTATTCGCATTTGACCTTCTAAATGTATTCAATGGCAAATCCTTTAATCAACCCACTACTACTGGAGAAGTAGAGGTGAACTTGAGATGATGCAATAGTTCACAATGTGGCTTTTAGTATCTTCTGAGTCAAAAGTTCTATGACCATGAGGTCAAACTTGTATTGCTTGCACTCAGTTTGAAAGCTGTACTTCTCAATTTTTTTTAGAAGTATACATTTCTCCCCCCTAATGCTGAAGAAACTTTTACACAGGAAAAAGGAGGCAAAATGATCTTTGCAATAATGTAAAGTTGATGTTATGGGTTGAACTGTGTCCCCTCCAAAAAATACAGTGAATCCTAGTAACCAGTATGTGTGAATGAGACCTGATTTGGAAAGCAGGCCCTTGTGGATTAGTTAGCATGAGGTCAAACTGGAGTAGAGTGGGCCCTGATCCATTACAACAGAAGGCAACAGACAAGAGGCAAACAGATCAAGCAGTGGGAAGGCGGCCTTGTGAAGCAGGAGCCCAAGAGTGAAATGGTGCTGTCACAAACCAAAGAATGCCAGAAGCCAGGAGAGGCAAGGAAGGATTCTCCGCTCAGAGCCTCAGAAGAAAACACGGCCCTGCCAACACTAGATTTTGTACCTGTAGCATCTACACTTTGGAGACAATCAAATTCTGTTTTTATCCACCTGGCTTGGGGCACTTTGCTATCCCAGTCCAAGTAAAGTAATACAGACAGTAAAGAAAGAAAAAGAATCAGGAAAAAAAGGTGTATGAGCTTCTGAACAGATCAATACAGCCTTAGTAACTTATTGGAAGATTTTTAAAGATAATGGAAAATGCCATGTTTGACTCTTCAATGCTGGCGAAAATAACTTCTGATTAGAATTAGTTGCTGATTTTTTTTTTATCCTCTGCGGTCTTTAAATGTGTGTGTTTGTCTTTCTGTGCACAGCTTCTGAGTGCCCTTTCTCTGACACACAGAGCTGTCTTAGTTGTCTAGAGATGTTACAACAGAAACGCCACAAGTGGGTGGCTTTAACAAACGCAAGTTTATTCTCTCAAAGTTTAGGAGGCTGCAAATCCAAATTCAAGGTACCATCTCTAGAGGAAAGCTTTCCCTTCTCGGCCAGCACTGGTGAAAGGTCCTCATCATCAATCTTTCCATGGCTCTAGGATCCCCGGTCCAAGGACACACACCCTTCCCAGTTCTTTTTTGGTGGTATGAGGTCCCTCTACTCACTTTTGACTTTTAATCTCTTTTATATCTCAAATAGCATTTCAAAATGCTTAAGAGTAAGGATGTCAGCTTAAAAGCCATGGTTTGCCTGACTCAAGTCATGGTATATTCAATGGCTCCCTCTGTATCTCAAAGTTGGACAAAGAATAAGAAAGACCAAAGAAGAACTGAATGAAGCCTCTGAAGTGTGATGTTAGCACAAGCACTGAATCGTGGACTGTCAAAAGAACAAACAAATGTGTCTTGGAAGTGCAACCAGAGTGCTCCTTGGAGGCAAAGATGGTGAAATTTTGTCTCCTATTCTTTTGGCCATATTGTCTTTGCAAAAAGTCCATCATGCTGGTAAAGGTGGAGAGTCAGAGAAAGAGAAGAAGACCTTCAATAAGCTAGACTCATACAGTGACTATAACAGTGGACGTGAGCATGTCTGGATTGTAAGGATGGTACAGGACAGAACAAGATTCAGATCTGTTGTTCATAGGGTTGCTAGGAATCAGTCAACTTGATAGCACCTAACAACAATATACGTCAAAAAAAGATTAACTCAAGATAGAACCTAATCCTAAAAAAAAAAGATAGAACCTAATCCTCTAGCTTGTCTCCTGCCTCAGTAATAGAGCTGTCACTAAAATTAGCTTCATTAAATTCACAGAGTTTAGGATTACAACACACAGGCTAATGACATCAGTGTAACATGGAGGATCATTACATAAAAGTGAGAATCATGGTCTAGCCAAACTGACACATAGTTTCAGAGGAGATTCAATGACACCAATAATAACCTTTTGGTAATGGATGCTCTTTTTAAAAACTTTTTAAAGAATTTTTCTTTTTACACTAAGATGATGGAAGAAGGATTACTTCCGGTTATATCTTATTAATATAAAACACAGCAGAGTGGACTTCAGTGAAATGTTTACATAAAAAACAAAAATCCTGAAAAAAGCACCATTACCAGAATAAAGAAGTATCAAGCTGCAACGAAAAAAAAAAATCCCCAAATATGTTACATTCAAATACAGTTTTAAACAGCATCAAATTTAAGATGCACAACGGAGAAAAGCTGAGGAGTGGAATATTGAGTGGCTGACAGTACTTCGCCTTTTAGCATAACTCATTCTACACCGTCTCCCTTTTAGTAAGAGAAATGGTGGTGATAGTCTATAACATACACTTAATGACACCAAAGCTTTCCAAGAACACCTTCTCCATACCTCAAACTTCTGGACCTCAAGTCGTAATTTTTCTATATTTTGGCCAACTTCTGTCAATTTGTGATCTAAACTGGCTGGGTCTCCCATTTGAGGATTCTTCAGGTAGACATCTTTCATTTTTGTTATGGCATCTCTGAAAGTGAGAATGAGTAAGACACAGTAAAGGCTAATGTTCTCAGACGGTTATATTCTCCTACCACTTTGAAACCATGTGAAAAGGAGTATGGAGTTTGTTTTTTTTTTTTTAAAGGGAATATTGGTGTTCCCCTTTCTTCTAAAAGTTCTCTATATTAATTTGGCTACTAAAATCTGTATAATCCAGGGGTTGGGAAACAGACTCATCTGCCTTTCACCATCCCCAAATAATAGAAATAAATAAAATCCAATTATTCCCAGTGTGCATTCTTGATAGAAACCAAAACTATAACTGGTATCTTAGGTTTTGTGGCCATATGTTTACTTATAAGAAGCACAGTTAACTGCTTTGAAAATTTCATTACATACTGTTTCCACTTTAAGAGCGAAATGAAGTTACAAATTGCAAGATTTCCTGAAATCATGTTTGGAAGATATCCTACAATAGCCAGAGAGGATACTTCCTAGAAAAGCACTGGAACCCCAGCTAACATAACGAAATTGTATATAAGACCACCGTTTGGCCTATTTATAGAATATAAGGTACCAAATTATCATTTCTTAATTACCCCCCCTTTTCTTGTTGGGTACTGTCGAATCAGATCCGACTGGCACAGGAGCAAAGTGCCCCTCCTTTTCCTTTTCAGCTGAGCATCTGGTAGATTTGAACCTCACGTCTTCAGGATTGCAGCACAACTTCTTGCCACTAGGCCACCAGAGCTCCCTCAAATTATCATTTTTTTTTTAAATGAATGATTCATCAGTTCCATTCAGCAAGAGCACATATATGTATAAACTGAGAAATAATTTAAAAAGAAGTTTTTCAACCAGGATTTTAATATCCCCTAAATTATGTGAAACTATTACAGATTATGAACAAGAGGAGCAGAGCCCAAATTACAGGCAATATCAACTAACTTTTTACTTTTGATAAAAGAGATAGCCAGATATACTTTGCCCTTGTAACTCAGCAGAAAACCTACCTCTCAATTTATAATTCATAAGCAATTCAGTAGATGGACTGTGACAAAACACACCTGCTAAATAATCACTTTTAAATCTCTTTTAGGATTTACCATACTTCCAAGTGGAACTAGGTTTTTTCCATAAGTCACATTGATCCACTCTACCTTTGATCCATCTCCTTTTGTATTTCTTTATTTAATTCATCGACCTTCTGTTGCAGCTTTTCCCTCCTCTGTTCAGGTGGCAGGTTGCTGAAATCCTCTGGTGTTGCACCCTGCAGACACAACCACAAATGAGAAGCCATAAAAGCCACAGGCACTTTAGAAAAGAGAAAACAGAGCAAAGGCTGCAGGACAGATTGAGTCCTCTGACAACAGGTGGATGCAGAAGCCGGCATGGATTTTCATGAAAGACATCGAGCTCTTTCCCATTATGCCCAGCTGAAATGCAAAACCAAATGCATGCAAACCACTAAAGTCCCACAAACCATTCTGCATTCCATTGATGCTAGCCAAAAAATGTTCTGCAAAGGCCAAGGGCAATGCCACAGGAAGGAGATAGGGAAAGAAATACTTTTGACTCCAGTGACAATCACCTAATAACATATCTGAGATAGAGCCTTGATTTTGCTACAAAGTGTGGCCACAAGTTTTTGTCTCCTTAATATAAGGAAGTTTATGTTTTCTTAGTATAAACCAGTGATAAGCCCTCACCCTCAACTGTTTCATATCTCAGCCACTGATTTCTATCTCTCATTTCCTCACATAAGGCTGAAGCCAAAAGTTTCCATACCCATAAATTGACAGATGGGACATCACCTTCCTCAGAGAGTGTGGATGAAAAAGATATTACATATATATATATCCATCCTCCTCCACCATGTGGTCTTCCCTCTGTTGCCTCTAGCCTAGGCTGATCACTTCTTTTTGACACAATTAGCTTTAAAGAATTCCTATCGAATACTCTCTCTGACCTGAAAAATCAATCCGCTACAATATAGGGAAGCAACCTCAGCAGCCTGCAGCCTGTCTGTAGATGTGTGTTGATACCTTGGTCCCCTTTCACAATCACTACCTTTCCTCTGTGCATGTGATTCAGGTTAGGAAAGTTCAATTCCTAGACTTCTTCATGTGCTTGCTAACTACAAAGCTGTGGCCAAGTTGTCACATCAAGTGCTTTTATGTAAAGGGGGCTAATTTCATAGAGAAAGAAAAGTTTACACAATCATCAGGGAATTTACCAAAGAGATTTTCTTTTAAAAGGCCCAATTCTTTTAAAACAAAGGCAAGACTGCCTTGGAAGTGGGTGGAAAAGAAGGGGCCTGGATAATGTCATTTCAAAGGCAAGTTGAGCGTGCCAAGTTGCTCACACGGGGGGCTGTGATTGCAGTTCTTAGCGACTCTGTGACTGGATTTTGTGAGAAGACCAGGCCATGGAGACGGGAAGTATGTGATTCATAAAGGCCATAGAACGGACCTTTTGGTTACTGTTCTCAAAGACTCGCCCGTCAGACACACAGACTGAGCGCCTTGGCTTCCACTCTGGTTTTGTGTCCACTGAACGTGGGATGAAGATGATTTGGGTGAACTAGAACAGAAGTGACTTTCCCCTAATACTAAAACAAAGGAGCGTACTGAGACTGTAACTAAGATGTAAAAAAAGAATTATAAGTAAAAGACCTTCCCCCCACGCCATGCTCAAAGACACTTACTACAGTCAAATGAGTTGTGACTCAGAGTTATCCCCCCATTGAGTGAGTTCCCAAGGCTATAAATCCAAATGGGAGGTGACTGTCTATCTTCTCGAAGGGCTCCTTGCAGATTCCGAAGGGCTCCTTGCAGATTCCAAACCGCAGGAGCTGCACACCCTTTTGGGTCAGCAGCACACCTCACAGACTATGCTCCCAGAGCTCCTTCTGTATACTGTTGTCGTTGAGTGCTGTTCAGTCAGAGCTGACCCAGTGCTGACCCGCCAGAAGGTTTTTCAGAGGCGGTAAATCACCCGGGAGAAGACTGCTCTTCCTTCCCCCAAGGAGGAGCTGGTGGATTCAGACTGTCTTGTCTGCCTTGGGGATGGCAGTGCAGCTCCTTAGCACAGGGTTACCAGAGTTCCCTTTCACACACTGTTGTTGCTGAGTCAGAACCGATCCCAACCCTCCAGCAGGTTTTCAGAGGCTGTTAATCTAATGGGAAGAGATTGCCCTTCCTTCCTGCGGTGCAGGTGGTGGATTCAAACCTCATACCTTTGGGATTGAGGGTCAGTTTCTTCCCACTAGGCCACCGGAGCTCTCTTTCATATACTGGAGTATTAAAATATTTTAAATCTTAATAATTTGCTTTTCCTCAATTCAATCACTGAACTTGGAAAAAAACTGTATTTGTTCTCAGGCTGAATTATAAAAACTGAGGTACTTTTTAAACTTATTTTTTTTTTTAAAGCAGATGTGCAATATAACTGCTTGAGAAAAGTCAGGCACCCCAGAGAGCGGTCAATGGTAATTCCATTAATGTTCACTGAGCATTCATTCCATGGGTAGGGCTTGGGGCGGGCGAGGCTTGGAGTTCTGGTACTGAACACTCAGTTTCAGCTTCTGTTCTGTTGGGGTGTGGCTGGATTAGAAGCTTTCTCAGATTTCCTCTAACCAAAGTCCAATAGACCTTTCTGCAGTGATGGAAATGTTTCTGTCTGCACTCTCCAATACAGTAGCCATTAACCTTGTGTGGACACAGAACACTTAAAATGTGGCAGTGGAACAGTGGAACAGATTTCTGAAATGGGTGTAATTTTACCTAATTAAAATTGACATAGCCACATATGACTGTTGTTAGTTACCAGCAAATTGGCTCTGATTTGTAGCGACCTTGTGCAGAACAGAATGAAATCTTGCCACTCCTGCTCCATTCTAACAATTTCTGCTGTCCTTAAGCTCACTGCAGCAGTCACTGTGTCAACCCAACCTGCGGAGGGCCTTCCTCTCCTCAACTACACTCACTTCTTGTCCAAGCATGGTGCCTTTTGGCTACCGGATCAGACCATGCAGAGCCAGACTATGTAAGATATACATTAGTCATAAACAGCAAAGAAATACGTGAGTGAAAAAAAATACTCCACTTATGCTTATAAATGGATACTCTCAAAAGCAATTTTAAAAATGGAGACAATCAGGTTTCTTTTAATAGATGCTTCTGTGATATTATTTCAGAATGAACCACAGTGATGGCCTCAAACAAGAGATTTAGGTCAACAGCTTTTTTTCTGAAGTCAAGGAAACTTAAGGTTTCCAGAGGGATCTTAAAATGTCATTTTATCCAATTAGCATTTTGAAGTTTGAAGTTTTGAAGCTTTTAAACAGTATTCTGACCTATGAAGGACCCTTTGTTTCTAGGTTTAAGTCAAAGCATATTTTCTGAAATCGTTGGAGCTGCCCAGTTTACAAAGAGGCTTGCCACTCCAGGTGACACATTATTGGAAGAGGGGTCAGACACATACATTTTGAGTGGCTGGGCTTTGTAAGAGGATCTTATTTTACATGCTAGTGGAGTCAAACACTTGCTCTCTAACCAAACAGCACAAGTGCCTTTTGTGATTATTTTTTTTACACTCAAGTCTGTGTGTGTACGCAACTCTGCATATCTTTATTTACTTCTAAGTAATAAAATAAAACAGCAGTTCAATACCAAGTGGGTAAAATGTATTTCAAACCAAAAAAGACTGCCTTATAGGACCACCGCTTGGTGCTGGTACTCCAACAAAAGGCAGGAAAGAAATTCTGGCTGGTTGAGAAAAACTCCAAATTAACCAAGCCAATTTCCCCCCAAGTTGATGCTGCTGATGAATTAAATGCATTTAATGGTCTGGATCTCTTGTCTTCTTCAAGGCTTTTCTGAGGATTTTAATTTGGTCTAAGAAATGCTTCATAAAATATCCTTTGATTTAGCGTTGAGCCAGTTCCTAAACATGGTTGAAAAAACAACCAACTTGAAAAGTATATACATACCTTTGTCCACCTCATATATTAGTGTGGATATATAAGAAAACCATAAACTGCTATCCTAGTTAGCAACAGTAATACAGAAAGCCTGATCTTATTTCTGGTCAAACTGTTGTAGTTAATGGATGATCATTATGTTGAGACAGCAGCTATAAAATCTGAGGATGTCATGTAATTTAGGTATATTTGAAGTATTGTTATTGGTTACATTGGTTAAGAGGTTGGAGTTTAAAAAAAATAAATGTGTTAATGTGATTGTTCACTAGGAGGGCTTTAAGTTAAATAAAAACACAGAACACCAAGTAAATAATTCTGGAAAGGCTTAGGAGGCTCTTTTCACTGTCCATAAAGCCATCTTGTGGACTTTTAAATTAATTGTGCACAAAATACGATTTTCCACTTGTGGAATACCTGAAAATCCTGTTGGTTTTCAGTTCCAAAGGCCAGGGCAGGCTGGCATCACTCTGCCTGATCCCTCAGGAGCCCTGCTTTCTCATCTACTTCAGAGAGGAGTAGTTTTCCATTATGAAATATATTTTTTTAAAAAAATTAAAATTTATTTATTGGCTCCAAAGGATCCAATAGATAACACCACTTGGCAACACTTAACATTTATGTCTGTATTTATATAGAATTTATCAACATTTGTCATCCTCTTAAAGCCCTGATTAAGAAAATCCAAATTATGAGTGAAGTGTTAATTTTCTTAGCAGATTTAAAAGATTAAGACCCCTCTATTAGAGTCTCTACCTTTGCATTTAAAAGGTTTACTAAAGGAACATCAAATAAAGGCACAGGCAGGAGAAACACAAAGCAACAGTTAATTTAGAAGACAGGCCTATCACAGCACCCACAAAACACATACAGAAAAACCTCGTTAGACTCCAGACATGCATGGAATCATTGTGCTTACCAGCTTCAGAGAAAGCTTCATGTAAAAATTGAAGGGATAACGGGGGAAAGAGAGAGAAAATAACAGTGCATCAGAAGAAAAGGATGTGCATCAGTTCCACTCTGTTAACATAACACATAAATCCACCTGTCGATTTGTGAAAACAGCTTGTAGCAAATCTGTGCAAAAGTTCACAAGAGAAGCTGGTCCCTACTGAAATCCTCTTTTTTTGGCTGCCACATTGCCAAAGCCAAGATTAAGAAAGGAAAGGAGAGCTTCAGTCTACGATTTTTTGTTGATCAGGTCAGCCTGGGTGTTAACCAAAGTTCAGGCTGCAATCGGTCACGTAAAATGAGTATAAATGGCAAAAATAATAGTATAGCTTTAAAAAAAATTTTTTTTATTTTATAATTTTTGTGTGAGTGTACCGTCAAATCAGATCTGACTGGTACAGGAGGAGATTGTCCCTCCTTCCCCGGTAGAGCATCTGGTGGATTCGAACCGTGCGCCTCTGGGATTGTAGTTGCAGCTCCTTGCCACTAGGTCACCAGAGCTCCCCTTAGTATAGCTTTTTATATTGCCAAATTTCCCCAAAAAAGTTTTATGCAGACTAAATAAAGTCGGAATTTCAATCTCTCCCACGACATACATGTAATACTTTTGTCCTAGGGAAATTTAATACATATGAGCATTGCGTCTCTTAAAGGCATTATGGCAAAAGTCTGAGACTGGAGAATGGGTGGCCTCTCAGCATTGGGCGGAGGCAGAGCCAGCACGCTCTTCTCGCCTGCAGCCCCAGCACCACACGCCACATCCTGCTCCGTGGGCGTGTTTTTAGTGACTTTCAGAGCCCCATCCACAGAGGGGAAAGGCGTTCTGGGGCAAGTGGCAAGAGTTGCTGCTCTTGAAAGTTACCTTTAGGAGATCGGTAACCAACTCATTCAACTACCAAGAGGTGCTGCTTTCTGTGTACTTCCTGATAACGAGCACGCCACAGCAGCTGCATCCTGCTGGGCCTAAAGGTTAGCAGAGGTTCAGTGATTACTGGACCCCAAAACAGTTTATAGGACATACCAAAATTAGGAAAAGAAATAGCTCCTCATGAACAAAGGCACGCTGCCCCAACGCTATCTCATCAACTCCTTGCTGTCGAGGTGGAAGTGACTCGAGGCTGAGCCGCCACTGGCTATTTCGGAGGCTGTATGTTGTGTGAGGGGAGGCTGCCCATCTTTCTCCTGCAGAGCCATCGGTGGATTTGAACCCCAGAGAGGCGCTACCTTTGGGTTAGCACTGCCACTCTCTACTGACTATACAACCAGGGCTCCCAGCTCTACAGTTCTAGTTGATTCATTGTTAAAGAATTCATTCCGACTCACGGTGACCCTCCGGGGCAGAGCAGAACAGCCTGTAATGAATGTCTCCGCGGCTGCAAGTCTTCAACGAAGCAGACAGCCACAACTTTCCACTACTCAGCAGTGGGCGGGCTGGAACCACTGACCTCCTGGTATATAACTGACCACTTTAACCGCAGCACCACCAGCGCCCCCCCACTGGCTAGAGGGGCCATATCCTAAGAGGTCAATGTGCGCTCCTCACTCAGCTGTTACCCATCCCAGAAAGTTAGCGCAAGTGGTAGTGAGATCATTGGGAAAATCTTTTTTTTTTTCTTTTTTTGAGGCAAAATACCAAAGGAAAGTTTGAAACTCTCTTTTAAACTGGAAGATTGGGCGTTAAAATTCCTTTAACTAGACTTTTAAAATAGAATTTTTTATTTGAGGTTAAATTCAAGTCAGCACTCCTTTCTAAATATGCATGAAGTGCTCAAAAACATTGTCTTCATATGAGAGGATGATGGCAAGACAAAACTTTTGAAAGAAAAAGGATATGCAAGTCACATTTGTGACTTTTCAGACGTGGGCAGGAGGCACTAAGTACTGGCGCGCCTCCCTGTGAACTTTAGCATAGATCTGTTCATCACAATTTGAGTTCTTTGTACATACAGACAAGACTTATGGCACACAGCAGAGAACTTGACAAGTATCTTCCTACCAAGAGCCCTGCCTACACAAACGTTTCCCCCCATGATCATTTAGATTTGACTCATTTTAAAAAATCAACATATGAACGAGGTGCACTGTTTGCTCACTATTCAGCTGCCTCAGTTACTTGTAGTCACATTCCACACCCAGGATTCTATCATAAAAACGACAGCGGAGGAACAGCACCACTTCATAATCAAAACAAGTCACTAGAGGGTTGAAAAGCAAATTCCCATAGCAATGGGAGGTTCTGAATTGTGAGACAAATTCAGTTTTCTGAAGTGGACAGTGGTCACGGACAGGAAGTGTCATCATGGTCCTCTTTTTTTTTAAAAAAAACAACCGGTTATAAACTGGTTTTCAGTGGTCAGTCACCCAATTAATTTAAAAAAAAACACACCTGATCATCTGCTCAGAGAATAATTTTAAACACTTCCTTAAGTGCATTGCTAGCCACCTGAAGGACGAGAAAGCTGTCAGTTTCGGGAGCCGATTAAAGAGGCTGGGGAGCCACAAGCGTCAATAACACATGAGGGTAACACAGAGCCAGCAAGTCCATGTGTTATTGGAGAGTCACAGGCACTAACCTCAAGTACAAAGAAAGGGGACAATGAGAGCAAATAGATAAGCAGAGATACTTAAGATCCACGGGAAATCATTTTTACGTTCTATGAACTTGCTCCTGCTTCGTTGGCCTCTTTGTTCTCCAAGGTCTATGCACACAAACCCTTGATGGATCCGTGTGTTCCGAACACGGATGTGCCCTGGGTGTGCAGCACCCCACAACTGCAGTGTCTGCAGGAGATGACCTCTCGGGGCCACCCTTTGCAGCTGTGTTTTATGGGTGACATGCTGCCGTAAAATCACACACAGTTTCAGTGATAGGAGCTTCTCAGACAGCAGCCACAACTCCTTTAAAGATTTTAACAGAACTAGAATAAAAAGGGGGGGGGGAGAACAACTCCCCCAAGCTAAGTTCATTGACTTTATTAGAACGTTTGTTTCTTTTTTATTGCTCAAGTTTCTAAGATGAAGTAATCTATGGTTAAATTTATATGTGAGATGTTTTTCCTGTGCTGAGGCCTTTCAGTTAAGAATGCTGTTTCCTGTGTAAGAAGCACTTAACAATGTGTGCTGAGGTCCCCAGTCTTGGTGGTCAATGGGGTTAGTGGCTGTGCCGTGACTGGATGACCTGGCCATCACAGGTGAACTTACAACATAGTCCCTAGCCTCAAAGGCATACGTGGGTTTCCCTATTGTCCTCTTCATGAGTTCTTTGTGAAAACAGAAAGACTGAGTCTGCCAATCACCAGCAAGAAAACAAGATAAAATAAAGAATATTAAAATTAACCATAAAATTGTAACATCTCAAACAACTGGTAAGAACTTTCAAAACCTCTTGGTCAACCTTGGAGGTATCTTTTTTTTTTTTTTTAACATAATTCACTCTCAACTATTGGGGAAATGTATTTAAATTTTAGATTTAGAAGTCTCTTGCTCTCCTCAGAAAGAGAAATGTTAACCTAAGACAGTAAAATTATAGCTTGTAGATTGTAAACAAAAAACATACTATCTAGTTTTCTTTTTGTTTGACTAAAATAGAAATTAAATAATTGCCAGTGCTCAGATGGCATATCAATCATTAATGGTATTTGAAGAAATAAAGTTCTGTTAGCAGCACCAATGGCTTCCAATTTAAAAATATTTTAACCTGTTGAAGCATTAAGAAGCAAATCAGTTATGCTAAGAGATATCTACACCGGATTTATACATCTGATGACAAACATGATTGAAGCCTGGATCTGTAAATCTGGAGCTGTAAAACATGGTAATTAAAAGACTTATATAAACTAAAAGACTTGCAACTTTCCTAGGATGTTTTTCATAATTAAATGTTCATTGGCACAAGAGTCTTAAATTAAAAAGTAAGATTAACCCAATGGTGGTAATGACTTTACAATTTTACTCATGGATGCTAAAAACCACATACCTCTCATGTTGAAATTGCTTTCAAATCAAATTTATTTCCCCAAACTTTAGATTCATTTTGTGAACTTCCTATTTTTACTTTTATGATGTATTTCCTCTTTTTCTCCCCTACTGCTATTTTTTTAAAGAAAGGAACTTCCAACTTGACCCTAATCAAGCGCATGCTGACTGAAATGATGGGAGCATATATTTTATCTACCAATGCTTCATGTTTGCATATATGTGTTTACCCTCAGGAAAAAACACACTCCATGGGTAGGATACTTTTTAAAAGCAGATATTTGCTGAACATGGACTTGAGGACTAAGAAATGAAATTCATTTTGCTAATTATAATGAAAAAGGTTTTCCTTAGATCATCAAAATAGCTTTCTATTTCACCAATTTTGTTCTTTCTTAAGGGCTGTATTTTTTCCTAGCCATCTTTTCCTTACACTTATAAGCACTAACATTCTTTGTTCTTTGAACATTTTGAGAACACCATGAAACACAGATTTGTAAAATCATTTGCAACCAACAGTTTGCAATGTTGAGAGGAAAAATGAAAGAGATACATGGACAAATGGCAAACAGTCATTAGTCCTCAATCTACTTCAAGATAGGATTCCAAAAGACAAATGCAGAGACAGTCACTGTAAAAATAACACATGAATGGTAGGTAGCTAAAGGTTCTAGAAGTGGCAAAGGTGGGTTAACTGATTTAAAGTTAATATAAAAGTTTATAGTCTAGCAAACCCACCCTGATTAGATGTTAGAAATTCTTTGATGAACAGCTGGAGGAGAGAGGGATGGGAGTTATGAAAGCCAGCATCACAAGCCAGATTCCTTCAAAGAGCTAATAAAAGCCCTCAGCGCCATCCATCACCCACATCTGAAGTCCTCCTCTGATTTCTAACAATGGCTCTCTTAAAATATTTAAAAAATTAAATTTTTAATTCTTCTCTAGGTATGTCAGGACACCTAAAATAATTCCATCAATCAATACCCATCAATCAACTGTATTCTTTTTACAGAACCTTGAGATTTTCTTCTCATGGGGACCCTGCATACAAAGAAACATTATCTTTTATTTAAAAAGATAATTCTATCAGTTGTATATTAACTCTCTTTTTTTAATACAAAGCACTTTCTTTTGTAGACTTGAAAAAGATATCACTGTCAGATCAGCTGTAAGACTGCTGTTAGATACCCAGCTGCTGACGCCAAGTCTAAAGACACTCCCATCAAGCTTGCCTTAGAATCGCCTCCTATGACAACTTGTCAGCAGACACCTGAGAAAGCAAAACTTGGGAATTTTAGGTTTGTTTAAAAACAAACTTGGGCCTAATATTGCACTTGACCTGTCCATGCTCCTTACCAACCTAAGGGCCAGCACCTAGTTCTAGCTTTAGTTAGAGGCTTCAGTTATAAGGCAGCATACGGAGAGAAGCAACCTACTGATCAATACCCCATGAGGTGACTGGAGATCTAGAAGTGAAAAGTAAAAACCGTGCTCATACAAGGAAAGATCCCATTATAACTGCCTTGCACCGTTCAGAGGAAAAGATAAAAACAAAAATATTGCTGCATGTGTTATGCATTAAATGCTCATTCATTTTGAATAACTACATTCATCATTCATTATGAGAAGAAAAAAAATTATTTGGGGAAAGCTTAGACTAGACTAATCACTTAGATTAATTCTGGACACGACAAATGACTTTATTCCAATCCTCTCTGCCCCCATAAACCCAAACGGCATCTACGTTGAGTCACGGGGTCCATTCCATCAAGCCCTGTGACTCAGCGTACCAATCTTAGTTAGAATGGCAAATACAAGTCTCACAAATATCTACTTACAGGTCAACTATGTTACAGGCTCTTCTTGTGGAGGTTACAGGACCCCTGACTATACGAAGACTCTGGATTTAAACTCTGGCTTTGTATTCTCCTAGCTTGATATAAGGTACATCTTTCTGTGCCTCAATTTCCTTATCAGTAAATTGCCTTTCTTTTCCTTATGAGTAAAAAATTAAGGACCTATTAGTGCTAAGGCTTCACTGGGCGGTCAAAGAAAAGGAAATTAAGCATACAGAACAAAGTATGGCACATAGTTAGCACTGGGTAACTGTCAGTTGCTATTACTATTTCACCCCTTAAAAAGAAATATTGCATTTGTCCTTTTCCAGCCCCTAAAACGAAGCCCTGCCTGGTCCTGAGCCATCTTTGCACACGTTGCTGTGTTTGAGCCACTGTTTCACTGTCTTGTGCCAAGTCACCTTGCTGAGGGCCTTTCTTTTTTTTGCTGACTTTCTACTTTATCCCAGCATCCTGGCCTTCTCGAGCAACGGGGACGTGACCTGTTATCCCCTGCCAACATGCCTAGATGTTTTATTAACGTCTTTGATAATTTCACCAGAACAATTGGTGAAAGCACTGAGACATTTCCCCTTACAGCCCTGAGGTTTCACTCAAAAAGACATCTCTATTCTACTCACAATGTTTTAGTAATTATTAAGCAAATATTTTCTGATTATACAGAGGTTTCCCAAGCTTCATGTGCTACTATTTTTAGAAGTGGAATCTAAATGTCCTCTTTCTTTTTTTAATAAGGAAAAATACTAGTAAGTGAGATACTAATAAAGGGGCAGAGGGAAAAGTCTGCCCAAAAAGGACCAGAGAGAAAGAACTCTGGGCTGGCTTGCCTTCTTCCTTCCCTTCCATCACTCCTCCTTGCTCCTTCCCTTCCTCCTTGTTCTGTTTCTCTCTTTAGCTATAATGAATCAGACGCTCTTTTCTCATGTTATGGGAAACACAATGGATTCATTCACAAACAAAATAAGTTATGCAGAACAAAACATGCAACAAAGCGCACAAGAGAGACAGGATTCCAAAGCAGAACTTACCCCACGCTTTAGGCTTCTGAAGCAGTGGATTTTGGGTTTGGAGGTCATGAACTCGTTGAAGCGATGGGAGAGGGTTTCCTTTTGCTGCTTGGGAGACTGGGGGCCGTTGGGAACAGCAGGGGGTGAGGCAAAGGCAGGGGGAGGAGGGGGAGGTTGATGTGGGGATGTTAAAAGGGACATAAGCTGTATACATGTAAGACATGAAGCAGTGACAGAGTGAAAACCAGAAACAAGAAGATAAGACACAAAACAAAAATAAGCATCAAATAATATTCAAAATCCAAAGCAAGTAAAACACAATCAAATTATTTAGGCCATGGTCCAAAACAAAACACGTAGAATATGTTAAATGAAGAATAGGATGAAAGTGGGAATTTTAGTAAATAATGCAAGAGAAGAATAGCAAGAAACATTTCACAAGCTCATGCAGACTTCCACATGCAAGCTACAGTTCTAATTAGTTACTGCAAACCAGTTTAATCTGGAAGGGTAAATAAATATTTCTAAACTACCTCCACCAACATAGCTTGATGGGAGGACAGGAAAGATTTTAAGTGCTAAGGTGAAAACAGCAAGACAGTCTTGTTAAATTGAATATTAATATATTCTAAGGTTAAAGCAGGGGTTTGCCTTGATCTTTTTTTATGTACCCAGGTTAATGTTGTCATGCACCTAAGTATCATGTTATAAAAAGAAAATGAAAAATGTTCATGGATATACATGTTAACATGAATTTAAAAAGGAGTCAATTAACCCATGGTAACAATCCCATTAGAAGTGCTGATAAATTGTAACTAAAATTCTGTGCAGTATCCCTTTTCTCAGACAAGGTAACTAGCAGTCCGGGAGTCTTAGGAGAGTAAGGAGGGATGAGAAACAGCCGAAAGAGCATTAATGTGTTAGTGTGTGGGACACGGTACAAGTGACAATGCATCGGAAAGAAGACAAATAAATGGCCATGGCGAGGATACCACCACCAAAGAGAAACTCTGCTTTGGAACAAGATTGCACGCTAACTTTTTTGTAGTCTAAAGGTTTAAAAATCTTACTGTTTAAAGTTTTACAGAATCAAAACGTCCACGCTTTATAAAACTCATTGTCCGGGGGCTCCAATCATCAGTACCTTATTTTTTTTGATGAATGGCCATAACTTTCCTTTAGATTTTCCACCAGATTTGAGCTCCGATTTGCCTTCTCCTCTGGAATTGGACAGGCTGTTACCCGACACGGTGCACTTCATTGGCTGAGTGTAATCCTCAAATTCGATGTCTCCAGGAGGCTCAAACCCTGACTTATAAGCTTCGATCACCAGCTGTGAATCCTGAAATCACATACCCCACAGGCACAAATTCATTCAAATGGGTACTTTTCATATAGTGAATTAGACAGATGATAAGGCTAAGAAACCTTTGTAGGTTGATAACAGATTTCCCCCCTCTAGCAATATTTTTATCATTAGAAATAACCTAAATGTACTTTGTAATACTCTGTAACTGAGATTTAAAGATTCTTTCAGTAACCATTTTTCTGTAATTAGGGAAGCAAAGCAAATATTAATAAAAAGCTACTTTGTTAAGAGTAGAAAAATCAATGCACTCTCCTCTATAATTTCCTTGAAAATGCCAGTACTGCAGAAACTGGGTTACACTTTATGCAATTTCGTTTACACAAAGTCTAAGCAAGAGGAGCTAAGCTCTCCAATTTACTGGATCATTGTGGTTCAAGGATATTATGGTTTCGTGTACAGAGAATGAAAGGTTTTCTCCCTCACTGGAAAGTAATCTCTGATTTTCTTCTATTCTATCCCCATCCCTA
This sequence comes from Elephantulus edwardii, assembly GCF_000299155.1. Taxonomy (NCBI): domain Eukaryota; kingdom Metazoa; phylum Chordata; class Mammalia; order Macroscelidea; family Macroscelididae; genus Elephantulus; species Elephantulus edwardii. The sequence goes on along the minus strand of NW_006399866.1, from coordinate 2,164,167 downwards.
GATTGTGCCTGCTGACCATGGTGTGCAGTAAAGGTCTGTTGAATAAGCAGAATGAACACTCGCCTGGAACTGTACTGACAGTTCCCCCAAGAACTCAGATGGGAGAAAGAGGTGTGCATGGGAGAGACACACCATCAGTGTGATACATAAACAGACGCAAAGACAAAGTCCCACACAGTACCTGGGCTTAGGAATAGCAATCTAACTCAATGACCCTTTAAACAATTACTTAGGAAGGCAATTTGGAGAGATTAAAGAGTCTTAACATGAGCTCATATTTTCATTGTGGTTGCTCACTGCCGTTGATGTTCTCACTGTAATAGACCAAGTTGGCTTCTGATTCTTGGTAACTCCAAGCACAAAGGAAAGAAACGCTGCCTGGTTCTGTGCCATCTCCACTGTGGTTCTGAGCCACTGCGATCTCCAGTTTTCATGGGTTGGTTTTAGGGTGTGGGTTACCAGGTCTTTCTCAACATCACAGGAAAGTGCAGAGCCTCCACTAACAGATGAGTGATGGCCGCACTGTGGGTCCACCAAGAAGGAACCAAACTTGAGCCTTGAACACAGAAGGTGCAAGAATTCTATCATAGAACCTCCTGCATCAATTGAACTGTAGCTCTTTCCATTAATATTTAATTTGTAGCCATGCCAGAGACTGCCAGTTGTCTTGCAACAGCCAATTACACATCCTTCATGGTAACAAAAGCCCTGATTCTAACTTGGGCACACTGCCACCCAGCTAAAAGGCTTCTCCCTCCCTAGCCTTTTATACAGCAGGGTGTAACCACATGACTAAGTCGTTACTTCTGGAATGGAGACAGTATAGTGTACAATTTTAAGAATTTTCTTCAAAGGGATGGCATGGATTCTTCTCAACATTCTGCTTTCTGCAATTTGGATGTGATGCCTGGGGCTCCAGGAACCAGGTCACAGGTTGTGGAAGTGATATAATCGAAAACTCTGAATTGGAAGGAGCCTGGTCCACCAAAACTTCATGGACCGCCACGCCAGTGCCTCTGTCTCTAAAACATCTTCTACATGAGAGAAAAAGGTAACCCCCTTGTTCCTGTAATGGGAATCGACACTGTGACCACATGATAGAAATGAAAGCTGTGGCTGGTAGGTGCTGCCGAGTTGGCTGTCTCACTCCATGCGATAGAGCAGAGCTGCCCTGCAGGGTTTCCAGGCAGTGGCCTTTAGTGATGATGGCCATATCCTTCTCCCTTGGAGCCTCTGGGTAGCTCTCGCATGAGCACCATCAAGTGTTCTGGGATTCCCATTCTCCTCAAGGTTAGCCACAGTTTGTTGTGATCTATACTGTCAAGTGTCTTTGTATGGTCAATGAGACACAAACAGACATTCCTCTGGTACTCTGCTTTCAGCCAAGATCCATCTAACGTTAGTGATAATTTCTCAAGTGCCACGACCTTTTCTAAACCCAGCTTGTATTTCTGGTAGTTCTCTGTTAATATACTATTCCAGTCAGTTCTGGATAATCTTCAGCAGGATTTTGGTTGTTTGTGATATTAGTGCTATTGTTCGATAATTCCCTCATTCTGTCAGATCACCTTTTTGGGGGGAGATAGGAATAAATAAGGATCTCTTCCAGTCAGTTGACCAGGCCATCATCCTCCAGACTTCTTGGCTCAACCTGGTGAGCATGTCTAGAGCAGCATCAATTTGTTGAAATATATCAAGTAGTATGTCAGAGAAGGTAAGAACACATAATGGATAGAAGAACGGTAAGAAGACATCTATGGGATATATAATTAACTCTCTTAGTCCTTGGTTCCTAGGAGATAATCTCTAATCTCCAAAGACTAGAGTCTTTTATTTATGCTAATGAGGCTGGACTTGCAATGCTAGAAAGATCTACCACTTAATGTCAATCCAACTACAATCTTAGCTGCAAGCCCTTCAAGTCATCCTCACTTTCAGGTTTGTGTCATCTGCATATCCAGGCTGTTGATGCTTCTTCCTCTGACCTTAATACCACCTTCTTCTTCACGAAGTCCAGCTTCTTGAATGATTTTTTTCAGTACACAGATGGAACAGGTATGAAGAAAGGATACCTCCCTTCTGTGTATCATTCTAGTAAGTTATCGAACACGAGGAAAGTAGTGGGGAGCTCTAAATCTGTAATCAGCGTGTCAGAAGTAAAGAGGGTCTTGAGGTCCCTGAACTGGTGTCTGAAGAAGTGTTGTAAATGCCCACATTTATAGCTAACAGGTAAAAAGTGAGGGGATTATTGGTACCCCCAAAATGGAGCCGGTGCCTGAAGTGTGGCCAGTGTGGCAGTCTAGAGATTGTGCCCTTTCTAATTGGAGATCAGGCTTAGCTCCAGGTTGTAACAGTCACAAAAATAATGGCATGTTGTAGCAAGTATCAGAAGACATTTAGAATTGGTATCAGAAAGCACTCACAGCTCCTTTAATATACAAGTGTAGCTTTGGGGTAAGAACCAGGCTAATATTAAAAAAAAAAAAGGAAGTCTATTGAAATGGGACACTTCACTGTGAGAATCAGCAGATCCCTTTAGGAGTGAATGTGGAGAATGAAGACTGAACCTTGGGACCCTCAAAGTTAAACGGTTTTGGGAGATGCAACAAGGAGACTGAGACGGGGGGGGGGGGGGACAATCTCCTCCTGTGCCAGTCAGGTCTAATACGACAGGACACAATACGGGGGGGGGGGGAGAAAAAGGAGTCAAAACAGTGTGTCTTCCAGGGAGCTCTGGTGGCCTAGTGGCAAGAAGCTGCACTGGAATCCAGAGGTACATGGTTTGGATCCACCAGATGCTCTGCTGGAGAAGGAAGAGCAATCTCCTTCTGTACCAATTAGATCCAATTTTCACACACACACACACACACACACTAATAATAATAAAGAAAAAAAAATCAGTGTGTCTTCCTAAAAAATAAACACAAAACCAGTGCGACTTCCTGGATGCCAAGTAAAGGAGAAAGTAAAACACAAACAAAAACCCCAACTCCACTACCACTGAGTCCACTGGTCTCACAGTGATGGTGAAGGACGGAGAGCTGCCCCTTGTCATTTCCAAGGCTATAAAACTTTATGCAAGCAGACGGCCTTAACTTTTTCCCTTGGAGTAGCTGGTGGGTTCAAGCTGCTGACCTTTTTTTTTTTTTTTATGGCCACCAAATGCCTGAGCTATTGAACCACCAGAGCATCTAAGAGAAGGTAAGAGAGTGGTTACGTGGGATGCCACTGCTTCAACAGTTTAATTAAGATGACTTCTAAGTGAGTCTTATATTTAGTAACAGTGAAGTTATTTGTGAAATAGAATAATGAGTGATGTAATGGAAAACAAGGCTATAATGGGAGAAAGGCTATAAATCTAGGAGTTTACAACTTCCCAGATAAAGCTGCTAGTGGGAAACAATCATTTAGACACAGGCATAGGAAATGGGAAAGTTCAAAGTAAAAGACATACCCAAGATGCCAATAGAAGATGTTAAAATCAGACAAGTTTCAGGTTTTTGTCAACGCAGAAGTCAGTGAAGTTAAAAGGCAAAATTCACAAAGAGATGATCTGACTTTTGAAGGCCTAACTTCTCCTTACTTATTATTGCTATATGTCATTGAGTTGCCTGTGACGTATAGTGACCTTATGTACAAAAGCCCTGAATCCTGCTCTATCCTGAGCCAACGATATTGTCTCCACCACATCTACCCCCATTACTCCTTTCACTGAGTCAAATCCATCTCATCCAAGGTCTTTCTCTCTTGTGCTGTCCCTCCACCCTCCCAAGCATGACATCCTTCTCCAAGGACCGGTCTCTCTTTGCAACATGTCCAAAGTATGTCAGACAAAGTTTCAGAATTCTTGCCTCCAAGGAGCAGCCTTGTTTAACCCTCTCCAGAATGAACCTGTTCATTCTCTCAGCAGTCCATGGTATGTATATTCAATACTCTTCTCCAGCACCACAGCGCAAAGGCATCAATTCTCCTTCTATCATCCCTAGTCACTGTCCAGCTTTCTGATAATTGCTCCTCTTACTTATTAATCCTTTAAAAATATTTCCATATTGATTTATTTGTGCCTATCCAGCTTTACTGATTCTTCATTTTGGGGTGTGTGACATTTACAAAGCATATTCAATCATCCACCCAGAGAGAGATCAAGGAAGGTCTCCCTGAGACAACATCGTGATCTCTTACAAACCACCCCAGTAAGACTTCAACTGACAGCAGAGATCAAAGTTGCACTGAGATGAATTGTTAATGGAGATAAGAAAATGGAGTGAGAAGACTCATTGCATGGGAAAACCTGGCTTAATGAGTACATGTCCAGAGACAAAGAATTCATCTCTCTATGCCAAGCGACACTTTTAACAACACAAAGTTGTCAATTTCAAGCCTAAAACTGAGAGAAAGCCCATCAAATAGGCATCATCAGCTCCATAAAGGGTGATCTTTATGCAAGGAAGGAGACTGCAACAAGTCCTTCCCCAGATTTCCATTTTACAGATTTCTGATTTCACAGGATACTTATGACATAGCTTTTATGGTAAATATCTGGTTTTGCAGATGAATAAATGCATGTAAAAGCTGATGTTGTTATTAATATTGATGTTGTTGTTAATAATAATGATGTTGTCAATATTTTCAGTAAGGGAAAAGGTTTCCAGGAAAGGAATCCAGATTGGTAAAGCAGAGGTAATTGATCAGGCAGTGGCTGATTGCCTAAAGCACGTGGTGATCAAGCAGGAGTGATGGTGCTTCCCAGGGGACATTCCCAGAGACACTTTTGATTATCACACCTTGAGGACGTTGTAGGAATCTAGTGCACAGAGGCTAGGGATACTGCTAACCACCCTATGTGCACTGAACAGTAGGTCCTCCAAATAAATCCGACCCTAACGTCAATGCCGTTGGGCGCCATTGAGTCAAACCCGACTCATAACTGACCATTTAGCAAGTTTTCAGAGATGGTAGATTGTACAGGTAAATCTGCTCATCCTTTGGTGGGTTCAAACTGCACGCCTCGGGACTGCAGTGCCGCTACTTACCACGAAGCCTTTAAAATTCCCCCTAATGTCCGTTGTTGTTGTTTGTTGTTATATGCTGCTGAGTCGCTTGTGACTCATAGTGACCCTGTGTCCAACAGCTCTGAACCCTCTTCTATCCTGAGCCAACCTTATCATCTCTGACACACCTACCCCCAACACTCCAGTCACTGAGTCAACCCAGCTCTCGGAGGGTCTTCCCCTCTGGCACTGTCCCTCCACCCTCCCACACAATAAACCAGAAATCAACCAGTCCTCAAGTGGGCGAGGGATGGGAGGTGGTATCAGTCAACTAAAAAAAGAGAAACATTTCAATTTCAATATGCAGTGTCTCAGAAAACTTACAACTAAACTGTGTTTTCCTAAAGGAAATTTAAAACAGAAGGCTGAATAAAAGAGTGGCATTGCTACTGATAACACGTACCTGTAGGGGCCACTAAAAGCTTCTGCAAATCCTTAAAAATTTACCTACACATTTGAAATAACAGAAAGACAGTTGCACATTAAAGCCCAAATATGATACTTACATTTTTCTGATCAATTGATTCCGCTGCCTTGACTATTTCATCCAAGCATTTGCCTATAATTGGTATCACCTGCCGATCAACTTCTGCATATGTCTTCATGAATTCTCCAATTCTCACTGTCCTCCTTTCCTCCATCTCTTGTATCTTCTGTAATGTTAGATTGTGTACAGAATTTAATTTAGTTCATTCTCATTTAAAGAAGTTAGTGTTGGTTTTTACAACATCGTTAAATCTTAGTTCTCCAGGAGGGTAATGAGCTAAGCCAAAGGGTTAAATTAGAGTAACAGTATATTTCTCTCTCTCAGCCAGCTGTCGACACACAATGTGTTGCACTGGCAACCGGAAGGCTGTTCGCCTCTGGTGGTTCAAATCCACCAGCTTTTTTGAGGGAGAAGGATGGAACGTTTCCTCCTGTTAAGATTTACAGCCTCAGAAACCCAAAGAACGGTTGCTATGAGTAGTACTCAACTTGACAACAGTGAGTTTGAGGGGACATTTTAACAACTACTAAACAAAGTCATGGGTTGTTTCTGACTCTGCGGTGTACAACAACAACCACAAACCAAATTAAATCCACTACTGTCGAGTTGATTCCAACTCCTAGCAACCAAGTAGGACAGAGTGGAGCTGCCCCATAGGGTCCCCAAGGCGGCTGTGATCTTTATGGAATCAGCCTGTCATGTCTTTCTCCTGAGCAGAGGCTAAGGGGTTCAAATGCAGACCTTTCCATTGACAGTCCAGTGCTTACCACTGCACCATCAGACTGACTTCTAGGAATTGTCACGCTTCCCCAAATTGTCAGGCAAAAGACCCCCAAGAAAAAAATAAAGAGAGAGACACTGGTCTGACAGTTGTTCAAATCCTACAACGTTAACTCCCGCAAGCCAAGATGGCATTTTTGTAATAAGCATGGTGCTGGCAAAGAATGGCTGCAGGTGCAAATCAAAGGATTATCTTCACAGAGCTGAAAATTTGCAAAGGCCATTGATTAGTAAGGAGATTAATATTATGTACAATTCTTTTTATGGGTTAGTGTTTGATCTAAGTACTTCACAAAATTATTTCAGTTAGTGGAAATTTAGAATTATATAAATAGAGGACAAAGCCAGCAAACATGGTTCACGAGCAACATAATGTTACTGTTGTTGTGCACTGTCGAGTTGGAATCGATCCATAGCTGACCCTCTGGCGGTTTTCAGAGGCAGTTAATCGCCCAGGAGGAGATTTCCCATCCTTCTCCTGCAGAGCAGCTGGTGGCCTTGAACCGTATGCTTTTGGGATTGCAGCACAGCTTCTTGCAAGAAAGTTACGAAACGAGTGATCTGTATCACTTACCTGAAAGATGATGGGTATGTGTGTATGGTAATATTCATGTTGCTCATGGTTGAACCTCTGGAGGACTGCAGAGTAATCCGCTTTGCTGTCTTCTGCCATTTGGTGACGTATTTGAGCTTGCTGTCGTGCCTTAAGACAAAAATAAAAATAAAAATGCTCCCATGTTTACATATAATAAATAAAGACGTGGGCAAATGAATTACAAACTCAAGAAAGCGGGAGCTCTGGACAAACTACTGGGAATGTGTTGTATTTATCACATTCTGGCTTAGTGGTAAGGAACTATGCTGCCAATGCAAAGGTACTTGGTTCAAAACCACCAGCTGCTCTATGGAAGAAAGTGAGATGCATTGCCTCTGAAAACCTACTGGAGGGTCAGCCATGTGTCGATTCCAACTTAACGATACACAACAAGATTGATGGCATAGTTTGTAGTATGTTGTGCTGCTAACTTAAGAGTTCAGTGGTTCTGGCGAGCTCTGGTAGCCTAGTGGCAAGAAGCTGCACTGCAGACCCAGAGGTGTGAGGTTCGAATCCACCAGATGCTCTCCTGGAGAAGGAGAAGGAGAACAATCTCCTATACCAGTCAGATACTATTTGATGGTACACACACACAAAATAATAAAATTTTTAAAAAAGAAAAAAGAGTTCAGTGGTTCAAATCCACTTCAAGGGATAAAAATGAGCAGTTTCGGCCCAGATCTTTGGAACAAGAGTTCCTCTGGGTCACTGCTAATAAATTTCTCCTCTTTTACTTTTTTTAAAAAAGGCAGTACCTTCCCATTAAGTTTATAGTCTAGGAAAGCAGATGGTGGGTCAATATACCTTGGAGCCAACTAGACAGCACTGGGTTTTAGTTAAGTTTTTAAAGTTTTAGATGCAAGTTTACTTTAGGTAAGGAATATGCATTCTACTTTGTTCCAAACCCCACCATTCTCTATTGCCCTGACTTGGCATGAACTTTACAGTTTGCCACAAGTGTCATCATTCTCTACTGTATTTCATTTGACTCAATTTACATATTTATGTTATCCAAATTACCCTTCTGAGGAATATATATATATATATATTTTTATTGGGAAAAGGGAGCCAGTAAATTTCTCATGCAATTCCCAACGAGGTTCATGAACTAAAAAAAAGCCAAGATCCACTAATTTAAAATGGAATTTACTAAAACTTTACAAGTTTATTTTTAAAATTGGTTTCTTTTTTCTAAGGAATATTTTTATTAAACAAAATTAAAAGCAAGAGGTCATGCTGATAAGTTTCTGAATTATTTTTAAGCCCAAATAAGAATGTGTGTAAACTCTAAAGTCATCTACAAACAGAAGGGATTCACTATATTGGTAATACCTTTCTGGATCCATGGAACATCGTGAGGTGCCCTGACAAATATTATCTTCTAAGTCTCTAACACAATTGTGGGCCACACAACCACTGCCAGATGAAAACATGGCTTGGCCCTCGGTGACTTGGCAAACGTACTACTACATCGATCCAACAGCACAACAGGAAAAATGCTTTGTTCCAACATAACCAAGACAATTTTTTCTTCTCTTGCTTGCTTTAGTGCCCTTTTTAAAGAACCAATTCTACTGAAAATTAGGGCTAGATGAGTTTTTAAAAATGATTTTTAAAAAGGACATAAAAATATTCTGGTATGGAAATAAGGAAGAAATGTGAAGTAGCATGCCCCATTTTCTGCCTGATAATTTGCAACATTTAATATCTAACATCTCAACATGCTTTATTGGTTTCCTGTCGGTGACATGAATGCTTTAACCCCATTCTCACTTCCTTGCCACATTTCAGTGATATACATATTGGTTAAAACACAAGGGAATGGGGCACATTTGCTTCCTTCATTTTCTTCCCTATTCATTCAAGGTTACTTCCCAAATGAAAGGAACAATTTCACTGTGTTCAAGGTAATTTCTTTATTGTTTGAAGTGCTGGGCTTTTTTTAGTTTCTTTAGGCCTCTGGGTTTCTTGGTATAATTTGTCATCTACCTTCAGTTTATTTTAGCTGCCACATTCTTCCTCTTTGCTAGTGGACTGTTAACTCCCTTCCTGACCATATGCTTTGGCTTCCGCTTCTTACTGCATCTACTAGCAAATCTACAAATTTAGTGCCCAAAATGTTAAGCCCCAAACTCCTGCTAGCCTCAAAAATCTGTCCCTTTCCAATATATAGTAGCTTTCCTTTGCTTAAATAATAGCTTCCCCACCTACTTGAAGTCCATCTGTTACCCTAATTCATCCAACATAAAATCCTTTAACTCCTTCAATTACCTGTTTCTTCAACTTATCACTTTGTTATAAGAATGAAAACCAACTCAAAAGAAGGAAACTCTAGCGACTGTAGACCTCTAATTTAAAAAATATTAATTATTTGTGAATAAATGTCTACAGAAAAAAATCTGATGCAAAAACTATGAAGAAGGGAGTTTCTTCATCTTCTTTGTTAGGAAAAGAAACAAGTAATGAGATAAGGAAATTCTCCATAATTTATTTTGGGGGAAATGACTTTATGATTTTTTAAAATGGCTTAAGTTCTGAGGCAGATTGGAACATCATCTGCATGTGTATGTGTGTGACATGAGCAGATAAAAGCTTTCTGACATTAAATCCATTCACCCCAGCTGGCCGTGGAATTGTTACCGATGAGAGCTGAAGGAGCAGCGGGAAGCAAAGGGTTGTAATGCTCTTCCTCTCCTCTCCCCAGGAGCATCGAATACTATTTGAGCTTGCGTCTAGAACTGCTTATGTAAGATATCAACTCTTAACAGTTCCACGATTCAGTAACCCAGCAAAATAATTAGCAGAGAACTGTGGAAGAAGTTGAACAGGGGTTTAATAATGCATAAAATCCAGGTAGAAAAATAACCTGAGCAGAAGAAAATAAAATAAGTCAGACAAACATGTTGGTGGACCGAGTCAACAGTTGTGTTAAAGCACTCCCTCTCAGGGAGTTTTTCTTGAATACTCAAGTTTGGGGGTAAGATTGCAAATACCTATCTATCCCTAGACTGTTAGTCTGCCTGTCTCACTTACTCAGCAAGAGGAATCCAAAAAATACTAGCAGCAGTGAAATATCGTCCTACATCAGGCCCTACAATTCCCAGCAGGAGGAAAGGACTGTCTCCTCCAAAGCCCAGAATCCAGCTGCTTTGAATTAATATCCATGTTTGAATCCCAGACCTGGAAATGCATCTGTGTTCTGATCAAGTTTTACTATAGAAAAACTTATTTTTGTTTAGTCAACTGTCAGAGTCTTATTACAACAGTCTTAAAAGTAGTGTTGAGGGAGCTCTGGTGGTCTAGCACCAAGAAGCTGCACTGCAATCCCAGAGGTACGTGGTTCGAATCCACCAGATGCTCTGCTGGAGAAGGAGGGACAATCTCCTCCTATACCAGTCAGATCTAATTTGATGGCACACACACACACACACAAATAATAAAATAAAATTTAAAAAAAACCCCTAAACTAGTGTTGAGTCAGTTACATATCATTACAAATATCTTTACAAGTAGTTTCAGGAGCTTATCAGGTGAATGGGATCTTCTAAAGATTAAATCCCTGTGTGCATAAAAAACATTTCCCAAAAGAGTGAAAAGAAAACTGGGAAAAACAACATTTGGCAATACCATCTCAGATAAAGGTCTCATAACAGAAGTTTACAGAATCCTACAGGGCCTCCACAAGAAAAAGATTGATAACCCAGTCATAAAATGGGCAAAACACATGAAAAGACCTTTCATAGAGGAAGATATCTGGAGGGCCAATAGACACATGAAGAAAATCACTGGCAATAAGAGAAATGCAAATCAAAACCACAGTGAGATACCATCTCACTCCAGTTGTAGTGGTAAAGTTTAACAGGCCAGCAAGTAAAAAATGTTGGACAGAATGTGGAAAGAAAGGAACTCTTATACATTTTTAGCGGGATTGTAAAATGGTACAACCACTCTGGAAGGTAATTTGGCATTTCCTCTAAACATTGAACATAGAAATTCCATATGACCCAGCTATATTACTGCTTGGAATATATCCTGAAAAAATTAGAAATGAAACACAGAGATTTGTACACCAATGTTCATAGCATTATTCACCATTGCAAGAACATGAAAACAGTCCAAATGTCCAACCACAATCGAATGGATTGAGAAACTGTGGTACATTCACCCAACAGAATACTACACAGTATGCAGGAGCAAGGATTTTGAAAAATTACTACATAACTTGGGAGAGACTGGAGTGTATTAGGCTAAGTGAACTAACTCTTCCCCATAAGGACAAATATTGTATAAGACCATTATTGTAGAAATGGAAAAGTAACTAGTAAAATGTGTATGAGGATTCAAGGATGGGAGGGGAGGAACACAGGGGTGAGGATGGGCAGGGGGACTAATCATAGGGTCTCACAATTTGATGGGTAGAAGGAAGGGTGGAAAAAGGAAATGGGAAAGATCCGGTGTGAAAAACAATTGTGTATGAACTTTGTAATCAAGCCAATATAAAATATTTATTTTTTTAAACAAGAACTTACCAGGAATAAACAACAACTAATCAGAGATTTCAGAGTGTGTATCTCCACAAAGTCTACAGTTATATGAAAACAAGAGGCATCATCAGCTCTCATCTCTTTTTAATATGCCTAAAACCACCAGCTAGTATTCTCAAAGTTGTGTAGTGTTTCTAATCTAAACCAAATCATAAGCTATTGCTTTTCACCAGATTTGCCACAAGTATAAAAGGCATCTCAATTTATAACAACATTGCTGTGGGGCAGAAAGATGTAGAAGATTTTTTAAAAAGAAATTTAAAATCATATTAGAACAAAAATTCCCCAAACAAGTCACAGCTGCTAGTGAATAAGAACTTGACTTCTCTCACTGTCAATTAGAGAGACTGACTGAATTTAAATTTTAGAATTTCCTTGACACTTGGGAATCCCCCCAAAATAAAATCCAAGCGTGACATCATCATTAATGACCCAGTCCATCTCAAGGACCTTGAGGAAGTAAAAACTACTGGGCCTCCTAAAAGTTCAGTTACCATTTCTAAAGAAACTATTTTAGAAACTTAAGGGTAGCCTAATACTTCTAAATCCTAGGAGATTTAAAGACAAAATTACTGTAATCCACTTAGTTAGCTAAATTTAGATAATTAGCATGGTCAGAAAGCAATTTCCAGTTTAATTCAAGATTACTTTTTCCTGAGTATTTAAAACTTTGAGAACATGACGTTCCGGTTGAGTCTCTGCTGCCATTAGCATAGAGCTCAGTGTGTGCGCTGAGGAACTTGTTCACCCTCACACGGGAACGTAGTGGGCTTCTCAGATGCTTGCTCATCTCCAAGGCTGTTTGTGGCTTTGTTCTTGTAACAAAATGAACTGTTTTGGACCAGCTCAACTTAAGTACTTACTGAATAAATAGATAATGACGTTTACTTTATTTTTAACATGATCTACGACCTCTCAGAATTTTATCCACTGCTGTTCCTTAAATGATAAACTTTTTATTACCTCAATTTTGAGAGTTTTCTGCAAAGACATTTTTGTCCTTTGCTAATAGAACATGTTGTTGTTGTTGCTGTTGTGTATCACAGAGTCAGAACTGATCCATAGTGGACCTCCAGTGGGTTTTCGGAGGCAGCTAAGCACACGGGAGGAGACTGCCATCCAATAACAAATCATAAATGCTCCTCCTTTACAACTAAAAATGTAGAGAATGCAATGAGGAATATTCTATAACTGTGACTATAGTCCACATAACAGGACGTGTTCTTTGAAGCTTATTTTATTTCATCATTAATGTAAGAAGACACCAGTTGTATTTTAGGCTGCAGGAAAAAGGGGGCTGAATCTAGATGCATTTCTTATCCTCTAAGAACTTGCTAATTTGCACCCCAGACAGGATGCCTGTAATTATTATGGATTATCTACAAGCTGAGGCAGCTCTATTCTGCAGGCAGATGGACCTGACTGTCGTGGTGAGAATCCAGTCAGGAGGCCCAGCAAGAACCCAGCGATGCACTGGATTCTGACAACATTGGATAAAATGAAGCTAATCTCACAACCCAGGTCATCTATCTGGCTGTCCCTGTCCATTTTCACCCACTTCTTTCTCACCATACAAATCAGTATGCTATAAACACAGATGGTTTCCAGATTATGAACAAGTCCCATTTCTAAGTTGTTATATCAAATTTGTTCATTATGGGGGGTGGAAAAGTAGGTACAGTTTGTATATAACATCAGTTTGTCAAATGTTTGTCTTATAGGATGGAGTATATCCTTCTTTATATGCATAAAAATTGGTATAGAAACTTCCAGATACATTCTAACATCTTTAACATCAAAAAGGAATAATGTTTCAATGCACATCACAGAATAGTACCCATCTGTTGTTGGTTACCATTGAATGTACCTTGAATATTTAAAAAAATATTTTATATTAGTTTGCAAGTACCTGGAAGGCTGTTGGGATTGTATCCTAACAATGCGCTGTATGTGAGTGAGTTTGTCCCTAATCAGGGGAATGCTGGTCAGTCAGACTTCAGTCACTTCTGATCACAGTGACATTGCAAGGTGTAGAGTAACTGCTCTGCGTCACTAAGGCTGTCACCTTGTAAAAGCGAGTCTCCAGGCCTTTCTTCTAAGTCACCTTGAAGTGAGCTCCCACTGCTGACTGCTAACCATCTGCGTCACCCAGGGATGCCCCACAGGGTAAAAGCCTCACTCACTGCCACTGGTTGGTTCTGATTCAAGGGACCCTCCACTGGGTTTCTGTGTCTGTAAATCATAATGAGGGAGAGCCCCATCTTTCTCCCAAGGAGCTGCTGGTGGATTCAAATCACCATGTTTGGGTTAGCGGCACCAATCACTATGGACCACTGCAGACTACATCACTAAAGCCCCTCTTCAGAAAGTAAAAGCCCCTGTAAATGTACTCCCAGATGATCACTGTTCATAGTGACAAAACTGGAGTTCTTTGCAATGTACGTTACTCTGGGCCATTGTCGTATGTATAATGCCTAATCATATATTCCTTTCAAACAGTTCTTTCCTTCATCTGTTCCAAAGCAGCGTTCATGATTTATCCCCTCTTTTCTTAGTTTCCCCTCCAACTCCCATGCCAGTCCTGCTCTGTAACAGTGGTGTTATTGGGGGGGGGGGTGGAGAGGGAGGTAATTGTGCAACTATGAATGAATATTTTTTTTAAAAAAAAGCAAACTGGGGAGAGGAAAGGGACAGAGGGGAGGTAAAATGTGCAACAAAGAATGAATAAATGAAAAATCTAACTTTTCTGTCAACTTTCGTTAAAATCACAATTAAAATGATGGACAAGGTCCAATGGTGATTGATTTTGTGAAACAAGACAAGGATGATTGTATGAAACACAGTGTGAATGAAGAACAGTGTGAAATGCAATGTATACTGAACTTTGTAAGCAAACCAATTTTAAAAACCCATACAAGAGAATACTACTGAACGAAATATTCCATATTTTAATTTTGCTGGTGGGTACATAACTGTATACTTTTCTAAACTGAATTGTACACCTAAAAAAATAAGTTTTACTATATAAAATTTTTTTAAAAGAAACATAAAATATTCTATTATATAAAAATACGGATATGCATTGCTCTTCTGTATGTGTTAGTTCTGGACTAATTTTTTCTATTTTTCAGGTTATTGATTAAAGATGACGAAACAGAAGCAATTATTTGTTATTTGAAAAAACAAAAACCAACTAGAGTTCTTAATAACCTTGAGGCAGAAGCTGAATAAACCCTGAGGGAGGCAGAGCAGCCTGGGTGAAGTCCCTGGAAAGACACACAGGTGCTACAGGTTTCTGAAACAGAGCTGCATTCCCCAGATCTGACTCTCATCCTCAGAGAACAGCTGGCATATGTGGTGGTCCCTGGAATGCTGGAGCTCCTCCCACGCTGGTGGTCTGACCACTTGGACATGGCCAGACAAATGACAAGAAATGAGGTACTGTCACAGCATCCAAGTGAGGCAGAAGCCACTTACAAACCAATTTTCTATGTGTATCTATGAAAGAATTAAAAAAAAACAAACCCCAAACCCAAACAAGCAACAAAAACAAAACACATCACCAAACCTAAAACAACAATGAGGCACCATCTCAGCCCCATAGCAAAAGTTAACAGGACAGCAAGCTACAAATGTTGGAGAGGATGTGGAGATATTAGGACTCTCATGAACTGCTGGTGGGACTGTAAAATAGTACAACCATTTTGGAAGGCAGTCTGATGTTTCCTCAAAAAGCTGAACACAGAAATCCCATATGATCCAGCTATTGCACTGTTAGGAATATACCCCAAGAAAATTAGAACTGAGACGAATAGAAATACTTACTCCTATGTTCACAGCAGTGTTATTTGCAATCGCAAGAATATGGAAACAGCTTAAATGCCCATCAACAAATGAATGGATTGAGAAATTGTGGTATAGTCACACAACAGAATAATATATGAAGCACTGAGGAATAATGATTTTGTAAAATATTATAGAATATGGGAGAGTATAAAGAGGATTATGCTGAGTCAACTCAGTCTCATAAGGACAAATACTGCATAAGACTGTTATTGTAAAAATAGAAGGATAACTAGTACGATGTGTATAAATGTCCATAATGGGAAAGTAGGAGGGAATAGAAGAAGGGGAGGGGTAAAAATCAACAGGACAACAGAGTTTACTGGGCGGATTGGGGGCAGGGGTGAAGGAATAGGAAAGATTCAAAGGGACCCTGAAAAGACAATGCAATAATTAGCATGTGCAATTTACTAAATCTTGAGAACCAGGTGGAGGGTCAGCCTGGTCAGTTGGTTCCATAGCGTATACCAACCAACCAATGGTAATTAAAATTCAATGCAAAATACAATGCACGTATTATGTGTAAAATACAATGTATATGAATGATTGTATGAAACAACAAAAATGAAAGATTATATAAAACATAATATATTAATTACTGTATGAAAACCAATAAAATATTAAATTAAAAAATTAAATGATAAATTAAAGAATCATTGAAAAAGTTAAAAAAAAAACCCAACAATAAATAAAACAAAAAACACCAATGAAGTGTCCCTGTTAACTACAGACCTCTAGAATTTGTCAGTGATTATCATTAAAGAGTGATTATGTTAGCCTTTGACCCAAAAATTGTACTTCCATGAATTTATCCTAGAGGCAAACTTTTAAATATATACCAAAAAAAATCCATCACAATATTGCTTATAGCAGCTAGTAATCTGAAACAAATTAAATGACAAGTAACGCAACCAGTTAAATATTATGTCATATCATTACTGATCAATGCCTGTGAGAGAAAAAAAAAAAGTAAGATTATTTAGTGACATGGGAAACAAAGGAGTCCTGGTGGCCTAGTGGCAAGAAGCTGTGCTGCAATCCCGAAGGCAATGTGGTTCGCGGCCACCAGCTGTTCCGTGGGAGAACCTGCCAGAGGGTCAGCTATGGGTCAGTTCCAATTTTATGGTACACCACAATAACAACACAACAAAGTAGATGGCCAAAGTTTATACAAATGGACTTAAACCATTAACTTTTGGCCATGTTGTTGGTATTGTTATATACAATTGAGTCACAACTGACTCAGAGCGGAACCTCCAGCAGGTTTTCAGAAGCAATTACATTGCATGGGAGGAGATTGCTCGTTATTTATCCTCAGCAGCTGGTGCATTTAAACCAAGTACCTCCTGATTGGCGGTAAAACTCCTCACCACCAGGTGAATTAATTGTTTGTACCACTTTGGGATTGATATGGGAAAGTGAGAGCTACACATAACTTTTTTAAAATTGAAAAGGTTCTAAGCCAATGATGCCATGACTGTAAAATAAAAAAAAATTAATAACTTCTTTTGATTAAGGATATTTTATTTTACCATAAATATTAGTTTTAAAAATACAAAAGTAAAAAAAAAAATCTCATGCTGCATTCCAGAAACTGAAAGATTAAAGACGCATGGCTTACATTTGAGATGTAGGGGGAGGAAAAAAGTCCTGAAAAATTAATGCAGTAGGAGGAATATTAACAAAAGTAAAAGATGAGAAAGCTCTTTGTCTGGAGCAATGTTGTGGTATGATACATGGCATTGTCTAAATTTCCCAGCAAACTGTTGCATTTAGAATATATTTTCAAGTTCAATGCGTTAAAAAATTCCTTACATATAAAAATAAAAATCCTATTCAGACAGAGAGCTGCAAGTTTTTGTTGGAGACTTCCAGGCCAGGGGCTTGCCAAAACAATGAATCTGTCTTTGATAAATTAGAAGGGCAGACTAAAACACAAAACAGAGAAAAACTTCAAAATAAGTTAACCAAAGAAATATGTTTGAAATATTCCAGCAATTTCCTGATTTTTTTTAACACTCTTACAACTTTCTAGTCCCAGTATACGAGGTTCATTTGTGCATGGTATTTGAAAGAGAACAAGAAAATAAAGAAAGATGTCAAATGAGACCAGCATCCCAATCCAGCATGGGCCATTCACTTGCTAAGCAGTTTTAAGAAAAGGCCTTCTGTTTCTCTATACTCTGGTTTTCTTACTTGAAAATTCAGATTTGAGTTATCTATTTACTCAGCATGAGTGGCAATTCCTGCTACAAGAGAAGTCAAAGCTAATATAATGAATCCTAATGTTGGCACACCTCCAAGGTAGATTGGTGGCAATAAAATAGGTATATGTTTGTATGTTTGAATTATCTTGGTAAAGTATAAATCCTGGACTCCAAGACCTGGCTCTGTCCTCCTCTCTGGGTTCTTATGCACAGTTGTTGACAAGAGACTTGAATTTTCAGTTACAGCCATTTTTAAATTGATTAACTCTTTCCTTTCTAATGATAACAACCTCATTACAGAATGCTGACATTCATGAGATTTTATTTGGACATAAAAGTAACAGCCTAGTATTCTAGGTAGGAGTTAGTGCCTCAATGATGATCTCTTCCAATGTTGTGGCACAAAACCACTTTATTAATGTTCTCTAGAATAGTGCGAAATACTCCACGGAAAGAACTGAAATACCATACTTCCATTTCCAAAGAAATTGCAAGTGTTTGGTGATAGATGTTCAATTAGGAATGTTTGATGCTAAAAAACTCACACATGTTAATTAAATAGCCTATGGTGATAAAAGAAGAAGTTCAGGCTGCTTTGAAAGAAATGGCAAAAAATAAGGCTCCAGGAATAGATGGTATACCAATTGACATATTTCAGCTGACAGATGCTGCCCTGGACATGCTCACCAAGTTACGCCAAGAAATCTGGAGAACAACCACTTGGCCAACTGACTGGAAGCAATCTATATTTGTTTCTATCCCAAAGAAAGGTGACCCAACAGAGTATGGAAACTACAGAACAATCTCACCGATTTCACATGTAAGCAAGATTTTACTGAAAATTATCCAAAAACAACTGGAACAGCACACCAGCAGAGAATTACCAGAAGTCCAGGCTGGGTTTAGAAAGGGTCGTGGTACTAGGGATATTGTAGCTGATGTTAGGTGGATCTTAGCTGAAAGCAGAGAATACCAGAGGAATGTCTATCTGTGTTTCATTGACTATGCAAAGGCATTTGACTGTGTGGATCATAACTGGGCTGACTCTGAGAAGAATGGGAATCCCAGAACACTTGATCGTGCTAATGCAAAACCTATACTTGGACCAGGAGGCCGTCGTCAGAACAGAGCAAGGGAACACTGCATGGTTCAAAATTGGGAAGGGCGTACGCCAGGGATGTATCCTATCTCCGTACCTTTTCAACCTATATGCAGAACAGATTATCCGGGAGGCTGGGCTCTATGAGGAGAAATGTGGGGTCAAGATTGGTGGACGACTTATCAACAATCTGCATTATGCAGATGGCACAACCCTGCTTGCTGAAACTGAAGAGGACCTAAAGCGCCTGCTGCAGAGGGTCAAGGACTGCAGCCTACAATATGGATTGAGGCTCAATGTCACGAAGACAAAGATTCTCACCACTGGACCAATTGGCAGCATCAGGATGGATGGTGAAGAGATTGAGATTGTACACAGCTTTAGTTTGCTTGGCTCCATAGTCAACAGTCTTGGCACCAGCAGCCAGGAAATTAAAAGGTGCATTGCCATGGGAAAGTCTGATGTTATGGACCTCTCCAAAGTACTGAAGAGCAATGGTGTCTCTCTGGAGACTAAGGTGTGTTTGATACAGGCCATGGT
Organism: Elephantulus edwardii; assembly: GCF_000299155.1. Lineage (NCBI taxonomy): Eukaryota > Metazoa > Chordata > Mammalia > Macroscelidea > Macroscelididae > Elephantulus > Elephantulus edwardii. The sequence continues at coordinate 2,145,021 of NW_006399866.1, read as the reverse complement.
CTTCACAATCACTTGCTATGCATCAGAGAGTTGGACAATGACCAAGAAGGATAGAAGGAGAATTGATGCATTTGAGCACTGATGCTGGAGAAGAGTATAGAGAATACCATGGACTGCTAGGAAAACAAACAGGTTTGTCCTGGAAAGGGTTAAAATGGGTGGCTCCTTGGAGGCAAGGATTCTGAGGCTCCATCTAACATACTTTGGACATGTTGTGAGGAGAAACCGGTCCTTGGAGAAGGACATCATGCTTGGGAGGGTGGAGGGACAGCGCAGGAGGGGAAGGCCCTCTATGAGGTGGATTGATTCAGTGACTGGGATAATCGGGATGGGAGTGGCAGAGACAGTGCGATTGGCACAGGACAGAGTTTAAGGCTGTTGTACATAGGATCGCTATGAGTCGCAAGCGACTCGATGGCACATAACTACAACAACAACAAGTACTGATTATCGTTGACTAACAAAACAACAAACTAATCTGTCCTGGAGAAAATGCAACCAGCATGCTCCTTGGAGGCAAGGATGGGGAAAGGTCATCTCACATTCATTTTGTTTGTTTGGCAGTGACTATTTATTGGTTATGCACTTTTACTTTCCTCTTCATGTTTTCAGTGACTGTTTCCCATTGCTATCATCAACCATGTCTCTCAGGTGAGGTAAATGGTACAAAGCCTTCTGAACTGACCTAGTAATAGCAATCATAGTTTCACTCAACTGCAATTTAGAAAATTCACCTTCCACGCTTCAATGATTCAGATCCTCCCAGAAGAGCCGTGGGTGAGCATTAACATTACTGGCAAGTATATTAGTTTTCTCCTGGACACAAGAGCCTACTACTTGGTCCTAAAAGCCTTCTGAGGTCCCAACTCTTCTCACTATTTCTTAGTTGTTGGAGTTGACGGAAAACCTCATAAGCAGTTCCTTACTTCACCTCTGCCTTGCATGTGGACTTCTGAGCTGTAAAACAACCCAGTGGTAGATGGAATTTGGTCCAGGACTTAAGAACAATAAATGACACAGTTAAGCCTTTACATCTGTGGTTCCTAACCTTTATACTATAATAGACAAAGTGCTAGTCAATAAGCCTTTTATTTTAAGAACTACCTTCCCTCTGTAACTTGATTTGTGCACTGTTAGAACCTCTACTTGGAATATTATTGCTTTTATTTTTTGACTCATGTGCTTTTAACTTGTTAGCTAAATTTGTGTCTTCTAGGCTGCAACAGTTCCATGATGCATCTTCAAGGATATGAACAGTATAACAAAGCACAACTGATAACAGTGCATCTAAATTCCAAAATCAATCTCCACAATAGTCTACCTGTTTCCTATTGCCAAAGGTGCCCTTTGGAGTAGTGAGAGGAGATCTTCACCCTGAAACCTACAGAGTCCATTTTCAGCAGGAAGTAGCTAAGAGAATATGCCGACCCCTTTTCCTTCTGAATCAGGGTGAAATCTCTCTCAGGGAGGAGTGATAGGGAATGGCAAAGGACACACTGACAAAGGAGATTAATCAGAACTGGTTTTGACAAGCGCTGTGGCAATGGGACAATTAAAACAGACTTTCGAGGAATATTCAACCTGAATCCTTCTGATCTTACGGAGATTTCTGAAAGTATTTCTTTGAGTTTATTCTGTTTATTTTGTTTGTTTGTGTATAAAGGATGCTCATCTAGATGATAACATAATTATGATGAAAACAAAAGGGGGGAAATATGGGAAGCCAATAGTAAATATTTGTAAGAAACTGAATGATATTTTTAAAAAAATTAAGAAATGTGGAAAAAAAAAGAAAAAGAAAATTCATTCTCCGAAACCTGCTTAGCTCCTTCTTTGGGAGTATTGTCAGGAGGGCTCAGTCTTTGGACAAGGCTGAAAGGTGGAAGGTCAGAGAAAGAGAGGAAGATCCTTACCAAAACGGACTGACACAGTGACTGTAACAACAGGCTCACTATGTACTAACAGCTTCATCTGATAACCCCTAACAACAACCACCACCACCTATCTCTCACTGTGGTGGAGTCAGAACTGGCTCATAGCTGAACCTCTGCAGATTTTCACACACTTTAAACTGCATGGGAGGAAATTATCTCCATCTTCTACAGAGCAGCTGTGGGAGATTCAAACTACCTGCCTGACACTCACCCAAGTGGCCACCAGAACTCCAAAATATGAGATTAAAGATTCTTCCTCTATTTTAACTTTAGTGTTATTTCTTCTGCTCTCTTTAATCAGGGAATTCCTAGCAAAATTTCCTGAGAGAATGACAAAGAAGCTTGTTTAGCACTTGTCTCCATAATCTTCACCTACACAGATCTCCAGTCCTGTCAGCCTGAAACACCAACATGTTTCTTACATGGCCCTGGATAAAGTTCTCCCCACTTCAGGTGCTTGATCTTTTTAATTTCAACCAAACCATCATATCCAAGTCTCAATTTATCTTTGAAGCTTTTTCCAAGAAGCATTAATCTACTTGGACCATCTTTCCCCCACAGTCGCTGGTGGGTTTGAACTGCCAGAGAGGCATGGCCTTTGGGTTAGCAGCACACCTCCCTACTGGCTACTCCACTAGTTGTGCTGTTGTTGTTATGCACCAACGAGTTGCTTGCAACTCACAGCAACCTTATGTACAACAGCTCTGAAACGTGTTCTGTCTTTTTTTTAAAAAAATTATTTTTTTGTGTCTGTGTACCATCAAATCAGTTCTGACTGTTACAGAAGGAGATTGCATCTCTTTCTCCAGCAGAGCATCTGGTGGATTCAAAGCACTTGCCTTTGGGATTGCAGTGCAGCTTTTTGCCACTAGGCTACTAGAACTCCCTTCTATCTTGAGCCAACTTCATTGTTTCTGACACACCTATCTGCATTTCCCCAGTCACTGGGTCAATCATTCTCATCCAGGGTCTTCCTCTCTTGCATTGTACCTCCACTCTTCCAAGCATGATATCCTTCTCCAAGGACTGGTGCCACCTTGCAACATGCACAAAGTATTTCAGATGAAACCTCAAAATCCTTTCCTCCAAGGAGCAGCTGGTTTCACCCTCTCCAGGATGAACTTGTTCACTTAGCAGTCCATGGCATATTCAATACTCTTCTCCAGCACCAAAGGCATCAATTCTCCTTCTATCAATCTTAGTCACTATCTAGCTCTCAGATGCATAGCAAGTAATTGTGAAGATCATGGCCTGGATGAGGCACACTTTGGTCTCCAGACTAATACCATCTGCCCTGATAGCAGATTTCCCCCAATGTTACTAGAAGTACTAAAGCAAAAACCTACCTGCACTGGCCTAGTGGTAAGAAACTGCACTGCAATCTCAAAGGCACATGGTTTGCACCCACCAGCCACTCTGAGCCAGAGAGATGGGAAATCTCCTTCCATACGATTTACTGCCTTGGAAAAGCCACTGGAGGATCAGCTATGGGTCAGCTCTGACTCAATGACACAGAACAACAATAACTAAAGCAAAGACAAGAAAATATTCTCATGCCAATACGTTAATGTTAACTATGAAAAGTAACATTTTTTCACTGGAAATACTTTAATAGTTACATTTTGATACCTTGCCTTTCCTATTTCTTTTTAGATGTTAGTTACAACTAAACCCATTTTCAGTGTAAAGTTATTTATTTCAAAAATAAATTCATGAAAATTAGGGAATAACAATATATACAGACAACAGCACTTGCTAATGAGCTAAAACTTGAAGTTGGACAAAATTACAAGCATATTTTAAGTAAAATATTACAATGAAATGTGCAAGGAGCTGAACTCAGAAAATCAAAAAGGCCAAACTCGCACAGCATTTCTTACGCTCAAGGAATTGAAGAACAAATTCAAACTTTGAGTTGCTATACTTAAGGATGCTTTGGGCAGAATATTAAATGATCCAGGAAGCATTAAAAGAAGACGGAAAGCGTATACAGAGCCACTGTACTGAAAGGAATTGGCAGACACAGAAGAATTTAATAAAATAACATATGAGTAAGAACCAATGGTGATGAAGGAAGAAGTTCAAGCTGCTCTGAAGGAATTGGCAAAAAATAAGGCCCCAGGAAGTCATGGTATACCAACTGACGTATTTCAACTAACAGATGCTGCCCTAGATGTGCTCACCAAGATGTATCAAGAAATCTGGAGAACAACCACTTGGCCAACTGACTGGAAGAGATCTATATTTGTTCCCATTCCAAAGAAAGGTGACCCAACAGAATGTAGAAATTATAGAACAATATTATTGATATCATATGCAAGCAAGAGTCTGCTGAAGATTATCCAAAAACAACTGGAACAGCACATCAACAGAGAACTGTCAGATGTTCACGCTGGCTTTAGAAGGGGTCGTGGCTAATGTTAGATGGATTTTGGCTGAAAGCAGGGAGTTCCAAAGGAATGTCTCTCTATATTTCATTGATTATGCAAAGGCGTTTGACTGTGTGGATTATAACAAACTGTGGCTGACTCTGAGAAGAATGGGAATCCTAGAACACTTGATTGTGCTAGTGCAAAACCTATACTTGGACCAGGATGGAGTGGTCAGAACAGAGCAAGAAAACAATGCATGGTTCACAATTGTGAAGGGTGTATGCCAGGGATTTGTCCTATCTCCATACTTTTCCAACCTATATGCAGAACAGATTATCCAGGAGGTTGGGATGTATGAAGAGAAGTGTGGCATCAGGATTGGTGGAAGATTCATCAACAATCTGTGTTATGCATATGCCACAAACCTGCTTGCTGAAACTGAGGAGGACCTGAAGCACTTGCTGCAGAAGGTCAAGGACAGTAGCCTTCAATATGGATTGAGGCTCAATATCAAGAATATAAAGATTCTCACCACTGGACCAACTGGCAGCATCAGGATGGATGGTGAAGAGACTGAGATTGTTAACAGCTTTAGTTTGATGGCTCCACAGTCAACACTCTTGGTACCAACAACCAGGAAATTAAAAGATGTATTACGATGGGAAAGTCTGTTGTTAGAGACTCTCCAAAGTATTGAAGAGCAGTGGTGTTACTGTGGAGACTAAGGTGTACTTGATACAAGCCATGGTCTTTGCAAACACTTGCTATGCGTCAGAGAGTTGGACAGCGCCTAGAGAGGATAGAAGGAGAATTGATGCCTTTGAGCTGTAGTGTTGAAAAGGGATATTGAATATACCATGGACTGTCTAAGAAAACAAACAGGTTCATCCTGGAGAGGGTTAAACCAGGCTGTTCCTTGGAAGCAAAGATTCTGAAGCTTCATCTGACATACTTTGGACATGTTGCAAGGAGGGACCAGTCCTTGGAGAAGGATATCATGCTTGGAAGGGTGGAGGGAGGGACAGCACAGGAGAGGAAAACCCTTTATGAGGTGGATTGATTCAGTGACTGTGGTAATGGGGGTAGGTGTGTTGGAGACAGTGAGATTGGCACAGGATAGGGCAGGGTTTAGGGCTGTTGTACATAGGGTCACTATGAGTCACAGGTGACTCAATAGCACATAACAACAACAACAACAGCATTTTTATGTATATTTAACCATAATAACTAACTTTATGTTTCAACATTCCTAACAAATTTATTTTTAATGGTACAACCAAAACTGAGTACCCATCTTTTTGCCCACATCTTAGTAACACTCATTTATAACACAGGTCAGTATTGTATCATGTTTCATAATATAAATATTTACTACACATGTTAGAGTTGGAGAAATGTTTATTAAATTTTCTTTCCTATGTGAAACATTAAAGGAAGAAAAGATATCCATTATTGCTCAGGACAAATATTAAGACTAGGAAAACATCTACACACAGGATGTTAATTTAATATAGTCACACAGACACACAAAGTAAACAAAAGGCAAGCCTCACATAGATAGAAATAAGAGGACAAAAGTGTCTTTATTTCTAGAGTCTTTTACTTGAACATTGATTCCACTTTTAAAAGTTAAAGACAATGTTCTTTTTCTAGATTGATTATGTCACTCTACACAATTTCTTTTGTTTAAAATAAAAAGTATTCTAAATGAAATAAAAAAAAAACCAACTCTGTAGTTGCAGAACTTATTTCCTGCATTCAAACTAACCACTTCCTCTTATAGAAAAAAAAAGCTTTCTGAATTGTTACAGAGAACAGTTCCTTCAGATAACTCATCAGACATTTTCTATGAAAAAAAATTTGGAAGAAATATAATGATATTAACATTCTATAAAGATGTCAGCCTAGCAGCTACAAGAATGGCAAACAAAAATTTTAGTGGTACAATTCCTTATACGTACAATAGCTAACGGAGTCAACTTGCTGCGGACTGCTTCCCCAAATGGTAAAAAAATTTAACACTCTGCTGCTCAGCTGGCTTCGGTCAGAAATGAGCCCGTCCTGCCTGCTCTTTATAGAACCAGCAGCATGGTTTCTAACGGAATAAGAACTTTCTGAACTACTAACTTTTCTTTGTTTTTCTTGAAGTAATCATCAAACTGATGATTATTCAATTTAAATACCTTCACTGTTGCTTAATATTGGCACAGATTCTTCACTATAATTTTATTTGTTTAAAATTTTAAATCATGTAATAATGCAAAATATAACACACAAGAGAGTACGTGTACATGTTAGTGTAGTTATAAGACATGATTTTTCATCTTTTATCACACACTTGCTAGAATTCTACTTTCATTCAGAAGTGACTCAAGATTTCCAATTCAACCTCACAACAAAAATATCTATGTAGAATTAAAAGCTAGTGTTGAAAGTAAAACATTTTTAGACGTGTCTGGAATTTGACAGAAAAGGGGGATGCAAATTCTATAAGAAAGTGATAGTTTTGAATGTTCATGATCAGAATTTTAAATTCTTTTTAAAATAGTACCTCAAATCGAGTTACATAATAAAACTCATGATTAAGCCAGAAATAAGGAAACCTATCACATTACACGCAGAACTCAGAAATGGAGTGAATTTGAATGAAAAAGCCAAGCTAACTGTCTTTTGGCAAAAATGGCCCATAAAACTGTGTCTCTAGGAGTAAAAGAATCAATTAAGTGAAACTAGACCTGTAAAAAAATGGAAAAAAATTTACACTAGAGTTTATAAAGCTAACTTGAACTTACAAACAGCTTGCAGTTACAAATAGTTTGCAGCTATTGTAACAACTAACTGCAGTTTCTGTTAAACAATATCCTATTTTGCATTTGGAAATTATGTAAGGGCCAACAGTCCCATGACAAGGGTGAATTAGAGAAAGGGAATTATTCATTGCCTGACATGGATGAACTCAGTTTAATGCATGCATTTAGAAAACACTGCTCCCTCTGTTCAGAAATATTAGTTCACATTCCACTCATTTTGATAACCTTTTCCTTTTTTTCATTCCAACACCAGGCTAACCAACAGCAGTATTATCAGAACTCAGAGATTAGGGACTGCTTTCATCAAAGTTTGTCTAGTATGTTTTTATTCCAAAATAGAGAAATTGAAGACTTCTTTTGAAGTCTTTGTCATCAAAACACCATTAAAGAATAGTTTAGGTAACAAATAAGAAAATTCTTAATATACTAAAACACATTTTAGGAAGAAAACAAAAGATAATTAGCAGTTTGAATCTACTAGCCAGGTTGTGGGAGGAAGATGGAGTATTCTGCTTCTGTAAAGATTTATAGCCATAGCAACTCTACAGGACAGATCCTGAAGGGATTACATGCTACTTATAAAAGGATGTTTATATAGTAGAAGCATCTATGCCATCTTTGTAATTGCAAAGGACGTGAAGTGCTTGCTGCAGAAGGTCAAGGATTGTAGTCTTCAATACGGATTGAAGCTCAATATCAAGAAGACAAAGATTCTCACCACTGGGCCAACTGGCAGCACCATGACAGAGAAGAGACTGAGGTTGTTAACAATTACAGCTTGCTCAGCTCCACAATCACCACTCTTTATTATTATTTTGTGTGCGTGTATCGTCAAATCAGATCTGACTGGTACAGGAGGATATTGCGCCTCCTTCTCCGGCAGAGCATCTGGTGGATTCGAACCGTGTTCCTTTGGGATTGCAGTGCAGCTTCTTGCCACTAGGCCACCAGAGCTCCCTTTACAATCACCACTCCTGATACCAGCAGTCCGGAAATCAAAAGACAAATGGCATTGGGAAAAATCCGCTGTCAGGGCCCTCTTTTAGAGTGCTGAAAAGCAACAATGTCAGTCTAGAGACTAAGATGTGCCTAATCCAGGCCATGATCTTCACAATTACTTGCTATGTATCAGAAAGCTAGACAATGACTAGGGATGACAGAAAAAGACTTGACGCCTTCAGGTTGTGGTGCTGGAGAAGGGTCTTAGACATTCTATGGACCACCAAGAAAACAATTAGGTCTGTCCTGGAGAGGGTGAAACCAAGTTTCTCCTTGGAGGCTAGGATTTTGAAGCTCCATCTCATACTTTGGGCACGTGATCAGGAGAGACCAGTCAATGGACATCATACTTGGAAGGGTAGAGGGACAGTGCAGAACAGAAAGATCTTGGATGAGATGGATTGATACAGTACCTGGGACAATGGGTGTAGGTGTGAATCACTGAGACTGGCTCAGGACAGGGCAGGGTTCAGAGCTGTTACACATGGTGTCGTGAGGGGTCGCAGGTGACTCAAAGGCACATAACAACAAACATGAGCTACTGATGGTTCCATGGTAGAATCCTCCTCATCTTTCATTTGGGAGAACTGGGTTTGACTTCCAACATGTTTCATGTGCAGCCACCAGTCTGTCAATGGAGGCTCATGCATGGCCACGTAGCTAAAGCGTTTCAGCAGAGCTTCCTGACTAAAACACACTAGGAATAACTAGAGGTGGCTGACAATCCAAAACCCAGCCAGTGGAAGCCATATGGACCACAATGGTCTGATTTGCAAAGAATTCTGGAGATGTTGCAGAACTGGCCAGTTTTTAGTTCCTCTGTGCTCCATTTTAGTTCCATTTTTAGACTGTTGTGAGGTGAGGGCTGACCTGACAGCTAACAGGGAGAGTACACATTCTCTTGTAAGTGGATTGCTAAACATCTGACCACACCCTGGCAGCTAACAGAAAGCAAAAGCTACTTACATCTTATTATAGAGCTGGACAGATTTAGGAGATCTGAACACTGTTTATGAAGAATGTGTCAATCCACATGTGTGACATTTAACTTATTTTTTTTAAAAAAAGGAATAAAAATCAGGTTTGTATGCAGAACTGAAATGGTTTAGAAAATGCTTGCATGTTTCTAGTTCAAACATATTGTATTCTATCAAGTACATGAAAGGCTCGAGAAAGACCATGCTACAACATCTACAGCTACAACATCTTTGTAATTGCTAATCATTCCAACTGTGAAGCACAGCACTTGGGTCATTCCAAGTATTATGTGGCTGACTGTTGGGGGTGGGGTGGGGTGGGGAAAGATGAGCTACTTCATATAAAAAACAACAACCCAACCTTCAAATTCCCTGTCGCGGAATCAGACCCAGCCACAGCTGATCCTCGAGCACTTTTGAGGGAGGATGTAAATCACAAGCGAGGAGATGCCCATCTTTCTCTCTTGGAGCTGCTGGTGGATTTGAGCACCAGATAGGCTCAATTTTTGGGTGAGCATCTCAGCTCCCTATGAATTATGCCAACAAGGCCTCCTATTCATATTTCACAGATAAATAGATCATTTCATCATGTTTACAAATCAGGGAAAGGATATTTTTACTAGATTCAAAGATTATCATGCATAGAAGTGGGAAATTATATGGAATAATGATAAGAAATGACACAGTGTAATATTCAATAGCATCTTTTTTAGTTTGATACAAAAGGAAAAAAATAATGTAACAGTCAAACTACTGTTTGTTTGGGAAAATTATGGCTACATTCAAAAGCAATAGAGCTTTCAATGTTAAGCATTTCCATGTTTAGACACCACTCTGTCAGCTTTACTGTTTATAATGCCAAATGAGTAATTCATCATATCCTTTGGGAACAGGAAGTAGTACTTTCAAAAAAAGTAATAAAATTATGCTTTCAGTATAAGAAAAAAGACAGCATATTTTGTAACTATAGCAATTCAATTTAAAAGAACATATAAGAAATATCAGATTCATCCATAACAAGGGAAGAGACTGAAACAGCAATCAAAAACTTCCCAAGAATAACAAAAAACCCTGGACCAGATGGCTTCACTGGAGAATTCTACCAAACATCTAGAGGGGAACTGATAACACGCTGTTTAAACACTTTCCAAAGATACAGAAAGAAGGAATGTTCTCCAGTTCATTCTAGGAAGCAAACTTAATACCGATACCCAAACCTGACAAAGATCCAAGAAAACTGTAGGCCAAACATCCTAGGAATACAGATGGAAAAATCCTCAACAAAATACTAGTGAACAAAATCCAGCTACATAGTAAGAGAGTGTATGAAGTAGAGTGTATCAGTAACATATAAAACCCACAATAACCAAGAGGGATTTATCTCAGGAATGCAACATTAGAAAACCAATCAACATAATACATCAGAAGAACAAAGGATAATAAACACATTATCATCCTTTCTGTGGATGTAGAAAACGCATTAGATAAAATTAAATACTCATTCTTGATGAAACCTCTAAAGAAGATTGAAATAAAAACAAATACTTCCATATAATTCAGGGTCTATATGAAAATTCTATGCCAGCATTGCACTTAATAGAGGAAGACTAAGAGCTTTCCACCCCTCATAATCAGGAATGAGTTAAGGACACCCACTCTCGCCATTTCTATTCATTATTTTAGTGAAAGCCCTGGCCAGAGTAAAAAACAAACAAACAAAACAAAAACAAAACAAAAACAAACCAAAAACCCACAAGAAATGGAAAAGGAGTCATATAAACTTATCTCTATTTGTAGATGATATGAGTCTATATGTAGAAAACTCCAGCATAATTTACCTTAAAGAAACCATAACTGGCACCCAAGCAGATATATACACACCCATGTTTATTGCAGTTTTGTTCGCAATAGCAAAGAGCTGGAAACAACCCAAGTGCCCATCAACAAACGAATGGATAAAGAAGCTCTGGTATATTCATACAATGGAATACTATGCAGTATTAAAAAACAAGAAACTCATGAAATATTATGCAAAGTGGATGACCCTAGAGGAGATTATGCTGAGTGCAATATCTCAGTCACAAAAAGACAAATATTGCATAGGGCCCCTGTTGTAAAACAGGACTGACATTGGGGTTGAGGGAAGACAAAGAAGGAAGGGAGGAATGATGTATATGGCATTGAAACAGATGAGGGAGAGAACTGTTTAAAAAGGATATATGATTGGGTATTATTGTCATGACAGGAGTCCAGAATGAAGGCTGCACAGTAGAGTTGACTTGTGGGGAGGGATTACATAACAATGAAAGAGTTTTACTTTTCAAGAAGAGTGAATTGGGGGGGGGAGGGCGTGGGCAGGGAGAAAAGTGCAACAATGAATGAATGGAAACCCTAAGTCTCTGTAAACTTTCATTAAAATTAATTTTAAAAAACAAAAACTAAGGGGAGCTCTGGTGGCCTAGTGGCAAGGAGCTGCCACTACAATCCCAGAGGCGCACAGTTCGAATCCACCAGATGCTCTGCCGGGGAAGGAGGGACAATCTCCTCCTGTACCAGTCAGATCTGATTTGACAGTACACTCACACAAAAAATAATCGAATTTAAAAAAAAACAAACAAAAAACAAAAAAACAAAACCAAAACCAAACTCCAGAGTGCACAAGAAAACTTCCAGAACTAATGGGGGAAGTTAGCAAAGTTGCAGAGTGCAAAGTCAACACACAAAGGTCAGATGGGTTTCTATACGCCATCAGTTAGTCATTTGTAAGAGAAATTAAGGAATTAATTTTACTTACACTGACATCCCAGAGAATAAAATATCTACAAAATAAATTTAACCAGAGATGTAAAGGACATGTACAATGAAAATGACAAATACTGTGCAAAAAGATCAAAGACTTGAATAAAGAGAAAGATGTCCATTGATTGGAAGACTTAATACTTCTAAGTGTCAATACTGCCCAAAGTGGTCTAGAGAGTCAAGGAAATCCTGATTTAAATTCCAGCAGCCTGATTTACAGAAATAGAGAAAACAATCCACAACTTGGTGTGGAAAGGCAAACCTACTGCTGCCAAGTTGATTCTCATGCATGGTGACCCTCTACTGGGCTTCTGAGGCTGAAAATCTTTATAGGAAGAGACTGTCCAACTTTCACCCAGAGCAGCTGGTGGATCTGACCCATCAGCCTTTCAGTTAGCAGCCCAACGCATAATATACTACAGCATCCGAATTCCTTATGGAGAGACAAGAGACTTTAAACAGCTAAAATAAAATAAAATATTACTTTAAACCAATTCTCTTTAGAATAACAAAGTAGGAGGCTGCAAATTCCTGATACCAAAACTTACCACTAGATCCTTTTTCAGCTCATTAGTGTGATGATTGGGTGTTCATGCTTTTGTATGACATGTGCCTCACTTAAGCCTTGTTATAACATTAGCACATTACCCATCAGACGTAAAAAAGCAAACAATTTATGACTATATAGCTAGAGAAGTAAAAAAGAGTCCACTAATGCTGTAAAACAACAGACATAGATCAATGGAATAAAAGTGAGAGTCCAGAAATAAACCCACACATGTATTCTCAACTGACTTTTTAAGAGTGCTAAGTCAATTTCATGAGAAAAGAAAAGCTTTTTCACTATCTCTTAAAAACTCACTCCAAATGAGTTGATTTCTACTCAGAACAGCCCTCTACTGAGTTTCTGAGTCTCTGAATCTTAACAGGAGGAGACTGCCCATCTTTTTCCAAAGGAGCCAATGGATGATCAGAAGTGTGAGAAGTATAGCCTTTTTATGTTTCTTTTTTTAAGATAAAATAGTAAAAGGTAGATTTATTAGAAAGTTCATCACCAAAGGATGGATGCCCTCTTTGAAAAATGGAGGGGAGGCCAAGTACAGCCTTTGATTAGCGCCTTGCAACACAATCTGGTGGAAACCACAAGAGCCCCTTCTTCAATAAATGACACTGGGAAAACTGGAGTCAACATGCAAGATCCACATATAAAAAGGGACTTAAAGGCTCAGAGCATAAATGCAAGAAGTAGCAAGGTATTTTCTCATGCGTTAAAATAATGGATAAATGCAGAATGCTACACTATGGAATAGATTTTCCATTTTTAGGAAAATAGACTCTATAAGAAGATAATGGTCTCTAAAACTTGTGTCTCTAAGGAGGAAGGACAGGATTGACTGTGATGATCAGTGTAAATGCTAGTGGAGAGCTACTATACTAGGAGTTTTACTACGGTGCTCTGTTTACAAAGTCTGTACTTTCTGAGTAATTTGTCCCTAAGCTAGTATCTCTCAAAAACCCCGATTGTTATTTTTTTGTAACATTCTTGTAGAACATATGGTTTTCTCAGCAATGCATTTCTGTTACTATAGCAGAAACCACTTAGCACAAAAACACGAAGTAACAAGTTGCCATTAATAAATCAGCAGAAACAACAAAGCAAGAAACCAGTTCCACAAAGATAGCAGATACTGAAATTCATCAGAGAAGAATCTGTGTTTATAGTATGTTTAAAATGAAGGTGAAAATTTGAAAAAATAAAATGGAAATTAGAAACTTAGTGCTTACATTTAAACCAAAGATTAGATATAGTTGAAGAGAGAATTAGTGGAATGGAATTAAGACCAAAACAATTACAAAGAACAATGGGGGGGGGAGGCAAAGAGATGGGAAACAAAGATAACTGGGCATGAAACATACAGAGTAAGAAGCTGGAACTTACACTTGATAGTCATACTTGCAAAAGGAGTAAAGGAGAGAAAGGAGACAAACAAGATTAGGAAGACCCCAAACTATGGATTCAACAAACTTAATAGATTGAAAGGAAGATAAAAAAATAAAGTCAGCCTTGAAAAAAAACCAAAAACAAATCCATAAAGTGCCATGAAGTTGTTTAGTACAGAAAATACCATGTAGAAACAAGTAAAATGAGAGTTTTCCAAAAGCGAGGCATCTGACATTTTTAATAAATTGTTGTGTACTGCCACGTCAGAACTGGACCATAGCTGACTCTGTAGCAGGTTTGCAAAGGCAGTAAATCACATGGGAGGAGAATGACCACCTGTATCCCATAAAGTAACTGATAGATTCGAACCTAGTACCTATGGGTTGGCAGCTAAAGGTACGCAGTTTGAATCCACCAGCTGTTCTGGTGCAGAAAGATGAGCAATCTCCTTTCATGGATTTACTGCCTCTGAAAACCCACTGGATGTTTAGATTAAAAAGTACTTAACCAAATCCCTATTAATCCATTTGTTGTTGTTGTGTACTGTATGGTCAGAACCAGTCCATGGCTGACCCTCAAGTGGGTTTTCAGAAGTATATCATATGAGAGTTGACTGCCCACCTTTGTCCTGCAGCTGCAGCTTTTCTGGGCACCTGGCGGTGGATTCAAAGCACACACCTTACACTGGCAGTGCAATTCTGTACCACTAAGCCACCAGAGACCCATATGAATACATCTGGTTATTTAATTAATACAATAAGGTTATATTATTTATTAATATCATTATTATTACAACTATAGACAAAAGACTTGAAAATCTTCAGATGATATCATTTTAAATTAAAAATCAAGTCATAAAAATACAGCTAAAGTATTTATATAAGGTGAAAATGAAGTAAAGTCATAAAATATATTTTTAGAGATAAGTATGTGATTAAATTATAAAGAATAGGAAAACTTTACTACGGGATGAGGATTAGGAGAGAGACTTCAAAGGCATCATTAAAATCCTATTTCATAAGATGGGGTATGATTAAGTAGGTGTTCTTGTAATGATATTTTTTAATAGTGTGTCTACATAAGGTATAGATAAAACAGAGATGAATTAGGAATTTCTTTGGAGAATGAAGTGAGAGAAAGGATTATTTATATTTTCTGATATTTCCACAGTGATAATTTTAAAAGGCCATAAAAGTAATTTCCTTTTATTTATTTTTTTTTTCATGGCTGCAGTCACTGTATCCATCCACCCAGTTCAGGGTCATCTGCTCTTTCCCCATCCCTCCAGCTTCCCAAGGACGATATCCCTCTCCAATGACGACCTTCTGAACAATAAAGCTTCATGATCTTTGCCTCCAAGGAGCATTCTGGCTGCATAATTTCCTTTTATTTTTAAGTAATTTCTTTTATAAAATTCTTAAACAACTTAAGTATTCTGATTCTATCTTGAGGATATTTTAGAACACATATATTTATGGTAATTATATCTCTAGAGTAAACAGACTTTTTAAAAAACTTCATGCAGGTTAATTCAATTTTGTTAAATAACATTTTAAGCTACATTAAGGGTGGCTTTCATGGATAACTGTGTCAAATTTATGGTAACTTTATCAATAAAGCAATATGTTATATTATACATTTTGGTAAATACTCCCCACTCAAAATAAAATTTGACATTGGAATACATATTTCAGTTTATCAGATACCAAGTCTTCAAGCAAGGGTTCTCACAGCACTGAATAAATAGCTAATTTACACTATTTCACAACTGAACTCATCCCCAATAAATTTGGCAAGAGTGAAAGAAACCTATGAAAACACTGAGCTTTTCCCAAGTAAAGCATGAGGCTTTTCTAAAGTCAAAACAGCCCTAGGCAGTGTGGAATGAATACTGTTACTTAAGAGCTTAATTTTGTTTACACTGTATTGATGACTTTAATAAAAAGAAAATTCAGCTTCTAGGGAAAAAACATGTATTTGGCCACAAAAAGACACAGTACAAGCTTTATAATATTCCTAATTGGCAATACAAGTTCACTTAGAGTAAAGCTTTTAGAGGACTTATATTTTCAAGACTTGAGCTACTATCAGACTATACACTATAAGACTTGGGCTGTTATCAACCTGAATGAATTCATAAGGAGTCAGGAGTGACTGCGCCTTTTTTAAGGGCAGCTTTCTAAGTAGCCATCTTCTTTCAGATGGTGAGAGACAGTTGCTCCTGCTTTCAAAGGTGGACATTTTCTTTAAAAAGCCATGAGAAAGGGCCACAACCTCCAGAAACCACATTCCTAAGTCATGTTCATGGTCTAAATCTCCACATCATCACCCAGGGACCAAACAACAAACAAGCCCCTCAAACGGCTAATAGTGAGATGCCCCATGAATCAAGCCCAGAATACTGTCTCTTCTGGCTCCCATAACTACTAATACAAAATGAAAACACTCACAAGTTGATGTCCTTTCTGTGGCTACCACAGAAAGAAGAACTTGAGGACCTGTGACGAATATTTAAAAGGGAAATGAAAGAAAGGCTTTCACTTAGGCCTTACCTTTTCCACATCAGCTTTTGTCACGTTTATGTCAGCATCCATTTTCTCAAAAGACTGTTGTGCTCGGTCAGCCTCTTTGCAATCTCGCTCAAATCGCCTTTTACTCTAAAAGTAGGAGAAAACGACGGCGAGAAATGCCATTATCTACAAACCGATGAGATTCAGGTCAGAAGGCATAACTTTATTTAAATTCCCAAATGAGTATTATCATTTGTATGGATTCGCTCACTATATGTCACAATTTTAGTCAGATATTTAAAATTTTGCACTTATTTTCATTTGACTTTTTTTCACATGATTTTTACAAAAATACTACTTCACCTCTTTAGGCTCACAAATATTTTACTTTAGACAACGGCTTTTGAAACAAAATTAAACTCACATCAGAAAAATATCTAAAGACATTTATCTATTTATTTTGTTACTGTTTTTTTATTTATTGATTAATTCAAATTTGAATTAACTCCAAGTTCTATAAAGACTTTTCTGAAGCTCTTTGCTTTTCACTTACTGATTCAAGTTGCTTCCAGCAAGTTTCTATGTGCTGCTGTGCCTTGCGTCCATCACGGAAATGCTGAAAGAGAGAAGGCATATTGGTGACTATGTACTCCCTCGTCATTGCATGAGAGAAAAAAATCATTCACTTAAATGCTTCCATATTGAACATCTAGTATGTGTCCTCCAATGAAATGTAAGAGTTAAATAAAATGGAAATGAGAAACATGAACAGTCACAAGAGTTTCTTTAAAATTTTATAGAGTAACACTGAATTCTAGATCTTACATACAAAGGTGCTTTACTCATATATGAGTCATATATCATATAATTGAACCATGCAAAGTATATCATCCCCATGGACTGCCAAAAGGACAAACAAGTATGTCTTAGAAAAGATGCAGCCCAGGGGGCTCTTTGGAGGAAGGAGAGTGAAACCCTGACTCACACACTTGGGCATGTTGGGAAGGATATCATGATTGGAGGGGGGGCAGTCAGTGAAGGAGGGGAAGACCCTTAATGAGATGGATTGATGCAGTTACTGTAACACTGGGCTTGAGTATATCAGAGATGGTGAGGATGGCACAGGATAGGGCAGGACTTAGAACTGCTGTTCACGGGGTTCCTATGAATTGTAGTCGACTCAACAGCACTTAACAACCTACAACCAGGAGAAGATAAAGTAGATGAATGGGATCCTCTAAGACTCAAATCCCTATGCACATCCAAAAACTTCAACAGGGTAAAAAGGGAAGAAACCACCAACTGGGAAAAAGTATTTGGTAATAACATTATCAGACAAGGGACTTATATCCAGAATTTATGAAATACTTGAGCACCACAACAAGATAAAGGTAAAGAATCCAATAGAAAAATGGGCACAGGATTTGAACAGGCACTTCACCGAAGACGACATTCAGATGGCTAACACGCACATGAAGAAATGTTCAAAATCCCTAGCTCTAAGAGAGATGCAAATTAAAACAACTATGAGATATCATCTCACCTCAGTCAAAATAGCAAAATTTAACAGAACAGCAAGCAACAAATGCTGGCAAGATTGTGGAGAAACTGGAACCCTTGTTCACTGTTGGTGGGAGTGTAAAATGGTGCAACCCCGGTGGAAAGAGGTATGGTGCTTTCTCAAAAAGTTGCAAATAGAGATACCATTTGACCCAGCAATTCCACTCCTGGGAATATACCCCGAAGAGACCATAACTGACATCCAAGCAGATATATGCACACCCATGTTTATTGCAGCTTTGTTCACAATAGCAAGGAGTTGGAAACAACCTAAGTGCCCATCAACAAACGAATGGATAGAGAAGCTGTGGTATATTCACACAATGGAATATTATGCTGCATTGAAAAACAAGGAACTCATGCAATATTATTCAAAATGGTTGACTCTGGAAAACATTATGCTGAGTGAAATATCCCAGTCACAAAAGGACAAATATTGCATGATGCCACTGTTGTAAAAGAGGATTGACCTTGGGATTGGGGAGAGACTGAGTAAGATGGGTTCAATAATGTATACTGCACTGAAACAGAGGAGGGAGAAAACTGTTTAAAAGAGATATGTGATTAGGTATTTCTGTCATGACAAGAGTCTAGAGAGATGGCTACATGGTGGAGTGGACCTGTGGGAGGTTTTGTAAAACAATGAAATAATTTTTCTTTTACTTTTCCAAGAGGGTAGTGTTCTCGGGGAGGCTTGGGAGGGGAGAAATGCGCAACAATGAATGAATGGAAATCCAAAGCCTCTGTAAATTTTTACTGAAATTAATAATAAATTTAAATTTAGAAGAAAAAAAAAACCCAGCACTTAACAGCTCCTCACTGAGGGTGATCTGGTGGCCTAGTCCATTGAGCTGTGCTGCTAACAAAAAAAGTCATGGCTGTCTGATGGTCTGAATCTTCCAGAGGGTCACTGGGAGAAAAGACAGACAGTCTCCTCCCAGGCAAGTGAGTGGGTACCTTGGAAACGCAGTGGAAGATAAGCTACGAGTTGGTTCTAACTTGATAGCACTGAGTTTACTCCACACTTAATGAAGGAACACACATGGTTCACTCACCCACATTTTACATTTAAAAAAACAGGAAGACATCTATGAATACCAAGGAGTGAGGCAGGAGTAGCTCGGGCTGTGACAGTTTCAGCTACGTGTCAACTGAGCTGGCTCATGGTTCTCAGTGGTTTGATGTGATTTTTCAGTGATGTAATCTGTCCATTACATAATGAAGTCTCAGTCTCAGTTTTAGGATCAAATGTGGATTTCTGCACCATAACCTGATCTATGAGATTTAACTAAGTTGATTAAGTGAGGAGTTGGTATATAGAGGCTCTGTCAGCGAAAGATGGGCAATCTCCTCCCATGCGATTTACTGCTTCTGAAAGCCTGCTGGAGGATCAGCTATGAGTTAATTCCAGCTTAAGGTCACATAACAGTAGGTACATATTCAGAGAGTTAGGCACAATTTGGTGGTTGGTGAGCATTGCTGACTTTTTCCAATGCACAGCGATCCTATGTCCAACACAATGAAATACTGTCTGATTGTCTGACATCCTCACAATGGGTGCCATGTTTATCCCACTGCTACAATCACTTTGTCCATCTTTCTCATTGAAATTCCTCTTCCTTTTTCCTCTGGTCCTTAACTTTACCAAGAATGAAGCTCTTCCCTACGGTCTGGTCCCCTTCTCCTGATAACATGCCTAAAGTATGAGAGATGAAGATGAAACATCAATCTTCCCAGCACAGGGATCTGAGTATCCTAATGACACCATCTGCTCCAGCCTCTTCTCGCATGGTAGCAATGAGGTCCCTCCTTCACTATGTGCTTGCAGCTTCTCCTTCTAACTCTTATGACATAAAAGGTGTTGCAAGCCACACCCCAGGGAAACTCTCTTCATAGCAAATCAGGGATGTGACAGGATTAAGACCTTTGACCCTTTTAAAATTGCTTGGCTTATTAGATCATGGGAAACAGCTAACATAACTGCCACATTGCATCACTCATGCTCATTCTTATTGTCATTAAGAGCAACCAATGCACAGCTGACCCTCAGTAAGTTTCCAAGGCTGTAAACCGCATGGGAGGAGAGTGCCCATCTTTCTCCAGCAGAGCATCTATCTACCTACTCCTCACTTAATCAACATAGCTAATCCACCAGAGACATAAGGTCAGCACCACAGGCCTAGGCCATCTTCAGGTCCCAAACACTGAGAATCGGGGCGCAATCATGTAAGAAAAGGCATTTTTTTGGGGGGGAGGGTAAGCATCATAATAGTTATAGTACAGGGTTCAGGTCTTTTGTTCATCGAGTTGTTATGAGTGATGCTTGACTTGACAGCACTTAACAACAACAAGAAGAAACATCTATTAAGTAGCTGGATGCACAAGCCTGAGTCTGAGGAGAAGATAGTTTTTAAAAAGATATTTTGTCTTCCTTTAAAAAGTGGACAGTTAAGCCATGAGACCAGATAAAAGCATCACAAGATATTAAGATATCAAGAAAAGACCGAGTGGGGAAACAACAGCCTTTTTAACAAATGATGTTGGCAAAATTGGAAAACTATCCGTAAAAAACTCAAGCAAGATCCACACCTCACTCCATACACAAAAACCAACTCAAGGTGAAATCAAGGACCTAGGACTAAAACCAAGGACTATAAACTTCATTAGAGAAAAGCTTGATAGAACTCTAGAAGCTCTAATCCACAACATAAACAGTCTTCCAAGCATCCTGAAAAATCTACAGTCAGGAGAGGATAAAATAGATGAATGGGACCTTCTAGTAATAAAATCTGTTTGCACATCTAAAAACTTCTCCAACAGGGTAAAAAAGGAAGTCACAGACTGGGGAAAAGTATTTATAAAATACTGGAGCACCACAACAAGATAAAGGTAAATAATACAATAGGAAAATGGGCACAGGATGTGAACAGACACCTCACCAAAGAAGATGTTCAGATGGCCAACAAGCACATGAAGAAATATGTTCAAAATCCCTAGCTCTAAGAGAGATGCAAATCAAAACAACTATGAGATACCATCTCATCTCAGTAAGAACAGCAAAATTTAACAGAACAGCAAACAACAACTGCTCGCGAGGTTGTGGAGAAACCCGAACATTCACTCTTGGTGGGAATGTAAAATGGAGCAACCACTATGGAAGGCAGTATTGCTCTTTCTCAAAAAGCCAGAAATAGAAATACCATTTGACCCAGTAATTCCACTACTGGAAATAGACCCTAAAGAAATCAGAACTGCCACCCAAGCAGATATATGCTCACCCATGTTTATTGTGGCTTTGTTTACAATAGCATAGAGTTGGAAACAACCTAAGTGCCCATCAACAAATGAATAGATAGAGAAGCTGTGGTACATCCACAGAATGTAATTCTATGCTGCATTGAAAAACAAGGAATTCATGAAGAAGTATACAAAATGGGTGACCCTGGAGGTCATTCATTATGCTGAGTGAAATATCTCAATCACAAAAGGACAAATACTGCATAGTGCCACTGTTGTAAAGAGGACTGACATCGGAGTTGGGGAGAAACTAAGAGGGGATAAATAATGTATACTGCATTGGAACAGATTAGAGAGAGTACTGTTTAGGAGAAATATATGATTAGGTATTATTGTCATGACAGGAGTCCAGAAAGAAATCTGCATAGTGGACTGGACTTGGGAGGATGGACTGCATAACAATGAAAGTTGTTTATGGGTGTTTTTTTTAACTTGTCAAAGAGAAAAGCAAACTGCGGGGAGGGGGGGGAGATCGGTACACAGGGAGGAAAGTGCAACAATGAACGAATGGAAATCCAAAATAAAATAAAAATATTTTTAAAAGGGGGAAAAAAGGACCTATTAGAAATATTTAGAAATAGGAAGAGAACAATGTCCTTTTTTATTCTGATGACTGGAAACTGTCAGTGTTTCCTAAATTCTTTAGTATCCTTCAACTATGATATCAATAATAATTACAATTAACAGGTGTGCTGGGTGTTTTCAGCATCCAATCTGTGCCTCGTTCTGTATCCCTATATGTATCAATGGACAGGCCCCCAGTGGTGGATCTTCCTGTCCTGTGGTTGTAATCAGATTTGCCTAGAAGATTCTAGCATATAAGAGGTCAGGAATTTATACCTGCGGCATCCCCTGGTTAAGATGCCATAATTGACTCACAACCAAAGGCCACAGCTCTGGTCAGGTGGCCCTCTCCATACAGCAAATATAATCATACAGTCCTTATGTTGCTCCTGCTCTATGCACTTTGAATCTTATCAGCCCCATGATGCCAAATCTTAATCCTTTCCCTGAAGGCTACTCACAGCATCATAAGACTGAAAAAGCTCAAACTCATTGCCATTGAGTCCTAACCACCTCATAGCAGACTGTCAGAGACTGTAAACTGCATGGTGGAGACTGCCCAGCCTCCTCTCAAAGAGCCGCTGGTGGATTTGAACTGCCAGAGAAGCATCCCCTGTAGGTCAGCAATTCAGCTCTCTATCCTCTAGGCCCTGCAATACTGTAAATGCTCCTTTAAATAGAGACCTTCCTTTAATGACTCAGTTTGATGTCCTCTCTGATTTCTGTCTGGTAAGGTTAAGAATTAGTGGTGAGAGTTGCTATGGAGAAGAGGAAGGAGAAGAATGGCTGAGGTGAAGCGGTCTTTTAGTGCTTTGTATTTTACCTAGTCCACACCTATGATTTATCTAAGTCATCAGTGATAGATGGCTAGTGTGGTGGCAGGAAACAAAAGCAGGTGTCCCCTGCCTCCTCAAAGGTCAGTAATTTTTTTTTTTAAAGGGGATGTTTTCCTGACTCACAAAACACAATGTGTATGCATTATTGTATGACAAACCAATCTGCTCTGTAGACTTTCACACAGATTACAACATTAAAGTTTAAAAAAACAAACAAAGGAACCAAAAAAACCCAAGCAGACATAAATAAAAAGTAAAATGCCAACCAAATTCAGAGAAATGTCCACTCTGTCTTTCAAAGAAATGCACACCCTATCTTTGTAGCTACTGTTAAACGAGTGTTTTAATGAAATGAAAACTCCTTTAAAGTCAATGGCAGTATGACATGGGGAAAACTTGAAGGAACCCAGGAGCACATGCAGAATGGGACACAGCACAAGCTGACAGGCTTCATTACCAAAGGAGTCTTCTCTGAAAACAGCAGACAAGTACAGGCAAATTTGGAATGTCCTGGGGATGATTTTGATTGAAAACTCGTGTTGCAAATTCTCTTGATACTCCTAAATGTGTTTAATAAATGCAATTTATTTTTAAAGGATGTTGTATACTTTGTGTTTAATAGTGAACTTGCCCCCAGGACAGATGCATCAGTCACATCACCCCTCATTATGCTACAAAACATGTTGGACTAACAACAATTATCTGGAAATTCCATTTCTAAGAGTAACACTTCATGTGATATAAAAATCTAGGTAATGGTTATTTCCCTTCAGTTATTTATGATGTTCATTTCTCCCCCGAAACATATTAGGCTACATACACACACTATCTCTCTCTCTGTCCCCCTCCCTCCCTCCTTTCCTCCCTCTCTCAGTGCTGTAATATCCCTTAGCAAGTTAGGAGAAGAAATGGAACACAAGGCCTCAATGGTTTATGTATTTTCTGACCTGAATCACAGTGGTCACATTTAACCAGTTCTATCTCCCCTCTTTTGATGTGAAAAGCTATTGTAGCAGTTACAAAGTTACAAGCTTGCCAGATGTAGTTATTGTTTATTAACAAACAATGGCAAAATATCTCTTCTCTGAACAGTAAGCAAGTGTGTATCTAAAAAGTGTGCCTCCAAGTTTTAAATAAAGAGGGATTGTTCTCTGGAAAAAGATAATAAGCCTTTTTCTGGAGGCCCAGGGTGAAGTCATTACCCTGCTCTTCTCCTATCAGAGAGGAGACAGGAAATGCCATCTCTAGGGACTCAGAGAATGTGTCTTACTTTCTGCTATAATAAGAAGATTTTAGTCCCTTTTAAAACATATAATAGGCTCGAAAACGCCTGATGGTATCTGAGGGTAAAGGCTAACCTTGTTTTCATTTCAACTTTTAGTTGAGTCCTTAATCAGTAAAAAGGAAAGTATATCTTGAAAAAAAAAATTTCCCAGTGATCAGGGTAGTTAAGACAAAACCCACAGAAAATCTAAAATAGGCAGACATTAACTTGAAATTTACAAGACAAAGTCTCTAAGGAGATTTTGCTGCACTGCTAGGAATCATACTTAGGCTGAATAAACAAACAGACTTCTCAGTGTCCACAGACTACAATTTGAGTAGCTACAAGAGTTGCTCAGCACTATTATACATACGTTATTTAAAACATACGTTATTTTATTTTATTTTAAACATATGTTATTTAATGGTGAAATTATACAATAAAGCAAAATACAGGATTGCTATTAGAACAACCCCTTAACAACAACAACAACAAAAAAGGCAGGAAAAATACGAGAGAACGCCACTGAAAACAGTCTGCCATCTGGAATTTTAAATAAACGCAGACTCCACAGCTGAAAACAAAGAAACTGAAGACTTTATAAAGGGCAAAGGGTGGTGGTGGGGGGGAGTTTCCAGAAACTGTGTTCTAAGACACATGAAAATTTTCTTCAGAATCAAATACAAACTTAGTTTGAACATTAAGTGTGTTTAACCTTGCTCTGGATCCTTAGAAATTTTACGATAAATCTCTCTGGTGGAGACATTTACATGGACTGTATTAGAAAATTCCGAAATCACTTTCTGTCCTGCTCAAGTGAGCATTTCCCATCCCTGCTTAAACCTCAAACCATACACACACAGAAACTTTAGTGATGGGAGTTGCAGTCTGCTTTTATTTAATTAAGACTCCCCCCACCCCCCAAAGTCCTTCACAAGAAACATTCTCTCTCAATGAACTGGCTCTGGGTATTGGGCAAGTGATGCTATGTGTGAGCCGAGGCTTACATCTAAGTAGAGCTCAAAGGGAAACTTCCTTTACTTTGACTCCAGGTGCCTCTTTTTCAACCTGTTTCTCTGATATTCTCTTTTGCTGATTCTCCTATTTAGAATGCTCCACAAATAGAAGCAGTTCAGCTAGACTCGATCAGAGTTTTGCTGTTCTCCAAAATAATTTCTCCTTTCACATTCCTTAAAATTTTAATTTTAATTAGCTCTTGGGACGAAAGGATAAATTAAAAACTCTCAATATTAAGGAGAAAGGTGCTGAAGTCCCACATTTGAACTTCTGCAAGGGTGCAGAGCTATTGTTTTCAAACTTCAGCAAGAAGAATCTTCACTAATAACTGTTGGGGTAGGGCCAGGTTGAGAGGTGAAACCCTCTGAGGGCAGTAATCCTTCCCTGGGTGGAAAGGCCTCATCACTCACCTGATGAACAAGTGTTACCCATATGCCCACTGTGTGTAAGGTGCTGCTCTAGACATAAGGACAGCGACACGAGTAGGGAGATGGTTAGGGAGCTTTGTACAGTTCTCCAGGGGAGACACGATGATGGATGGGAACGAGGGGGAGGCATGTTTGTATTCAGAACTTTTACTGAATACAGAGCCACAAAGACCTGGACATGGAAGCTGGAATGGTGAGAGAAAAGACATACGCAGGAGATGCCATGATCTTTGGCCAAAGAAACTAAATGTAAAGGGGGTGCCATTAAATTGATAACAGAAGGTGTAGCCTAGAGTAGGGAATGACAAATGGGCTTTAGGGCATCATAAATTCATCTCTGTACTTGTTAACAGGACCACGGCCCTGCACAACCCTTAGGGGAGGGATGGGGGGCCACACTGCTTCTGGGGTTCTGGGGTTTCCACAGATAGGATGCCATGGGGCGCTACTGTATCCAGCTCTGAGAAGAACTCTCAAACAGGTAACTGGGGTGTAAGAATTCAGGACACAAAACATCAGACAAGCTCTAACAACAAAAAACAAAACCCCACAACAACACATCAGACAAGTACTTCTCACAATTCTTGGGAGAAAAAGAAGGTATCTTGGTAGCTCACGAGGCAGAAACACAAAAGGGAAGTCAATTTCAACTCAGGATTTAAGTGTCCTGAAAACCAAATAAATACATTATCCCATGAATGATGCAGTATGTGCCTTTGTTCCACCAGTTCAATGGCATTGTAGGTGCTAAAACCACAGAGGTAACAAGGCCTGTACTTAACTAACATGTCACTAGCATATGCTCTTTCAAAGCAGAGGAGACCTGGCAGGACAAAATGCACCATCTAAGGTCTATAAATGAAGGCATATTTGCATGTGTTCAGGAGCGAAAATCTGAAATCAAACTATTGATAAACAATTAAAGTAACTACTAGCAGTGATATTTCATCACTCAATTACTAATTGTCCCTAGACAATTCCTAATTCTCTGGGCCAGACATTTCATAAAGTGCAACAATCACTTACACAGCCAGCAAAAGACCCAGAACTCAAAGGTGGAAAAGTACCTCGCCTTTTGATTTATTTAAATAAAAGCAAGGTCTCCAAACAGAAGAACTGCCATGAAAACTCCCTGTTTCTTTTTCAAATTATGAAATTGAGAGACAGTGCTGGTCTCTTGTGATTTCTTTCCATAGGTCCAGGCTTTCTTACTGAGTACGTGGTTCAAACCCACCAGCGGCACCACGGGAGAAGGATGGGCAGTCTCCTGGAGGGCCAGCTAGGCAGCACTCCTGACTTCACAGCACACAATAACAACAATTCAGAGCGGAATATCCTGAGGACTGACGAGGTCGGAAATGGGTTTTTAATGCATGTGACCATGAAAACCTCTAAACTTTTACTTTCTTTGGTGCTATGTATCTGTTTTCTGACAAATATTTTCCTAAATGTACTAGAGACAGTCCATGATAGAGAACTGCCTTACAGGAATTAAATCTCCTCATAAAGCCCATAAAATAGAACTTACCTATTTTTTAAATTTTATTATTTTGTGTGTGCATACCGTCAAATCAGATCTGATTGTCACAGGAGGAGATTGCCCCTTCTTCTCCAGCAGAGCATCTGGTGGATTTGAACCATGTACCTCTGGGATTGTAGGGCAGCTTCTTGCCACTAGGCCACCAAAGAGCCCTAGGATTTAGCTAATTTTTAAAAGAATGCTATTGAGTTAACTGCAGTATCAAATTGCAAACATTTCTGAAATCTTGGAGGGAAACCTGAAATGGTCAGTTCTCAATAATGTGAGGTCTGTAGGCATTTTCTGAGGCAGTCATCAGAACAGAGCAAGGAAACACTGCATGGTTCAAAATTGGGAAGGATGTATGCCAGGGATGTGTCCTGTCTCCATACCTTTTCAAACTGTATGCAGAACAGATTATCCAGGAGGCTGGGCTCTATGAGGAGAAATGCGGCATCAGGATTGGTGGAAGATCTATTAACAATCTGCATTATGCAGATGACACTACCCTGCTTACTGAAACTGAGGAGGTACCAAAGCGCTTGCTGCTGAGGGTCAAGGATTGCAGCCTTCAATATGGATTTAGGCTCAATGTCAAGAAGACAAAGATTCTCACCACTGGACCAATTGGCAGATTCTCACCACTGGACCAATTGGCAGCATCAGGATGGATGATGAAGAGATTGAGATTGTACACAGCTTTAGTTTGCTTGGCTCCACAGTCAACACTCTTGGCACCAGCAGCCAGGAAATTAAAAGACTTATTGCGATGGGAAAGTCTGCTGTTAGGGACCTCTCTAAAGTACTGAAGAGCAATGGTGTGCCTCTAGAGACTAAGGTGTGTGCATCTTATGTATGTAAGAAATACAATTTTTTAAAAAACCAACTGGAAATAACCTACACATCAAGCAACAAGAATTAAGTGAATAAAAACTGTTAGAATACAAAGTGACTACAAATTCTAACTGCTGAAACCATACATTTTCATGCTCAAATGGAAAATGCTTATGATAATAAGTGGGTACCAAAGAAAAGTACAAAATTTTATCTACAACAGGCCTTCTCTACTTAAATACTAGGTGTCTCAAAACTATATCCACAAAGAAACCAAGAAAATGGAAGAGTTTCATGTAAAAGTTATTGTTCATGAATTCAAAGTTTTAGCCATTTGTAAAAATAATAGTACTGTATCCTCCAAAAGGAGAGTCAGGTAAAAGAAGTAGAAATTCTTGTTGTATATGGTCATCTTAAAAAGATTATGAACATAGTATTCACTGTAAATTGTAAAAATATAGAAAATGTAGGCCAAATATAAAATGTTGAGATTTTACTACATTAAAAGTAGCCAGGTTCCCTTATAAGGAAGTTTTTATATTTCAATTATTTCTACTCATTACAATTACTTACTTTGAGTCAATTTTGAGTCATACTACCACTGGGTTTCCAAGGCCATAAATCCTAATGGAAACAGATTGCTTAGTCTCTCTCACAGAGTGGTTGGTGGCTTTGAACTGCCAATGTTTTGGTTAGCTGCCTAACACCCATTATACCACCTGGCCTCCTGATACACTCATTATTATTACTGTTGCTGTTGTGTGCCTTGGAGTCAGAACCCACCAAAAGCTGACCCCCTAGCAGGTTTTCAGAGGCAGTTAATCTCATAAGAGGAGATTGCCCAGTCTTCTCCTGTGAAGCAGCTGGTGGATTCAAACTCTGTGCCTTTAGGATTGCAGTGCAGTTTCTTACCAGTAGGCCACAAGACCTCTCTCTAGATCCCAATTAAATTCTTGTCATTCTCATATAGTTCAGACTTGTTAATAATTGATGTTTTTGAACAAGAGACAGAAGATAAAGGAACTATCATTGTATACTTCGATGTATATTCTCCCTCCTAGAGTCTGGCCAGTAATTCCATTATCTCTAAAGTGAAGCCAAACATCAAAAAAATACACCTGCCTTAAGTAGAAGCTATTATGTGAGGAAATGAGCTCTTCTCATCTTAGGCTTCAGGGAGCATTCATAAAAAGCTCTACACAGCTATGCCCTTGGCAATGTCAAGTCAAGGTTCTCATTTTTAAAAATTTGCTTTTAAAAATGCAATTTTCCCCCCTTCAAAATAACCCTATAGTTTTACAGGTCAGTACAGATACTGGTTATTTTTAAGATTATGTGTGCAAACTGCACTGTGATATGAGAATATAGTATATGTGGGTATTATTGCATTAAAATAGTATTTTCTCCTAAAAATAGAAACAATACATACAGTGATCCCTCAGTATATGCAGGAGAAGAGTTCTGGGTTTGTTTGTTTGTTTTCTTGTTGTGTACTATCGAGTGGGATCTGACTGGCACAGGAGGAGATTGCCCCTCCTTCTCCAGTGGAGCACCTGGTGGATTCAAACCACATGCTTTCGGGATTACAGTGCAGCTTCTTGCCACTAGGCCACCAGAGCTCCCTTAGGGGAAGAGTTCTGAGGAGGAATGATGTTTCCTAGAAGCTACCAAAATCTACGGAGATTCAAGTCCCTGATATAAAATGGCAGTGGATTTGCATCTAGCCTGTACACATCCTCCTGGATAATTTAGACAACCTCTCAATTGCTTACAACACCTAACACAACGTAAATAGCTTTATCTCCATCGTAGCCTTTGAGGGAGCACCAGAGACCTAGTGGGCCAGCCGCTGTGCTGCTGATCCAAAGGTAGCATCCCTCTGGCAGTCTGAATCCATCACCTGCTCCACAGGAGAAAGAGGTATAATCCTCTCCCATGTGACTTACAGCCTCTGAAAGCCTGCTGGCCTCTCAGTTATGAGTTGGTTCAGACTCAATGGCAATGAATACTGAGTTTTTCTTATCCTTTGAGGAGTTGCTCTGACCACTTAATTTGCTTCTGCTTCCCCTGATATTTCTGGTGCATGGCTGGCTGAATTCACAGATGTTAAATCTGCAGATGCAGAACCCATGGAAACAAAAGGTCAGTAGTAGTTTCCTATTTCACAGATGGAGATTAGATGGCATAAAGATCAAAGAGTGGGCTCATTACCATGATATGGCTCATAAATTATGAAAACCATTTATTAATCACTCCCTTTTATTAATCACTCCCTTTAAGTTGCTTTCTTCTTCTTCTTCCCTACAAAAAGGAAGGAAACTTCACCTTGTGCATAGTGAGCTATTTTTCACTTTGATACTTACTAAAAAGTAATCTATTTAAACATGTTGTTGTCGTTAGGGTCTGTCGAGTCAAATACAGCTCATAATAACAGACTTGAACCCTACAGCAATATCTAAACATTTTCTGAGGAATGTTCAACTGATCTTGGAAATATTTTTTACATGCAAAATGAGTCCCTGCAGTAATTCTGCAAATTCTAAGTGAGTAGCACTTTGAAGAGATAGGATTCTTCTATCATGTCAAATGTATTATTCAGATGGTTGAGAATGGTACTTTGTTTCAATAAAAGGGAATAGAAGGTAGGACTAAATTTTAAAAGGTAGCTTATTTTCAATACCGTGCACAAATTTAACATTTTTAGAAAGGTCATTTTAAATTCACTGGGTAACTATTGTTATGGCATATGGTCTCAAAGAAGCCTGTCCATACTCCTATTTCCTATCATAAGCCCTGATTAAGAAACCAAGGCTTAGAAATGAGATTTGTATTGTGAAGGGGAATGGCCATAACAAGAGCTTCCATAGGGAACTGCACTGGTAACTCGAAGGCTGCCTCTCTGCTGGTTTGAATCCTCACTCAGATCCCCTAACCCTAACCCCTCCTCCTGTGCAATTTACAGCCTTGGAAATCAGTGCATAGTCAGCTGTAGGTTGGTTCTGACCTCAGGGCAATGAGCTGAATTAAGACGCTAGATGTTTACGTTAACATGTCTGAGCCCTTTGCTGGGTGGTTTTTATTTTTAGTCTCATCCTCTGTAAGATAGTTGTATAATCAGCCCTCAATTCATACAGATTCAGAATGAGAAGCCCAGAGAGGTTGTGTAACCTGTCCAGTGTCACACAGCTGGCTGGGGGCGCCTGAGTTCCGAGTCAGGTTTGTTTATTTGAAGGCTTGTGTCCTTTCCTTTCTTCCCACAACCTAGCAGGAAATTAGAGTCCTGGGGACACAGTGCTGATTTTGGCTCGCCTCCTTTACCAAGAAAGACTTCAAGTTAAAAAGGTAAGTGGATTTAGCAACAGAAAACCCTGCTTTAAGTTTTGGCTTTGTGATGCCACTTTTGCCAATAATAAATAAACCCTGCAGAAAAGGACATGATAACAGTCTCCAATTGTTTTGAGAGTCACCATTTAAAAAAAAAAACTGTTTGTTAACAAAAGTCAGAGGAGCCAAAAATAAAAACCTCCAAAGGTGCAATGCTGGTTAGTGCAAGAGCTCTCAAGTGCCTCCTTTACTGAAGCCAACCGAGAATGAAGATGTTTACATACTCATTAAACAAAAACCTACACCCGGGCATGCTCTGTCCTCAGACACAGGATGTCTACTGCGCTTTAATCCTAGTTCCACTAATATGCGGGAAACTTAGTCCAAATCCCAACTTTCTATCTTATATAAAGTACTGGTCTCCATTCTAAGGGGGCTGACTATAAAGTGTAATAAATTATGAATGGAAATCCAAGTTCTCTATAAACTTTCATTAAAATATCAATTTTAAAAAAGTGTAATAAATTAGCTAATATAGCTATAAAAACAAGCACTTTGGGAGTAAATACTGTTTTCAGAATTACCTTAAAAATTTCTCTGTGTGTGTGTATGTGTGTACAATAGAACGTCATATTATGTAGTGCTTAAAGATGATAAATATTAATCATTTAATATTAATTAATGTGTTAACATATCAATACATGTGTTATTTATCATTTATCCTATTAAAGCTCATTCTGGTCACAAAAATGCACATCTTCTTACTGATATTACTTCTAGTATTTCCAGAAGTTTCAAAATCCATCAAAAAAACAAGGTGCTTGAAGTTCAACCAAACAAGAACAGCTGACTCAGAGCTGTGTACTCATAATTTTCCCTAAAAGAAATTCTATGTATTACAAAATATTATTTAACCTATAATTTACTCTATAAATTACTACCAATTCTGATTAAGAAACAAATGCAGAAATAACAGCTTTAAAAAAAGACACATGTTTAGCTTAATTAGTAAAAACCATCTGCTCGGGACATTAGGCTCTTTTAAGAATGATCTATTTAGGATTAAGGAGGTAAGAGTAACTCAGGGAGCAATGAATTTATGATACTGGGGGAGCAACAGCCCAGGAAAGATGGTGAGTAGGCTGCACAACGCACAGGAGGTGGCCAGTGTCACTCAATTAGACACAGAGAAACCACTAAAACTGGAGTATGTTTTATTCTTATCAGCCTAAAAAACAAAATGGAAAAGAAAAGATGCAATTAAATAGAACAAAAACACAGAGTCAAAACAAGACTGTTCACTAGGAACACTAAGTCTAACTGAGAACCATGCTTAGCGCAAGATTGCCTTTTCAGCTTCTCAATTGTTCTTTGACTCTGGGAGAATTCACTGAGAGCCTGCCATTTGCCGTATCTATTATGTGCGCTTGAAGTATAGCAAGGAACAATCAAAATTCCTGCTTTCATGGGGCATATTTTCAAGTGTGGATGAAAGGCAAATAAACAAGTCAATACCTAAAATGTTAGTCGTTGCTGAATACTATGAGACGACCTGGATGTCAACCCAGGCCATGGAATGAGAGGAGTCACTTGCAATTTTAAGTAAAGTGGACAGGAAAGACATCAAAGAAGGTCTTGGGAAAGAAGTCAGGGGAAATGCTGTACCTATCTGAGGCAAAGCTTTCCAAGGATGGAAAGCCATGCAAAGGTCTTGAGGCAGGAATAGACCAGCCACGGTTGAGGAGGACCAAAGAAGCCACATGTTTGGAGGAGAGGAATTAAGTAGCAAACGAGTGTCAAGAGCCAAGTCCTGTGAGCGTCGTGCCTCATTACTTACTCCAGAAACAGAATTTACATTTTGTACTTAGGTAAATGTACAAACTTTTTGTTTAGGGAATTACCTAAAATGCTCAACTATAAGGGTAGAGCAAGGTCAGTGAAGAGACACAAATCATTGGCCAAAGTAACAAACAGGAAGAAGGTTTAAATCTTTGCAAGGCTGTGTGAGTCTGAGAATGTTCAAGAACCAAGGACGCAGAGGATGCAGGCCAAGAAAATGTGCAGATGTACGGGGTCACTACAGACCTGACCGCACCTGGCAACAACAATGATGCTCGAAGGTCTCTGTGTTTCATTCTGAATCATTCTGTTTCTTTTGCATCATGTCAATGGGTTTTAGTGAACGGTCAAACAGGGATTGCCATCCTTTGCTACTTTGGAGCTCTAGTGGAGGAGTTTTCAATGGACCAGATAATTCTTTGATGTAGAGGCTGTCCTATGCAATGAGAGATGTTTAGCAGCCTTTCTGGCCCCAACCTCCAAGATGCCACTTTCTCCCCTTTAATGGTGGCACCAAAATGTCTCCACACATTGCTCAATGTTACAGTTGGAAACACAGGGTAAACACTGCTAAATGTTACAGTGGGTATGCACCAGTTAACACTGCCAAATGTTACAGTGGGTATGCACCAGGTAAATGCACGGGGTAAACATTGTCAAAAGCAACAGAAGGCATGCACTGGGGTAAACAAAACTGGACCCAGATGAAAACCATTGTTCAGATGTGAAAATATTTCTTTATCTCAGTTTATGAACACACTGGTTTGTTTACTTGCTTGTTTGATCAGTGGGTTAAACTTAAAGCGTGTGTGTCTTCCTACTTTCTAAGCACACCCCAAACCATACTACGAAGCCTTTGTTCCGTCACACACAAGATCACCAGGAGCTGGAGTCACCTCAACAGGAGCTGACAATAACACAACACAAGGAGGGAAAGGGAACTGGTGCAAAGCATGCGCACCGAGTTAGTCCGCCGTCTTGAAGTCATTCACAAATATTCACAAATGATCTCCAGTTTGGGGCAAGATGTTTGTGCATTCATGCTTTCATTAATTCACTCACCCAGATATGCACCATTGATCCATCCCGATAAAATTTATAGTGATCACTATAAATAAACTAGACACTAGTGATGCAGAAATATGAGAGGCAGAAGATATCTCCCAGTATGATGGCTGTCAAACTATGCTCTTCCTCTGTATGGCCTTGTCAAAGATCCCAACATGAGGTGAAGTCTGTTTCTCCATCTCCATGAATCTCACAGGACTTGTGGCCGTTTGGGCTGGCAGGATCAGAGTCCTGAGCTTCCATGTAATGAGCCTAAGCGACTCTGCTGGGAAGAGTATCTGAGGTGCTGACCAGGTGAAAGAGGCCATCATGGCCGCCAAGCCCAGCAGGCCCGGGAGATGATTACAGCAGATGGGGAAATAGAGCTGCCTGAGGGACCTGAGGCAAGAACCGCTCAGCACAGTCCAG
The DNA here is from genome assembly GCF_000299155.1 of Elephantulus edwardii. Classification (NCBI taxonomy): domain Eukaryota; kingdom Metazoa; phylum Chordata; class Mammalia; order Macroscelidea; family Macroscelididae; genus Elephantulus; species Elephantulus edwardii. The sequence continues at coordinate 2,110,720 of NW_006399866.1, read as the reverse complement.
TCAAACCCTGAACTACAAGAAAAATGAATACACTGTTATTTTTAGGCCAGTAAGTTTTAGTGTGGTTTGCTGCACAGCTCACAGCTAAAACTATAATTGTATCTGATTTAAAAAAGCAGTAAGACTACGAATGCTCCTTGGCACGTTACCAATATTTTCCTACTGACATAAAAGCTGACTGATGTTCATATGTGGCCTTTAAGAAGTTATATGCAACTTTTACCCCTAGCTGCAACTCATCTCCTTTCAAAAAAGAATTTTTTGTTTATGAAACGTCTTTTACACTCAAAACTCCTCCAGCTACCACCCACTACTTTCTACTTTTCCTGGCAAAATTCCACTTGTACTGATTGAGGAGTAACTGTACTGATTGCTTGTACTGACTGGGTATTGTTGTTGTGTACTGCTGAGTTGAAGCCAACCCATAGCTGACCGTCTGGTGGGTTTTCATCAGAGGTCGTTAATTGCCCGGCAGATTACCCATCTTTCTCCCAGGGAGAAGCTGGTGGATTTGAACTACATGCCTTTAGGATTGCAGCACACCTTCTAACAACTAGGCCACTAGAACTCCCTAGGCAATTATATATCTGATTGTTGTTGTTGGTTGTTGTTATGTGCCTATTGAGTCACTTGCAGCTCACAGTGACCCTACATCTGATACCTGCCCTATCCTGAGCCAATCTCATCATCTCCAACACACTTAATTCCATTTCTCCAGTCACTGAGTCAATCCATCTTATCCTGGGGGCTTCCTCTCCTACGCTGTCCCTCCACCCTTCAAGCATGATGTCCCCTTCCAAGGACTGATTGGACTCTTCCGGTCACGTGCCCAAAGTATGTTCAAAATCCTGGTTTCACTCTCCCCAGGATAGACCTGTTTGTTCTGCTGGCAGTCCACAGTATGTTCAATACTCTTTTCTAGCACCACAACTCTTTCATCCTTAGTTACTGTCCAGCTCTTTGATGCACAGCAAGTAATTGCCAAGACTATGACCTGGATCAGCTGCACCTTAGTTTCTAGACTGACATTTTTGCTCTTCAGTACTCTAGAGAGGTCCTTGACAGCAGAATTTCACCATGCAAATTGTCTTTTGATTTCCTGACTGTAGGTGCCAAGAGTGTTGATTGTGGGACCAAGCAAGCTGAAGTTATCAACAATCTCAATCTCTTCTCCATCCATCATGAAGCTACTAATTGGCCCAGTAATGAGAATCTTTGTTTTCTTGATGTTGAGTTTCAGTCCATATTGAAGACTACAGTCCTTGACCTTCTGCCGCAAACATCTCATGTCCTCTTCAGTTTCAGCATTCAAGGTCATGTCATCTGCATAATGTAGGTTGTTGATGGGTCTTCCTCCAATCCTGATGCCACATTGCTCCTCATAAACTCCAGCCTCTCAAATGATCTGTTCTGTATATTGATTGAAAAGGTATGGAGACAGGTGCATCCCTGAGGCACATGTTTCCTGGTCCTCGACCATGCAGTGTTTCCCTGCTCTGTTCTGACTACTGCTTCCTGGTCCAAGTATAGGTTTCACATGAGCACAAGAGCCACAACTGATATATCTAAAAGAAGGCTAATCTCTAAAATTTATAGAAAGCATCAGTACTTCAACAACAAAAAGACAAAGTGAAAAAAGGGCAGAGGTCACAAACACACTTCAAAGAAGACATTCAGAAGACCAATAAGTACATGAAGTACTTGAAATCGCCAGCCAATGGTTACAATTGTCAGGTGCCATTGAGCTGGGGACCCTGTGAACAACCTGCCCACCTCTCTGCCCCATTTACAATCCCTACTCAGCTTGAGCTCATTATGCCACCCATTGAGAGTCTTCTCTTTTGCTGAACTTCCACTTTTCCAAGCATGATGTCCTTTTCAGAGACCAGTCCCTCCTGATATCATGCCCAAAGTAGATGAGACAAAGTCTTTGCCTCAAAGGAGTACTCTGGCCCTCCTTCTTCCAAGACTGTCATTATCAGTAATAATAGACATTAATCTACATGTGGCAACACAGGCCACATAAATAATTTATAAATATATATATTGCTGGGCCTGGGAGCTCAGGAACACAGTTCCTAAACATCAAGGTCAACTGGAATAGCACAGTCCACACAACACGCAGGGACAGTGTTCTACATCCTATTTTGGCAAGTAGCAGCTGGAGTTTATGAGTGGCTAAGATTATCTGCCTCTCCCCACCTAAGAAGAGTAAAGAAAAAGCAAAGATATTCCAATGGACTAACCAATCACATGAACCTCATCAATCTCCATGACCCTGAGACGGGAAGACCTTGATAAGGCCTGGTTACCACTCCTGACCACACTAAAGGGAGTCACACAGAAGGCTTCTGCCAGAGTGGGAGACAACCAGGAGCAAAATACAGTCAGGAAAAAGACCAGGCTTACTGGTTTGAAAGAGAATAGTGCAGCTCCTGAGGCAACGGCCCTCAGTCACTCTGTAAGCTTGGAGTAGAAATCACCCACGTGACACATCTTCCAGTCAAACATTACCGACATTTGTGATCCTACATAATCTGGCATCTATTTCTTTTTTCATCCATATTTCTAGATTCCAGCCCCAGTGGACATGTGTAAAAACTTTGTTGTTGTTACATACCATCCAGCTGTAAATGACTCACAGTAACCCTCCAGTGGCTTTTCAGAAGCAGTAAATCATACAAGAGGAGACTGCCCATCTTTATCCCATGGAGAACTTAACCTAGCCCAAATACTCTCCTGTCTCAGGGCCTTTGCACCAACTGCTTCCTCTAAGGAATGCTGGTTTCTGATAATTACTACTCATTCCCCAAGTCTCAGCTTCAATGTTAATCCCTGGGAAGTCTACCTTAATTCCCAGTATGTCACACCATGCTGTTACATATACTCATAATATCAGTATGTTTACTTTGTAGCAACAATCATAATTATTATTTTTTTGGCAACATTATTACTATCCCCTCCACTTCAACAGGAACCATATTTATCTTATTGACTCATAAATGTCCCTAGGGCATTAACAGAATAATTATGGGCTCAAATTTACATAAAAAGAATATTATTGGCCAAGTAGGGCATTGTATTACTATCAATAAATTATATACCTCACAAGCAATCAAAGTATAACGATACAGATCATGACATAAAGATTAAGTCCTTAAGGCCAAATCTTGACTGGAAAAGGAATAAGGTCCTCTTCAGCAGATTGCAATGAACTAGCCAAGGACCAAGCTGTTGTAACTGAGGTCAATTCCTTTAACTTTACTTATCCTATACATTACCCAGGAGCTCTGGTGGCCTAGTGATAAGGAGCTGTGCTGCCAACCCAAAGGGAAGAAGTTTGAACCCACCAGCTGCTCTAAGGGAGAAAGATGGGCTGTATCTTCACACGCAATATACAGGCTCTGAAAATTTGCTTAGAGGGTCAGTTCTGAGTTCTGCACATAATGATACCAAAACATATACTAATTATATTGCTTATTCTTTTATGTTTCATATTCCAAGATATATTTAAGACTCCTCAAAGGGATTCATACTCAAGAGTTCACAGATGAGTATGAGGGTCTGAAACCAAACCTGTCACCACCAAATCAATTCTAACTCGTGGTGACCCAGAAGAGTCAGGGCAGGTTTTCAAAGGCTGACTTTCCAGAAGTAGATCGCCAGGCCTTTCATCCTCAGCACCGCCGGGTAGACAAGTGCAAGCTATTTGTGGTATTTGTCTGAGGGGCCCTTGAAATGATGTTGTAAAGATCTAGGAACAGGAACAGGATTCAGAGCTTTCACACAATGCTCAAAGCCATCAGTGTAAGACCCCTCAGTCTTTAAAGCTTTGAGGATAGTCTCATTGTTTTTAGACTTTATCTTAGGAAGAGGAAAAAATAATGTTACCGATTTCCTCTCTTGCTTCAGTTCCTGGACGTAGTGTGCCAACTCCACAGTGATCTGGGAGGTCATGTTCTCGGAGATTAGTTCATGCTGCCCTGCGTAGTCATTCATCTCATTCAGGGTGGAAAAGAACGCTTTACATGACGTATACTTGTATTCATAGAACGCTTTACATGACGTATACCTACGAGACAGAACACACACCACTGCCCGTCAAACAGGGTCACAACCACACCAACCCTGTCTTACTCTGATGAAACAGTAATTAAAATCCAGTTAATTTGCCTTGACTTCCCACAGGATCCTGACAATTCATTACATGCACAGTGTTCTTATTAAAATGGCTTAGAATTAATTACAACTGGATCACTTTTCCTTTTGTGAAACTGACTTGCTCTATTCTACCTAACTTTGTTGTACTTAGCCTAACTATAATAAAAAATGCGTCTGGTAGTAATGCCATGGCTATTTATAGCTACACCAGAGATATAATATGTTGGGGCTAGCCATGTTCAAATACTTTCATTGCTGTCTGAAACTGATATATTTCTTGGATGAAAGACAGTATGGGAGGTTTTTCAATAACAGAATTCAATCTCTAGAAAACATAATTCATGCTTCCTATATTTTTCAGGTTACATTTTAAGCTTTTCCTAATTACTTTAATTGAAATTACCTGGAACAGGACTAGTGGTACCACAGAAGAAAAATCAATTATATTTTTCCCATTCTCTATCCCAACAGAAAAGCTGGCATAAATACGAACAGTTAAGTGCAACTTAATTGAACAGCTATTTCTCCTTCCCCTTAATAATCATTGCCAGTGCACATAAAGATCACCCAGTAACATCAGGGGTAAACATACTTGTATTCCTCCTCCTCCTTCGAGTTCTTCTTCGGTTGGTACTTCTTGGAGAGATTCCTAAAAGTAGAAGGTAGATCGGTCACCGTATAGAGGAAGGAAATTGGGAAATCAGGAATAAAAGATGAAGTTTTTGTTTACAAGTTTTAGTCACAAAATGTTCACATCTGAAAGCCATTTACTCCCTACCATCTCCTATCATGCAGGGTGCGGTTCCTGTTGCTCAGAACTCTAGCAGTTTTTAATGTTTTACCTCAAAGAACCAGGAAAGGCTACCAGCTCATCTTCTAACTAGATGCTAAGACCTGACTTTATTTGGCTGCAGAGTATAGACCATGTGTCAGGATGCAATGGTTTCCACTGTAGCACTGAACTGGGGGTATCATTTTTTATTAGGCCACCCTCCCAGTCATCCTCAGTCTGGCATTACTGTCCCAGATCCAAGGAAAATGTGGAATGTTACCCAAAGTTTTAAATTAAAAACCCAAAACTGCTAGGGTATGTTTTCAAGGCTGTGTGGCTGTACCCCCAAAGGACTAATGAAAACTACCTGTGAGAGAAGTCTTCTCAAAGGAAACAGAAATAGTATTTTGTACTGTAACATTTTGAGGAGGGAAATGTGTAGCCTGCCTAGCATAACACACTTACATTAACCACAGCCAGTCCAGTCTTCCTAATTCTCTCCCGAAGTAAACAATACAAATACTACATTTGGCACACTTAATTTTACATACCATGGACTGTCAAGAAAACAAAGAAGTCTGTCTTAGAGAGGGTGAAACCAAGTTTCTCCTTAGAGGCTAGGATTTTTAAGCTCTGTCTCACATACTTTGGGCACATGGCCAGAAGAGACTGGTCCTTGGAGAAGGACATAATGCTTGGAAGGGTGGGCGGACAGCACAAGAGACCCCAGATGAGATGGAATGATACAGTAACTGGGGCAATGGAGGTTGGTGTGTTGGAATTAGTATGACTGGCTCAGGACAGGGTAGGGTTAAGAGCTGCTGTACATAGAATTGCTATACATCACAGGTGACTTGACAGCACATAACAACACTAATTATGAAAAAAAGAACATTCACTAACATTGGTTTCTTATAAATCCTAACTTTAAGCTACTGCACTCAGTAGAACACATGGCCATACAATAAATGCATGGATTAAACTCTAGCCCACAAAAATGGATGGTTTTGATGTGCCACAATGAATGAATGGAAATCCAAGCTTTCTCTAAACTTTCCTTAAAGTATTAATAATAATTTTAAAAGTATGGGTTCAGTCCTAGCCTCTATGCTTGGGGTCATAATTCCATCTGGGAATGGGTTGCCTTTATGCAGTTAATGAAGCAGAATTAGTGTAGGGTGTGTCTTGATTCAATGTCTTTTGCGATATAAAAAAAATTAAAACAAGCAAAAACAGAGATGGGGTGGAGTGGTGTGGACTTACAAGAAGATCACCCAGGAGTCAAAGAGATAAGGACCTGCATCTAGAACAGACAAAGATACAATATCTTCCCCTAAGGCCGGAACTCTGAATTCAGACTTCCAGCCTCCTAAATAGTGAGAAAATAAAAGTCCTGTCACCCACTTGTGGTATTTCTGTTACAGCAGCACTAGATAACAAAGACAGTAGGTGACTAATGTTGCATCGTGGGCTTCTCATCTGTCAGCATCTTAACATTCACTTCCTTGTTTATTCCATGCTGCCATTTCCTCTTTTGTTATAGCCACCCTTCTTGTTTCATATTTTACTTCTTCCATCACCCCCAAACATAGAGTTGTGACTAAAAAAGGTTTTCAAAAATTTACTATTTAAAAAAAGGTTAACTAAAATACATTTTACAAAGTGGTGAAATTCACCCTTAACAACCTCTACTAGGTAACACCACAAGCAAGACAGTTTAGCCAAAAAAGACGCTGCATTGTCAATCAAAAGCCCATGTGCTTTGCACAGTGTGACTTAAGAAAACTCAGTAAACATGTATGCTTCCCATCTGAGGGAAGTTGAACAAGCTGACTTTCTAGTTTTAAAATTCTGAAAGAATATGACATTTAATAGAACATCAAATGTTGTGATCAGTCATAAAATGAAGGCATGACATATACATATGTAATAATTTAAGAACTAAACTTAGACTGAATGATGAGAAAGAAAAGTGCTTACTTGAAGTTGTTATCACATGAACGTACATTTCAGTAAGTATATAAACTCCACTTTCTCTATCAATTCAAATATTTTCTGCATCAATACTATGGACACATAGAAAACTGTATCTAATAAATTTAGATGCAAAAGAATGCAAAAAAATTCCCTTAAAGTATATACCTTGCAGAAAAAAATAATGCAAAAAAAAAAATGACACAATACTTTGAGACGATGTATTGCAACCATTCCTTAAAGGTAGATTGAGTAGATTGAGGAATGATACCCTAAGTATTGCGAGGGCAGACAATAGGCAGATGGCCACAAAATCAATATTCTCTGCAACAATGAATGAATGGAAATCCAAAATCTCTGTAAATGTTCATTGAAATTAATTTAAAAAATCAATATTCTCCAATCTTTTCCGAATGTGCTCAGTCTAACGCATATAGGAATATTAACCATTTTTTCTATCAACTGTAACATATAATTTGAAAATATTGCTTCTAAATTTATACATTACAGAAAAACTTTCAAAAGTGTTACTTAAATATTCTTAGATGCTTCCAGTCCTTAGAGATCATAAAAGTAATTTATTTTTTTTAAATATTTTTAATGGTTTCACACAATAATTCATTTACATTGTTTGATTCATAGATGTGTTTTAGACAATCTTTCACTTACATTGTTTCATACAATCATTCATTGTATTTTATATTATTAATTGCCTTTGATCTATGCCTATTATTACCCATATTTTTACGTTCTCATTGAATCTTTCCTATCCCTTCACCCTTCTTATCCACCCACTAAACTCTACTATCCTAATGACTTCCACCTTTCCCCTTTATCTGCCCTCCTACCCTTTTGCACATTTATACCCATATTATTAGTTATTCTTCTACTTATATAAGTAATTTAAATGTTACAAGTTGAAGGAAACAGCTTGAACTAATTCAGATAATTTTTAACCTGACAAATCATTTTTTATCAGTTAAATTCCAAGCAGAAGCCCTGTTATGCATGGTACTCTGTTAAAACTCTGATGAATGGATATCACTTTGACAATGTCAACATCCAGAGCATGTAAAATTTTTTTTAAAAAGCACTAATGAATAATTCATTCTGTAAATACTAGCACAAAACAAAACAAAAACCTAAGAGAGATCTAGAAATGAGTATAAGATCTAAGAATATTTCTTTCAAGAATCACTATAAAAATAATAACTAAAAGACCAACTTTGTTTCCAATCTTCAAAGACAGAGTTTCTTGTCTTTGTTTCTATTGGTGATTACAATGAGACAAACAAACAAAACCAAGCAAATAGGACACACACACACACACACACACACACTCTTCACATTTATGGAATCTTTGAGAAATTATGTACTTTACATGTTTAATTTGCTCTTCAGATAGACTCAGTGATAAAGTAAAAGATGTATTGTTTAGAAGGATGCTGAGTTAATATCTGGTTGAGGACTGGAATCACCAAATCAAAAACTTTACAGCCCTGAAGTCAGTTCTGAGTCATGGTCATTCTTTAATGGGTTTCTGAGGCTGTAAATCTTGACTACCCATCTTTCCTCTGTGTAGTGACTTGGTGAATTCAAACTATCAACCACTGGTCAGCAGTCCATAGCATTAACGTACCACACCCCCAGGGATGTTACAGAACCACAGGGATGCTAGTAACAGTGAGATCCTGGAGCCTCACGCATGCCTTAATCCAGATCGTCTACAAACTATGCAGTGTCTGGGCCCCAAATATTTTATTGGGGGGGGCCCAAATCTTTGAATGCAGCTATCTTTTGTGTGGTGTGATTTTTTTTAATATTTTTTTCCTTTTTCAGTATCTTTTGTGTTTTAAAGGCTCACTGCAAGATGTCCAGATAAGGACGTAGCTCTTGCATGATCCGGGAGGTTAAGTCTTCCACACCAGGGATGAGGTCCAAACCAGATTGCCACTGCCCCAGTTGGGCTTCACTGTCCTCAGAAAGCAGCTGCTGTGATCATGGGGAATATCTTTGGAAACCTTCTTAAGAGCCTGATTGGGAAGAAGGAGATGCACATCCTGATGGTGGGCCTTGATGCTGCAGGGAAGACCACCATCCTATACAAGCTAAAACTAGGGGAGATCATCACCACCATCCCTACCATTGGATTCAATGTGGAGACAGTGGAATACAAGAACATCAGCTTCACAGTGAGGGACGTGGGTGGCCAAGACAAGATTCAGCCTCTCTGGAGATACTACTTCCAGAACACACAAGGGTTGATATTTGTGGTGGACAGCAATGATCGAGAACGAGTAAATGAGGCCCGAGAGGAGCTGATGAGGATGCTGGCGGAGGACGAGCTTCGGGATGCTGTGCTCCTTGTTTTTGCAAACAAACAGGATCTGCTTAATGCTATGAATGCTGCAGAGATCACAGACAAGCTGGGCCTGCATTCCCTTCGTCATCACAACTGGTATATTCAGGCCACCTGTGCCACCAGTGGGGACGGGTTGTACGAAGGCCTGGACTGGTTGGCCAATCAACTAAAAAACAAGAAGTGAGAGCCAGGCAGTCCTATCTGACTGCCCCACCCATCCCTGACACACCTGTCTCCCTACCCTTTTCTTCCAATTGCGAGTGTGGCAAGGGCCCTGGATACCATGTCCGTACATCCAGCAAGAACCTTGCCTCTCATCCCGTCCCCAGCCCCTCCCCTCCTCTGTCCACTGATGTGACCAGTCCAGTTCCCCACTTGCTGTCCTGATGTTGAATCATTCCAATTAACTGGATTTAAAACAAACAAAAAAAAGATGTCCAGATAAGATGGCAGAATAATAATTGCATCAGACATCTGTGCTTTCACAATACCTAAAGGTGAAAATACAAAAGCCAAGGAAGTTTCCAACAGCAGAACATGAAAAAATGAGCATAACAAAGCTCAAAAAGTCATGCCAAGGGGAGAAAAAAGAAAGAAGAGTCTGGGGCAGCTGAGAATGGATGATGCTGAGTTGGCTCTGACCCCACACCAAAGCCCTGCCTTCTGCTATGGTGTTAATCCTGACTTGGGCCCCCCATCAGGTTTCTGAGGATATTGGTCTTATCACAAGGTAGACGCGAACCAACAAACTTTCAGTAAGCAGCTTGACACATTACTAGTTTTTCTACCAGTGTTTTAGGAGGGAAATAAACCCACAACACTCTAAAACATGCATTCAGACTGAAGGAAGCAGAAAGGCAAGGAAGTGCTTAGAGCAAACTGGGAGGAAACATCCACCCTAACAGATTCCCAGGACTTGAAAGACTGACCCTTAAGGCTTTCTGCTTTCCAGACCTCCAAGCTGACTGCATGGGCGGAATCACCCCAAACCAAGGAATCCCACAGGAAGAGGATACACCTCTGACCCACTGGAGAACAGCTAACAAAGCTTCAGAAGAGAGCACAGAGCTGAGTCTCAAAGACAAATACACAAGATCAGGCCCTTTCCCATCCCCACCCCATACCACCTGTCCTCGAGTTTCAGCCAAAATGAATTGGGTGGAACACACAACAAATACTCTGGTTTCAACTGGAGCCCAGAGGGAAAGACCAGCAGGTACCAGAAAAGAAAGGCCACGTGGGGAGAGACAATGACCAACATCAGCAGGGCAAACAGGGGCACTTGTGTTCCTCATGTTACCAAGAAAAATATGTCAGAGCTCTTCATGTTTTATCTCTCAGCATGTAAATTACTGTCACATTTTGCAGATTTTTTTTTTTTTTAAAAAAAAGACGCATAGAGAGTTATTCACCCAAAAGGCCACAGCTAATAGGTGGTAGGCTTCGCATGAGCACAATCAGGAGCTCTGGGATTCTCATTCTTGTTTAGCCAAAATTTGTTGTGATCCACACAGTCAAATGTCTTTGCATAGTCAATGAAACACAGATATACATTCTTCTTGTACTCTTTGCTTCTTCAAGATCCATCTTACATTGGTGATAATGTCTCTGGTGCCACAATCTCTTCTAAACCAAGTTTGTATTTCTAGTAGTTCTCTATCAATGTACTGTTCCAGTTGTTTTTAGATAATCTTCAACAGCATTTTGCTTGCATGTGATATTAGTGATGTTGTTCGATAATTTCCACACTCAATCAGGTCACTTTTATATTTTGGAATGGGAATAAATCTGGGTCTCTACCAGTCAGCTGGCCAGGTAGCTGTCTTCCAGATTTCTTGGCACAGCCTGGTGACCACGTCCAGGGTGCATCTGCTTGTTGAAATTTGTTAAATGGTATTTCATCAATTCCTGGAGCCTTGTTTTTTGCCAATTCTTTCAGAGCAGCTTGAGTTTCCTCCTTCATCACCATTGCCTTGGTTGTTGTTTTTTTTCGTTTTTCACCATTGCCTCTTCAACACAAGTTGTTTAATGAACACCTGATTGTGCTCATGTAAAACCTATACTTGAGTAAGGAGATAGTCCTCAGAACAAAACAAGGAAACACTGCATGGTTCAAAGTCAAGAAAGGAGTACATAGGGATGTTCTCTGTCTCCATACATTTTTAATCTGTATACAAAACAGATTATTCAAGGAGCTGGACTTTCTGAGGAGGAATGTGGCATCAGGATTGGAGGAAGACTCATCAACAACATGCCTTACTTGCTGAAACTGAGGAGGGCCTGAAGCTTCTGCTTCAGAGGTCAAGGACTGTAGTTTGCAATATGGATTGAAACTCAACATCAAGAAAACAGTCTCACCATTGGGCCAATTGGCAGCATCATGATAGATGGAGAAGAGATTGTTAACAATTTCAGTTTGTTCAGTCCCACAATCAACACTCTTGGCATTGGCAGTCAGGAAATTAAAAGACAAACTGCATTAGGAAAACTTGCTGTCAGATACCTCTCTGAGTTTTAAAGAGCAAGGATGTCAGTCTAGAGACTAAGGTGCATCTGATCTAGGCCATAGTCTTCACAATTGCTTGCTATGCATCAGAGAGCTGGACAATGACCAAATATGACAAAGAAAAATTGGTGCCTTCAAGTTGGAAAAGAGTTTTGAACATACCATGGGCTGCCACCAAGAGAACTAACAGGTCTTTTCTGGAGAGGGTGAGACCAAGCTGCTCCTTGAAAGCAATGATTTTGAGAGTCCATCCCACATACTTTGGTCATGTAACCAGGAGGAGTCAGTCTTTGGAGAAGGATATCATACTTGGAAGGGCTAAGGGACAGTGCAGGAGAGAAGCCCTCACATGAGATGAATTGACATAATAACTGGAGTGAAGAGGGTAGGTGTGTCAGAGACAGTGGGATTGCCTCAGGATAGAGCGGAGTTCAGAATTACTGTGCATAGGATCGCTGAGTCACAGCTGACTTGACAGCACATGTTACATGCAACACAATAGGTGGACTCCATACCAGGCATTTGGGCTTTTATCTGAACTTTCAAGCATTTCACAAAGACAGAAAGTACAAACCCACTGCCAACTATTCTGACCCTATGTGTGCAAAGCAGACTGCTCCCAGGGTTTTCTTGGCTGTCATCTTTATGGATGTAGAGTGCCAGGATTTGACTCCTCAGCACCCCTGAGTGGGCCCAAAGCTTCCAGTTAGTCATTCAACTGTTTATACCACCCACAGCCCCCTATAATCTCACTAAACCACCCTTGTTAAACTGAAGCAAGGTGAAATGACACATAGACACAGGGGGAAAGGAAAGCTCAAGTCTGGAAGAAAACATAAAAGGAAAAGAAACTGTGGGGTAGAAAGTAATGTGGATTTTTACCTTAATCCATGACAGAGAATCTTTTTAAGGTGCACTCACACACACACACACACACACACCACACAAACACACACACACCCCTTGGAATTTAAGTGATGAGATAACCCTGAAATGGGAGTTGGTCAGCCACCAAAAGACCAAAAGACCACCTTGTGATATCAACAGACCTTAAGGGAGAGGAGCTGGAATTTGTGTTATGTAATGAAGAAAGAAAGAAAAAAAAATAGTTAAACACATTGCTGTTGAGGCAGAACTCACTCAGAGCTTACTCTCCACTGGGTTGGTGGAGGGTGTGAATAGCACAGGACGAGGTTTACCTTTCTTCCTCGGAGTCACAGCTAGTTTGAACTGCTAGAGAGGCTTTGCCTTTGTGAGGGCAGCCCAACTCCACATAGACTGCTCTTAGTCAAAGTTCTGAGTGCAAAGGTTCCACGAGCTCCCTGGCTCATTGAAACACACAAGCACATAGCATGTTTCCTTTTGGGATATGGAAGCACCAAACTAGGAACCCTTCCAGACCTTGCCTTAGTTCTTCATTTGTTTCCTTTTAAAGCATGTTGTTGCTGTTGTGGGTCATTGAGTTGGAACAGACCCATAGCTGACCCTCCAGTGGGTTGTCAGAAGCAGTTAATCAGATGAAAGGAGATGGCCCATCCTCCCATAGAGCAGCTGGTGTATTCGAACGACGTGCCTTTAGTGCAGCACAGCTTCTTATACTAGGTCACCAGAACTCTAATATGAAGTACAGACCTGTGAATTCTATGAGTTGTTTCAGTGAATAACTGAATATAAAGGAGTAATTAGCACTTGCAGCAGGCCTCTGGCAGTCTGAAGTTCAACCCTTATGTGACCTCAGAAGAAGGTGGCAGCAAGAACCGCAAACACTACTTCAGTGCCCTCTTGCGTGTGCACAGGAAGGTATGTCCTCCTCGCTCTCCAAGGAGCTGCAGGAGAAGACAGTGTGCACTCGCTGCCCCCCATGAGAACCAGGAGGGCCAGCTGGTTCGAGGACACTACAAGGGTCAGCAAATTGCAAGGTGTCCAGGAAAATGTATGCCATTTACATGGAAAGAGTGCAGCATGAAAAGGCTGTCCGTGTGGGTGTTCACCCAAGCAAGGTGGTATCAACAGGCTGAAATGAAGACAAAGATCGAGTAAACACTCTTGAGCACAAAGCCAAATCTCAGCAAGCTGGAAAAAAGAGTGGCAAATAGAAGGAAGAGCTGATTGAGAAAATACAGGAATGAATGTAACCTCCAGAGCAGCCACAGTGTCAGCAGATGCTAGCTGAGTGAGATGTGCTCTTGTGAACTTTCCAGAATCTCCCTCTCGTTGTTTAGAAGTGGCTTGGTAAATTCGCCTTTGCAATTCTGATTCATAATTTTAAGAATAAAAATTGGAAATGTTTCTCAATTTAAAAAAGGGAGTGGAACACCCCCTCGTGCCACAACTTGGCTGCTAAGCAGAAGGTTGGTGGTTATGCCCACACAGTGACTCGACAGGAGAAAACAAGGGGCAGTCAGCTCTCATAAAGATTACAGTCTAGGAAATCCTATGGTGCAGTTCTACTCAGTCCTGGAGGGTGGCTATGAATGTGAATCGACTTCACAGTATACAGCAAGAACAAAAGTGGTCAATGGAAAGCTGTCTGCTTTTATCCCAAGCTTATACTGCAAGGGGAATCTTTTCTAACTAACTCTCATTTTGTTACCTAAATCTTCAGTTCCCTCCACCAAGGTAGGACAAGATAGGACAAGGATGGTACATGCCAGATGGTGAGCTTTCCCTTCTGACACAGAACTGACACTGCAGCTGGTTAAGAACTGATTTACTAAGATCTCATAACAAACTTCTAAAAGCAAAACAAGATGAGGGACTAAGGCACCAGGAAGGAGGAGTTTATGCTAATAAAAAAAGGAAGGAAGACAAGAAAAAAAATCTATAATGTAGGGCTCATGCAAATATTCACATTATTTTGAATAAAGCAAACAATCTCCTTCCACATGAAAAACAACATTTTGGCTAACACTGTAATATTTAAAAATACGCATAGAAAACAGTACATCCTCATTTCCTTATATCCATTCTATTAAAGTATGGATGAAGCTGACATGTCACTAGAAGCTGATCTTAATTAAAGGAGTTATTTTTCTTTGATTGAATTATAATAATATTTGCCATTTTATTTACTTAAAAGAGTTTGTCACCCCATAAATTATTCTATATATATCATTTATGTACTTATTTTTTAAAAAATAAAGCAAGACTCAAAAAGAATCTACATTCTTTTTAATGACACAAATGAAAGATGTTCTTTGTGTTAAAACTAAGTATTTCTACACCAAAAATCTCTGGGATTTTTTTGCAAATCTTTCAACAAAGTGCTCAAAACTAATCCTACTGCGCAAAAATAAATATTTTATATATCACTTAAAACTCAAGCTTAGTTTCACAAACAATATTTTAAATATTTTATACAGAAGCACAACTTTCATGAATGGAAGTAATCATTAAAGATTTATGATGTCCAAAATACTTTCAAAATGCTGCCTGACAGCAATACTCACACACTGCTGGAGGGAGTATTGCACTTTGGAAAAGTGACCCCTCTCAAAGTGTTGGAGAACAGTGCTGAGTGGCCTGTGGGCCGCCAAAAGAACAAACAAACATGTCTTAGAGAAAGTGCAGCCAGAGTGCTCTTAGAGGCAAGGATGGTGAAGTTCCAGCTCACACACTTTGGGTATGTTGTTAGGAGGGGCTAGTCCTTGAAAAAGAGCATCATGTCTGGAAAGATGGGGAAAGCCAGTGAAAGAGAGGAAGGCCCTCAAAGAGGTAGATAGTCACAGTGACTGCAGTAGTGGGATCAAGTATATCAGAGACTGTGAGAATGGTACAGGATAGGTTCAGTGGGTTGCTATGAGTCATACTCGACTCAAAAGCACTTCACAATAATAATCCTGCTTACAATGCTTGGTCTCTATTCACCAGGAACAACATATGAGGAAGTCAGGAATAAGAGGAGGAAACGGAACACAAGGTTAACAAAAGATGAAGAGAACTAGATGGTGCATGACTACCAGAACTAGATGGTGCATGACTACCATTACTGACCCCTTTGACCAAAGACCCTATGTTGTTATGTTATGTGCCGTCGAGTCGCTTGTGACTCATAGTGACCCTATGTACAACAGCCCTAAACTCTGCTCTGTCCTGTGCCAATAGCACTGTCTCCGACACACCCATCCTGATTACCCCAACCACTGAATCAATCCACCTCATAGGGGTCTTCCCCTTCTGTGCTGTCCCTCCACCCTACCAAGCATGATGTCCCTCTCCAAGGACCAGTCCCTCCTTGCAACATGTCCAAAGTATGTCAGAGCCTAAAGACCCTATAGAAGAATCTTAATTAAAATGATGGAAAAGTATGAACCAGAATTTCAAATTTTCATTGATTCCAGACTTTCAGGAACTAAGGAGGCTGAATTCCTGAAGCTACTGCTCAGAGGCAATCTTTAAATCTTACGCTGGAAATATCCACTGAATTCATCTTAAAACTGAACAACAGGCTTGCTTACTTAGTAATCATAATCTGCCTTGAACATTCTGCTATTTTAAGAACTATTTACAGGGACCAAGAGACAAGAAAGATTAGCTAGGAACCTTAGGGGGCAACAAGTTTTCATTCATGAGGAAGGATGAATTCAGAAGACTTTGGTGGGTGGCACAATTCCAAGGCAGCAGCCAACGTCACCAAACTGTACGTTAAGAAACTCTTAGATTGGTGTTTGTTTTGCTAAAGAGTGAACACAAAAGAAATAACAGTAGAAAGAAGAGACACACAAAAGAATGTATGCTAATTGTTATTGAATAATCTAATTGTGCACATTTGTTGTGTATATGCAGCTGCACACTTGGGATCCATGCACTTCTTTGCAGAGATTCCAATAAAGTTTACTGAGAAAAACAGGCTGCTCCAAAATTCAATAATTTTATATTCTTACTGTCCCCTAAAAATGAGATTCCTATATTAAAAACTATTCTTTTTATAGAAATATAAATTCTCATAAAAA
>NW_006399866.1:2078194-2093893 GCF_000299155.1 Elephantulus edwardii | reverse complement strand
TATAAATATAATATAAATTATCCTTAAATCCATAATCTAGTTAACTTTAGATAAATAGATTGCTCAATACATCAACTTACCTGAGTTGCTTTGCATAGCTGAGTTCAATCTCTGTCCTTTCCTTTACAAATTTAATGTATTTCTCAAGAATATCAATTCCCCACTGGGTGTGTTTTTCAAGGTTGTCAAACTGATCCTGTGGAAAAGGGAAAGTGAGCATTTACAGTCTTTCTCTTATGATTAAAGTTATTTCAACGAGCAAGTCTCCCAACAATATATTTCTACATACATAACACTAATATTTTCCATGATTGTACTGGGGTGCTTTTTTGTTGAGCAGTTTTAAATAAACATTACCAAATTAGGTTCAAAAACTGCCTGGAGAAATGAACTCTGACCCATGAGTTCATCTTCCATATTTCTACTAGAAACATGGTTTTTTTAAAAAATAACATTAACATCCTAGTGCAAAGAAAATGTCCTTTCCAGATATCAAAAATTGAGAGATGAAACACACACAGGTACAACAAACTCAAAGTACTAAGACCTAAATTATAATTGCCGGGCAATCAATAAAACCTGCTGAGTGAAAGTTAGGGCAAGGGAGTAGGAAGACCTTTTTCTCAAGTTGGAAGGTTTAGCTTTCTTCAAAACAAGAGAGTAAAATAACTTAGTGGTCTTTATTTATTCAAATGCCTCGAACATGGTATACAATATGTGCCATGAATGGTGCTTGAAACGAGAACTAAAATGAAGAGCAGCAGCCTGCAGAGTGCCTTGAGCTTTCTTATCGGGAAGAACGGAGAGGCCAGCATTCCAACAGCAGGAAGTGCAGAGATGTGGAGATGTCCAGAATCATGTGGATTTGATCAACTGATCACAGGGTGATAGTGGGGGAGGGCAAGGTGCAAAGGCATGGGCCGGTTTTAAGCAACGAGACTAGAAACAACCAACAGCGAGATTACCTAATGGCCCAAATGTCCGTCTAGGAGCTCGGACTCTGGCAGGTTCATACGAGCCACTAATTTATAAGAGATGTAACATGATTCTTTTTCTTCTAGTCAGACCTGACTCATAGCTGACCCACCAGCAGGTTTTCAGAGGCTGTAAATCACATGGGAGCAGACTGTTCATCTTTCTCCTCCTACTGATTTTTTTTTTCCTCCTACTGATTTTAACCACTGACCTTTGGGATGACAGTGCAACTTCTGACTCACTAGACTACCATAGCTCCTTGACATGACTATGAAAACGCTTAGAATCACTAAGAAATGAAAGCCAGGAGATTGTTCCAACAGTTTCCATGAGTGAAAAAGAGGTTGCAAAATGAAAAGATTCTACAGACACTTGAAGAAACCACTTGCTCTTTTCTACCACTGACTAATGTGCCTAGCTAGGGTTTATTTAGATCTTCATTTTAAGTCTGACATTGTGAAACGACTCTATTTTCTATTCATGAACAAACAGTAAACACTGAAGACAATCCCCTAAACTTGGTTAAGAAAGGGAGAAAAATACAACAATGAATAAATGGAAATCCAAAATCTCTGTAAATGTTCATTAAAATTAATAAAATAAAATTAAAAATTAAAAAAAAGTTACTGATAAAAATACCCATTGTTTCTTAAAGAAGCTCTCTTCTGAAGAAAAAGAATTTTCTCCCCCCCGCCCCCTTAAATTAAAAAAACAAACTAAAGAAATTAAGGTGTTACTTTACTAGGATAATACTCTTTTTTAATTTAAATTTTTTATTAATACTTGAACAAAAGTTTACAGAAAACTTAGATTTCCATTCATTCATTTTTGCACATTTTCCTCCCTAACCCCCCTTACTAGGATAATTCTAAAGTTAAAAATAATTATAAGTTTGTACTTTAAATGAAAATTTTAAAATGTTAAAGGATAAAGGACAAAAATTTAAACTTCTTATTGATTCACAGGCCTTCAATAACATAATTCACAAACTCTGATTTCATTTCAAGAAATACTGGTCCGGCTGTTTGTACTATCTACAAAGAAGAGAGCTGTTAAGCAAATAATGTTGTTAGCCTGGCTCACGGCAGCCTCAAGCCCAGTGAGACAAATGGTCAGCCAGTCCTACCACAGGGTTTTCCTCAACTGATTTTGACAAATCACGGAAACACCTTTCCCCCTACTTCATCTTAGTGTGGAAGCACCATTGACCAAAGGGTGGAAATGTCCATGAGGGTCACTGACTAAAAATGGAATCTCGGTCTCCCTTGTTGTTGTTGTTGGAACAACAATGTTCTGATAGCTGAAATTCCAGCGAGTTTTCAGAGATAGTTAACTGGAGAAAACTGCCCATCTTCTTCCATAAAGCAGCTGGTGGCCTCAAGAATTCTACTACTTGGGGAGCTCTGGTGGCCTAGTGACAAGAAGCAATGCTGCAATCCCAAAGGCACTGCAACCCCATAGGCACGTGGTTCGAATCCACCAGATGCTCCACTGGAGAAGACGACACAATCTCCTCCTGTGCCAGCTGGATCCAATTCGAAGGTACACAACAAAGGGGAGGGGGAGGAGGAGGGGGAAAAAGAATTCTACTACTGATCTACCAGGAGCCTTTAAACAAGATTCTAAACATTCTGAAACTATCTAGGAGTAGGGAGATGCAAATGTTTCATATAAGGATTATAAATCATCCTTATCTATTTAGAGCAAAGCTTCTCTAAAGTCTTCTGCTAACCAGGAACCTTTTGTTGATCTAGATGGTGCCACCTACCACTACCAGGTGCTTTGATCACTATCACAGGAGAAGATCCTGGACAGAGTGGAAGACAAATGCTGAACAGAATCATTAAAATGACCAGACTTCTTGGCCTCATAGAGATGGATGGAACCTCTGAGACTCTGGGTTTTCAAACCCAGAACTGGAAGGAACTGGAGAATCAGCTTTCAGTCAAAACAGCACACAGGCTTAGAAAGGAAGCAGGGACACCTGGGAGAAGTATGTGTGTATGCTCTTTGCAACACTCAACCAAACAAAAACAACAGGGCAGAATTTGCCTAAAAGCGAAGATCCAAGCCAAGAGAGGAGGAAGAGAGCTATTAACTGAAGGGATTACAACAAACAAACTTGCTCTGTAAATTTTCACCCAAACCACAATAAAATTTTTAAAAAACCCAAACCCCCCAAAAAGCTCCTACTGGCCTCAAGCCAAAAGTATGTTTTCAATAAAGTTATCTGTATTCAAGAACAATCTGCAGGCTATAATAAAGCACTTACTCAAACAACAAGGTCTAACTAAGACAGATCTTAACAATAAAACTCTTCCACTGTAACACATAAATCAGTACGCGTGTGTGTGTTTGTGTGTGTGCTGTGTGAACGTAGCATAATTCTTTTTATGTAATATTAAAGCTTCTCTGGTGATGCCAAACCCCGCTGCTGATGTCACACAAATCACTTCAGCATGGACTCTCCTGACAGCAGGGAAAAGAAAACTCAAAACAGATGAAAAACTCATCAGCGTACTTACATTCTTGACAAAAATGTGGAAAACCTAATGAAAAAAAAATCTCTAATTTTAAAGACTCCTTTGTAAGCAAATATCACAAAATAGTCTTTTTTTTAAAAAAATAGCCTTTACTCCTCTGGGGATGACACCAATACCAAAAAAATGCATTCCTTCCTGTCTGATGCCACCTGACCCTGTTCTCAAGACTCTTTTGCCCTCTTAAAATTAATTAAGAAACCCACTTAATAATTGTTTAGGTTAAATCTATAAATATTTACTCTTTCAGAAGTTAAAACTGTTGTTGTTGCAACTCATAGCGACCCTATTTACAAAAGCCCTAAACCCTGCTCTAGCCTGTGCCAATCACATTGCCTCTGACACACCCATCCGGATTACCCCAGTCACTGAATCAATCCATCTCATAGAGGGTCTTCCCCTCTTGCACCATCCCTCCACCCTCCCAAGCATGATGTCCCTCTCCAAGGACCTGTTCCTCCTTGCAACATGTCCAAAGTATGTCAGACGAAGCCCCAGAATCCTTGCCTCCAAGGAGTAGCTTGGTTTAACCCTCTCCAGGATGAATGTTTGTTTTCTTGGCAGTCCATGGTACATCCAACACCACAGCTCAAAGGCATCAATTCTCCTTCTGTCCTCCCTAGTCATTGTCCACATTGTCCTTATTTTTTGCTATTTCCTTCAAAGTAGCTTGAACTTCTTCCTTCATCACCATAGGCTCTTGCTCATATGTTATTTCATTAAATTCTTGTGTATCTGCCAATTCCTTTTGATACAATGACTCAGTATATTCCTTCCATCTTCTTTTAATACTTCCTGGATCATTTAATATTCTGCCCAAAGCATCCTTGATTATAGCAACTCTAGGTTTGAATTTGTTCTTCAGTTCCTTGAGTTTAAGAAATGCTGAACGAGTTTGGCCCTTTTGATTTTCCGACTCTAGCTCTTCGCACATTTCATTGTAATATTTTGCTTTGTCATTCCAAGCTGCCTTTTGGAATCTTCTGTTCAGCTCTTTAGTATCTTGAATTCTTCCCTGTGCTTTGGCTTCTCTACGCTCTAGTGCAAGCTTCAGAGTTTCTTCTGACATCCATTTTGGTCTTTTCTTCCTCTTCTTTCTAATGACCATCCTCCCACAACTCATCTGGTCTTCACTCATTAGTGTTCAAGGCTTCAAACCTGTTCCTGAGATGATTCTGAAATTCAGGTGGGATGAAATCAAAGTCATATTTTGGCTCCTGTAGATTTGGTTTACTTTTCCTCAGTTTCAGCTTGAACTTGCATATGAGTAGTTGGTGGTCTGTTCCACAATCAGCTCCTGGCCTAGTTTTCACAGCTGATGAAATTTTATTAATTAATTTAAAAGGACAATGATAAATCCACTGCATGTTAACACATATTACATACTTTTATCTTTACACGTTTTCTTTCAAAAACATAGCAAGAACTGTGACTGGTTTACATGTTATGCAAGTCTTTTCAGTGTTTGAATTAATAGAAACCAGCTGGGTTCTTATAGGTGCTTTTGCACTCAATCTGTTATCATTTCAGTTAAAGACTAAAAGGGAGGGGAAATCTGACTTTGTACACAAATATAGTTAGAAAAATGTGGAGTGTTTCATTAGCTTTTTGAGTTAATTATAGTTTTCTTTGCTACCAAAACGAAATGTGACAATAGATTTGTAAAGGTTAATTTACAATGTGAAATCTGAAATCACAGCAATGATCTTTTTGTACTATTACATTAAAATCCATGGATCCATCCTGCAGTTTGAAACATCATGCACTGCTTATTTCAAAGTATTATTTCATTGATTTATGCAGGTCCTCTAACTGTTGACACATTCATTATATAAAATACCAAAACCCACATTTGTTTCTAGTCCTAGTTATCTCATCAGAAAAGTCATTAAGTATTTAGACACTGTCAAGTTTACAATGTTGAATATTTTTCAAAATTCCAACTTCCACTTAAAAACTAGGACTGTATGTATTTCTGGCAATAAATATTGCCAGTTGTTTCCCTGAACTCACAGACAGGCTCGTTTCATTCATTCCAAGAAAAACACCTGGCAAATATCCAAGGCTCTGTCACTCATTTTTAGTAGGAAAAAATTATATTCCATTAAAAAGCACCTAGTTCAGTTCACAATACAAAGAATCTCCCATGTGTTTCGGGATGTATTAATTTTATGCATAGTTCCCATTTTATCAGACATATATTCAAATGTCAAGATTTCACAGTCTGGGCTATTTTTCATAAAACGGAGTTGTTTCTCAATTTCTGTTTCTCTCTCTGGACAGTTAACAAGTAATTTTAAAGAACATAGTAACTACTGGTACAGTTTGGAGCCAGTGTCTGATTCAAGCTAATGAAACTATCTAGTCATCTGAACCCATTTTTGCTTTTGCGCCATCAGTGCAATACTAACATGGTGAAAAAGACAATGTCTCAGGATCACTATGAAAATAATTTCTATTTTACTGCTCCAGCAGAAACTCCCTAAGGTCTGGAAACCATTCTTTGAGAACCATAGCTCTGTGGTCTAGTGGTAGGAAGCTGTGCTGTAATCCCAAAGGCACAGCGGCTCTGCAGGAGGACAGGCAATCTCCTCTCTTCTGATTTACCACCTCTGAAAACCTGTTGGAGGATCAGCTATGAGTCAGTCCCAATTTGACGATAAACAACAATTATGTGACAGATACTCTAAAATTTCCCTTTGAAAACTGCTTCGTTCCAAAGAAGACAAGTAAAATATGTTCTGACACACAACAGGGCTGCTCTGGTGGCTTAGTCTGTGGGGGGCTGTTCTATTAACCCAAAGACCACGACTCTCTGGAGGTTCCAATCCACCGGCAGCTCCAACAAGAGAAGAGACTGGCAATCTCCCCAGCAATTTACAGCCCTGGAAACCCAGCCAAGGATAAGCTATGAGTCAGTTCCAATTTGATGGCAATGTAGTTGTTTGGTACCATGAGTCAGAAACCAACTGATGCTTCAACTGGTTTCCAGAGGCAATAAGCTGCCTGGGAGGAGACTGTCCATCCTTCAAGTCCCATGGAGGTGCTGATGGATTCAAACCACTGCCTTCAGGTTGATCACATAGCGCCTTACCACTAGGCCACCAGAGCTCCCTTGATGGTCATGTTTCATATTATATAGAAGAGCTGAGACAGGAACTATATTCAGAAGGCCATTTCCTTTAAGGATAGGTAGAACCTGAGCCAAGGAGCAATGGTGGTAGAATGGCTGAGTATCTTGACTGTTATCAGAAGGTCAACAGTACAAATCCACCAGCTGTTCAGGGAGCGGGGAGGTGGGGGGTTGGGGGAAGAGGGTGGAGGAGGGGTGGTAATCAGTTTCCTTAAAGAGCAGGGCCTTGGAAACTCTACGGGGGAGTGTTCTACTCTGTCCACCAGGGTCACTATGAGTCCAACAATGGGTTTGGGATTTGGGGGTTAGAACCCTGGTCATTCATAAGAAAACTTATCTACAAAGGATATATATTTCTATGGTTATTGTAAGGAGTCAACTTTTAATACTGTAGTTCCTGCAACTGAAAAGTGTTCTAAATCAATATTTAAAATCCCTGTAACAAGCCAGTCTAGTACAGAACTGCCAGATGTGCAGGCTGGGTTTAGAAGAGACCATGGTACTAGGGATATTATAGCTAATGGATCTTGGTTGAAAGCAGAGAGTACCAGAGGAATGTCTATCTGTGTTTCATTTATTATGCAAAGGCATTTGACTGTATGGATCACAACAAATTATGGCTGACTCTGAGAAGAATGGAAATCCCAGAAGATTTGATTGTGTTTATGTGAAACCTATACTTGAACCAGGAGGCAGTTGTCAGAACAGAACAAGGAGACAGCATGGTTCAAAATCGGGAAGGGTGTCTGCCAGGGATGTATTCTGTCTCCGTATCTTTTCAATCTGTATGAAAAACAGATCATCTGGGAGGCTGGACTGTATGAAAAGGAATGTGGCATCACATCAGGATTAGGGGAAGATTCATCAACAACCTTCGTTATGCAGATGACACAACCCTGCTTGCTGAAACTGAGGAGGATCTGAAGCACTTGCTGCAGAAGGTCAAGGACTGCAGCCTTCAATATGGATTGAAACTCAACATTAAGAAAACAAAGTTTCTCACCACTGGGCCAATTGGCAGCATCATTATGGATGGTGAAGAGATTGAGATTGTTAACAGCTTTAGTTTGCTTGGCTCCACAGTCAACACTCTTGGCACCACTAGCCAGGAAATTAAAAGACTTATTGCAATGGGAAAGTCTGCTGTTAGGGACCTTTCCAAAGTTCTGAAGAGCAATGGTGTCTCTCTGGAGACTAAGGTGCTTCTGATACAGGCCATGGTATTTGCAATTACTTGTTATGCATCAGAGAGCTGGACAATGATTAGGGATGATATAAAGAGAATTGATGCCTTTGAGCTGTGGTGCTGGAGAAGAGTGTTGAATATACTGTGGACTGTTAGAACAAACAGGTTCGTCTTAGAGAAGGTGAAACCAGGTTGCTCCTTGGAGGCAAGGATTCTGAAGCTTCATCTGACCTACTTTGGAAATGTTACAAGGAGGGACTTGTCCTTGGAGAGGGACATCAAGCTTGGGAGGGTCGAGGGACAGTGCAGGAAAGGAAGACCCTCAATGAGATGGATTGACTCAGTCTCTGGGGCAATAGGGGTAGGTTTGTCAGAGACAGTAAGATTGGCACAGGACAGGGCAGGCAAGTGACTCGAAGGCACCTAACAGTAACAACAGTACGGAACTAAATTGCTTACCCTATCTCAATGTCCTGAGTGGTTGAGACTCAGGAAAAGAGGATTCTGAGGTCATTTTTTCTCCAGAAGCAAATCTGTCCCAACATAACAAAGAATCTTCTCTCAAAAAGACTCATTGTCATCAAGTTGATTCCAACTCACAGCCTCAATTTGGTTTCCGAGGCTGTAAGTCTTGACAGGAGGAGGTTGCTTGTCCTTCTCCTGAGGAGAAGAGCTGCTGGGGGTTTGAACCACTGGAGATGCACAGCCTGTTACTGGTGCATCAGGCTACAGATTCCATCACCAGGGCTTTGTAACAATCTGGACAGCATGGCTGGAAGCAGATCTTTCACTATTTTAGGATACATCAAGTTTTGATAAGTGCCCTTTTCTAAAGACTCGAGTACTCAGAGTAACAGACACTAAGTGGCTCCATTTAAACAGAATCCCTTGGGATGACACTGTTGAGATTAGCTTCCTTCTATCTTTGGGAGAAAAGTATCAGGAAGTATAGATGTGCCCAAGTTGTAACTGCAACAAAGCCACCATTTGAAAAAAATCAATTAGGTTATGAATATTAAAGTAGGTGAATATATAGGGGGGAAAGGTTTTATAAACGTTGTAAACAAAAATGTATCATCACAAATATCACCCGAAATAGCATTTCTCAGGTCTTTAAGGCTTCCATTACTATCCATGTACAAATAAAGATTTTTGTATATTAGTAGCAGAATATTCAAATATGGGGTTGTGGTTTTTTCCTACATATAAGGTTTAAACTTTGAGGTGATGAAGACACATTAGGCAAAGTAGCATGAAAGACAAAGGAGAAAACATTTGTTTACCACATAAATAACAGATAAATCATAAATGTCAGAACTGAGGGTTTATTACAAGGAACATAAAAAAACCCACCTTTGTATTTCAACAATACAAGCAGATACATATTTTATCAAGTTACTTATCTATCTGCTCTCTCTGGTGATGAGGCTCTTAATTTAGTGTGGTGTGCTCCCAAGGCTGGAAAAGCCCGGATAAAGTAGGAACCTGCAGTGTGATTGGCAACGTACAAGCTACAATATCACTGTTCTACTGTTGGACAGTCAGATTAATGCAAGAGATGTAGCTTACAAAAGGCACACAAGTGAAAAGTTCTAAATTCAGAATTGCCATAATTTGCCATAACTTATGTACAAACTTGGCTTACTTACTGTGTGTGTGATAGTGAGGACAGCACAAGATAAGCAGCGTTCAGATCTGTTGTTCATAGGGTCACTATAAGTGTACTCTACTCAAGAGCACACAACCACAAAAGGTGGCCTAGTGGCAAGGAACTACACTGCCAAACCAAAGTCCTGCAGTTCGATTTTACCGTATACCTAATGAGACAAAGATGGACAGTCTACTCCTGTGTGATCTAGCACCTCTGAGAACCCTTTGGAGGGTCAGCTCTGAGTGGTTCCAACTGGATGGCACCCAACTACGACAACAGTCACTAGTGTGTCACCACTCTGAAAGTGAAGGTCCAGAGGAATTACTCTACACTTATGCTTCTTCCCAGCAACTCATTGTGTTCTTAGGTACAAAAAGTGAGAAGGTAAACAAATAGAAGGGGGGAAAGGCATGTATAGTTTTTAGAAAACAACAGCAAACCCTTTTAGTTGAAGCTGAATAGGCATATGGATAAAGGCAGGGATGTAAAGAATGTGAAGACAGAGAATATGAAAAGCAGCAGTTAGTACCCTTTATAACAATAACTACATTGTGTAAAAGAGCAATAAGGAGGCCGGAGTTGGATGTACAACAAAGTGGAAGGGACAAAAAGAAAACTCAGGGCTAATGAATACAAGGATGCCAGAGCAAATGCAGCATAATTTCACATTACATTCTGAGATGAAAAGGGGAGGGTAACTATCACTTGTAGAAAAAGCACCAGAATTTTGACTCTGCTGGAGCCCGAGTGAATGTGATGTGGTGGGGAGAATGCTGTGGAAATGGAAGTTGCTAAAGGGAAACACATTCCTCCAAGAAGCAGCCATAAACTTCTGACCAAGTTCAGTGTTCAAATGGCACCTTGGTCATTTTCAGTTCCCCCCCATTCCTCTAGATACAGTAAAAGCAACAAGCAAAAACAAGCATCTGTAAGTGCCTTCTGCGCTGCCTCAAGCATGCTTGAGATGGATTGTAAAGAGTGGTGTTTTTTTTTTTAAAGAGTGGTTTTTTAAGGAACAAAAAACATTTTAAAGAGCATTTTTTTTTTAAAAAAATCTACTTAACTTTAAAATGATATCCTGAAAACATCTACTTCCCAGATGAACACTGAACTTAAATAAAAGAAGCAAGAAAGATGACATGGCTATAAAAAGAAGGCTTAGAATGGTCTAACTCCAACTGTGATGATCTGGAGTGAGTCTAAGCAAAGAAACTAGTCACAGAAAGCAACATGTTGCAAAATGTAGCTCTGTCTGTGACAGAGTTCAAGAAAGGTTAGTCAAATGCAGACTGTTAAGATGCACAACTTAAAAATAAACACTCACTATCAGTGTCTGACTTCACCTGGTAATGGAAGCTATTTGTTCATTTCCTGGTAGCCATACATTGGCTTGGACAATGAAAGCTGTCTAAATATGAATTGGTCACTTTCCTGAGTCTGCTCAGTCAGCAGACAAAAAGATTCCACCTCCTTCCTCTCCTCCAGCTGTCCTGTGTTTCTTTAAGCCCTCTGAGGCTTCAAAAGGAAAAATGCACCTCTCAAACACCCTACACCATTCTCCACGCCTATGCTCCCTATCAAAGACCTACCCAAGAGAAGAAAAGAAGAACCCTCATTTTAAATGCTAGGAAGAACTTTAAAAATAATCCAAAGAATAAAGAAGAGCTTGAAGAAAGTCCTGAATTATTTAGAAATATTTATGGATTGTTGTTGTGGTTTACAGTTGAATCAGAACCAACTCATAGCTGACCACCCAGGGGGTTTTCAGAGGCAGTAGGGAGGAGACTGTTCATCTTTATTCTGAGGAGAGACTGCTGGATTTGAATCACATGCCTTAGGGTTGGCGGTTTAACTCTTTACCACGAGGTCACCAGAGGATGGAACAAAATATTAAACAAAATATTGCTAAAATAACCTGGTACTTTACACTCAGTGGGGAAAAAAATAATCATACTAAAAAGGTTATCAATTAATTTATTTTCAATTTTAAGTAAAGGTAAAGGAAATGTATGAGTGGCATCCCATTGTAAGAGGTGGGAGAAACCCTCTTTAAAAAAATTTAAAAATAAACATTTTCTGGTGGTGCAGTCTGTAGGGTGGCGTGCTGCTAGCCCAAAGGATGCCTCTCTCTAGTGGTTCGAATCCACCAGCAACTCCTCATGAGAAAGATGGGCAATCTTCCCTCATGTGATTTACTGCCTTGGAAACCCCACTGGAGGATCACGTCTGAGTTGGTTCTGTCTGAATACATCCTAATTCACAACTCTGCAGATGCTACAGTTCTGCAGCTGACCCAAAGGGCCAAACGACAGGCTAGACTAACTAGAAAACTCTCAGAGAACAGGCTTTATTTAATTAAAATTCCCTGTAAGAAAGAGTGGCTCGTGCTTCCAGCCCCTACTTCAATCTCGCATCTCCTGGAACACACTCATGGCTACCCGTCAGATGCAATCTGCCCTCCAACCCTTCTTCCTCTTGGCAGAGCACCGCTCCTGTTACAGGATCACTTTCTTCACCTCCCTCGCAATGAGGCCATGGACATGTGACTGGCGGGTAACTGAAGTTAGGTTCAAAACAGATGAGCAATAGGGAATGCCTGCCTACTTACTGGCTACTGAGAAAGATCTCCTTTACTAATAAACTCCTCCTTTCTTCCTGATGTGGTCATAACTGCCTGTGATGTTGAGCATTCCTGCAACAACCTTGCAACCACCTTTCAACTATGAGGAAGCAACAGTCACTCACATGGTCCAGACGGCTGAGCTAAGAGATGGAAAGCACGTAGCCCTTTGATGATACTTAATTAGGTGTCACTTAATTGTGGCACCTATCCTGGAACTCCCCTTCCTCTGAAATTTGTAATGTAAAGAACGCATTTTTAACTGTCCTGAGAGTCTAAGCCATTTTTTTAGTTCTTTTGTTACTTGCAGCCTGAAATACCTAAACCCTACACACACCCCTGTCTCCTTCCACTAAACGTAAAAGGGAAGGCTGTAAGACAGGCACAGATAGAAATCTTGTCCAGGTACAGATCCAAATCTCTGCTCTTGGAGTAGGGCAGGAGGATTTACAAACAACACACACAAGAAGTAAGTATCACAAAGAGAAAGGTTATAAAGCTTGCGGTGTAAAAACCAAGAACTTCTTTTAATGAAAAGGTATCATCAAGTGCCCAAAAGTATTGTAAAATCATCTTGAAACCTTAAAAAGAAAAATACTCTGGAAGTCTTCTTAAAACCAGATGACAGTTTAGTTAAACTAGAAAAGAATGTCTGCCTTGAGTATTATTCTTATCCATATATATGACAGCATCACATTGAAAGATAGGCAGGAGCCTCGGAGGGCAGTGAGTTCACGTTAATGTGGGAACAGCTCAGAAAAGAAGGTGGGCATGGGGGCGCCCCCACAAGAATGTCGACGCCACTGAACTGTACATGTAGCCCCTTCAACTAGTGAATAGTTTTGCTGTGTATCTTCTGAACAACAATGGAAATAGAATGTTTATTTAAAAAATCCCATAAGGAAAGTGAAAAGACAAAGCATAGACTGATATGTCTATGCATACTTATGCATATTATGTCAAAGCAAAAATGAAATTCAATATGCATACAATCAACAGAAATGGGTATCTAGAATATAAAAATATTTAAATTTACTTTTTAAATATAAGAATCCAAAAGGAAAAAGACAAAATGTAGTATTAATTATAGGCATAAAATGATATTTAATCTAATCAGTAATGAGGGATATGCATATTACATCCTCAGTCATATTTCATATCCACCGGTTTGGTAAAAATTCAGTCTTGGCAAACCAATCAGGATCACCTCTGAGTTGGTTCTGTTTGAATATTTCTTATTACTTAAAAATATCAACAAGGATGTGGTGCAGTGGAAGGAGTTGTACACTTCTGGGAAACTTTGAGAAGCAGTCAGTTTTACTTGATAAAGTTGAAAATACACTTACACTTTGATGCAGTAATTCTGCTACTGAGTATGTATCCAGAGTCAAGGCTATAGACTCTTAGACAGGCTCCCCAAGGGAATATGCATGCAAACAAATGTTTATAGCAACAGAACTTTTTTTTTACTAGTAGGGTTTTTTACATTTTAAAAATTATTTTATATTGGTTTGCATACAAAATCCATATACATTTCTGACCCACCTCCTCTAGTCTATGTTACTATGTACCTCTTATTTTGGACTGCTGTCACGCAAATCATACCTAATCATATATTTCTTATAGACAGTTCTTTCCATCATCTATTTAAATCCAGTGTTGATTATTTATCCCCTCTTTTCTTAGTTTTTCTCCAACCCCCACATCAGTCCTATTTTATAACAGTGGCATTATGCAGTATTTGTCCTTTTGTGACTGAGATATTCCACTCAGCATAAAGTCCTCTTGGGTCACCCATTTTGTATAGTATTTTATTAGTTCCTTATTTTTCTGTACTGCGTAGTATTCCCTGGTGTGAATATACCATAGCTTCTCTAGCCATTTATTTGTTGATGGGCACTTGTGTTGGTTGCTTCCATTCCTTTGCTATTGTGAACAACACAGCACTAAACAGGACTGTGTGGCAGTTCTGGCTTCTTTTTTTAATTTTATTATTTTGTGTGTGTGTGTGTCGTCAAATTGGATCTGACTGGTACAGGAGGAGATTGTTCCTCCTTCTCCAGCAGAGCATCCGGTGGATTCAAACTGCGCACATCTGGGATTGCAGTGCAGCTTCTTGCCACTAGGCCATCAGAGCTCCCTAGTTCTGGCTTCTTTAGGATATATTCCCAGTACTGGAACTGCTGGACCAAATGGTATTTATATTTCCAACTTTTTGAGAAAGCGCCATACAGACTTCCATAATGGTTGCACCATTTTATATTCCCACCAACAGTGAATAAGGGTTCCAATTTCTCCACAACCTCACCAATATTTGTTGTTTGGGAATAAAAAAAAAAGACAGGAAAATAGTTAAGGCAAATCCTTTTAGGTTTGAAATTTAACTCTGTGGGTAACTGTATCATTCCCCCCCCCATTGTAATAGTTAACTTCTCTAACATAGTTGAAGATTCAATGTTATTTCAAAATCTCCGTTTACTGTCCTCATATTCTAATTTTTTAAAAATACAATAAACTGCACCACAAAAAGAAAAAGAACCAAATTGCAAAATGGGCACAGGATATGAACAGACACTTCACCAAAGAAAATATTCTGATCTTGAACAAACACATGAAGACGTGTTCAAAATCCCTAGCTCTAAGAGAGATGCAAATCAAAACAACTATGAAATATCTCACTCCAGTCAGAATAACAAAATTTAACAGAGCAGTAAACAACAAATGCTGGTGAGGCTGTGGAGAAACTGGAACCCTTATTCACTGTTGGGAGTGTAAAATGGTGCAAAAACTATGGAAAGGCATATTTTTTCTCAAAAAGTTGGAAAAAGAAATACCATTTGACATAGTAATTCCACTACTGGGACTATACCCTAAAGAAACCACTGCCACCCAAGCAGATATATGCACACCCATGGGTTTTGCTGCTTTGTTCACAAACAAATGGATAGAAGCTGTGGAATATTCACACGAGGGAATATAATGCAGCACTGAAAAACGACTCATGAACAAAATGGATGACTACGGAGGACATTATGCTGAGTGAACTATCTCAGTTACAAAATGAAAAATACCACATAATACTACTGTTACAAAACAGGGCTGACATGGGTGTTGGGAGAAAACAGAAAAGAGTGGACAAATAATGTACACAGCATAGAAACAGACAAGGGAGAGAACTGTATAAAAGGAATATACAAGGCTCCAAGAGTTGACAGCATATCAATTGATTTATTTCAACAAACAGATGCTGCCCTGGATGGGCTCACTAAGTTGTGCCAAGAAATCTGGAGGACAGCCAGCTGGCCACCTGACTGGAAATGATCAATATTTGTTCCCATTCCAAAGAAAGGTGACCCAACAGAGTGTGGAAATTATCGAACAATAAATATCATTAATATCACATGCAAGCAAGATTCTGCTGAAAATTATCCAAAAACGTTTAGAGCAATATGTCAACAGAGAACGTCCAGATATGCAGGCTGGATTTAGAAGAGGTCATGGTACTAGGGATATTATAGCTAATGTTAGATGGATCTTGGCAGAAAGCAGAGAATACCAGAAGAATGTCTATCTGTGCTTCATTGACTATGCAAA
>NW_006399866.1:2038836-2074059 GCF_000299155.1 Elephantulus edwardii | reverse complement strand
CATTATGCTGAGTGAAATATCTCAGTCACAAAAGGACAAACACTGCATAGTGCCACTGCTGTAGAATGGGATTGACATCAGGGTTAGGGTAAGAATAAGGAAAAACTGGATGAATTACGTACTGCATTGAAACAGATGAGGGAGAGAACAGTTTAAAAGCAATATATTTTAGGGCATTATGATTATCATAAGGGTCCAGAATGAAAGTTGCAGAGTGAAGTATACTTGGGGTGGGTGTGGGGGGATGTGGGGGGATTGTATACCAATGAAGGAATTTTTCTCTTACTTTTCAAAGAGAAGAGCGAACTGGGTGTGGTGGTGGTGGGGGGGGAGAAAAGTGCAACAATGAATGAATGGAAATCCAAAGTCTCTGTAAATGTTCATTGAAATTAATAAAAAAAAAGTTGGAAATAGAAAAAAAAAAGAAGGATCAATGTTTTAGCAAAATATTAATGAAATAATGCCTAAACGCCAGTGTAAGGCATTTCTTAACATTATAAACATATTTATAATGTTTAGAAGACTCAAGTGACATTTCATGCATGCTGATTAAAAAGTGCTATAAAAAGAAAAGAAGAAAAAAAGAGCTAAGCTCACGGCAATTTTTACTACTTCCCATGTTATTTTTAGACCTGATCATAGTATGTCCAGCATATTTGGGTTTTTTAAATATAGTCAAAACAGTTGACCCTTTCATACAAACCTACCACTCAACCTAAGAATATAATGCAGATAAACTGTTACAAGAATTTCTTCAAATTCTTTTTTTATTGAGATTTTAATGAAAGGTTATGGAGAACCTGGATTTCCATTCATTCATTGTCGCACATTTTCCTCCCTGCCCCTCCCCCACCCCAGTTCACTTTTCTCTTTGGAAAAAAAAATCTTTCATTGTTATACAGTCATTCCCCTCCCCTAGTCCACTTTACTATGCAGGTCTTATTCTGGACTCATGTCATGCCAAATACAGTTCTCTCCCTTGTCTGTTTCATTGACATGTATATTATTTATCCTCTCTTTTCTTAGTTTTTCCCCAAACCCCATGGCAGTCCTGTTTTATAACAGTGGCATTATGTAGTATTTGTCCTTTTGTGACTGAGATATTTCCCTGAGCATAATGTCCTCCACGGTCACCCATCTTATATAATATTTCATGAGTTCTGTGTATTTCAGTGCTGCATAGTATTCCATTGTGTAAATATATCTAAGATTCTTTATCCATTCTTTTGTTGATGGGCATTTGGGTTGTTTCCAACTCTTTGCTATTGTGAATAAAGCTTCAATAAACATGTGTATGCATAACATGTGTATGCATATATCTGCTTGAGTGACAGTTCTGGTTTCTTTAGGGTATATTCCCAGTAGTAAAATTGCTGGGTCAAATGGTATTTCTATTTCCAACTTTTTAAGAAAGCACCATATTGCTTTCCATAGTGGTTGTACCATTTTACACTCCCACCAACAGTGAATAAAGGTTTCAGTTTCCCCACAGCCTCATCAGCATTTGTTGTTTGTAATTTCTTCAAATTCGGACCCCTGAAAACCTGAAGTTTGGGGTCTACATTTCAAACAAGCAAAAAAATCCTTTTTTAGCTACTTGGAAACAGTAAACTAAATGCATATAAAAAGAAAATAAAATTGCTAGACTTTTCTGCAGACAAAAGCCAACATAAACCAGGCTAACTTTTAAAAAGAATAATTAAAAAATTAAACTAACAGTTACATGCATTGGTTTTCTAAAAGTAGTCTGTAGGGTTCTAATAGAGATTTCAGATAAAAGAGACAGCCATGAAATGGTTCAAGAAAATACTTTGGAATATCAATTGTATAATCTGCTCTGATGTTTACAAAAATCACTGAACAAAGTGCTAAAACAGATCATGATGGCTGTTCCATCTGGGACCCAAATCTGCCACATCAATTCAAATTTGGCAATAATTAGCTGGAAAAAAAGAGACAACATTGCCCCTACATGTCTCCATCATTCCAAAGACTTGTTTGTTTTAGTCTTTGGACTGATGGAGGGCCAGACAGAAACCTCAAGTTTTTTTAGTGGTCAAATGCACATGCTAACTTTATCTGTAATCACTGGACTATTTTCACAAGATTAAAAACAAACCAGAAAAGGCTACAGAACTCAAGAGGAACTGCAACAGTGCCCTTTAAAGCTGGTGTTGTGATTTGCCTTTCAGGGGAAAGACTGTCTTAATCACATTTCTCAGGGGGTATACTAAGTGGGAAACTCCCAGTTGTTGTCAAAACCCCAGTATGACAAATGGCATCAACAGTGCCTAGGCTCATGTTGCTAGGTGCTGGTGTGTGGGTCTGTACACAAAAGACCAAAACATGGCCAGGCCCTGGACCACCTGCGCAATCACTGCTGTGTACATCTAGATCACTGAGGGGCTTCCTTTTACCTGACATTTTACCCAGCACACTAACTGTCCAAAGATTGATTCCAACTCATACAGTCTCTATCGGGCTTCAAGACTGAAGCTGAGAAGTGACAGTCCTCCAAAGCTGAATGGACTGGAACCACCCACAGGAAACGCACTCCATCACCAAGCAGAAGTAAGAAAGCGATGATCTGCCTCCGAGACAATGCTACCTAGGTGTTCATAGCTACAATTCCTATTTGCTTTCTCACTTAATCAGGAAACTCTACCGTTGCCCTTAACTTTTCTTATATGGGACATGGTTTGTTTTGTTTTCCTAATTACTTTTGCAGAACAGTAGTAGAAATAATAACTTTAAAGAAATTCTGTAACACTTAAATTATCTTACATCAACATGAAACCAAAAGGCACTAAGAATTCAGCATCAATGCCCAAGGTTACCAGCAGGAATAGAGCATTTTACACGCTAAGCCAACTGAGCAGTGATACAGTCTATTTCAAATCTTAAGCTTCTTGTACTCTGCTCTGAATGCCTTAACAGATTCAAAGGAGGTTAACACTCAAGAAACTTTGAAAAGCTGCCATTTTTCTCAAGTGGCCAGCAGCTTTCAGTCCTTCATTCTCCAAAACAAAAACAAAAGAGAATATAAAATGTGATTGGCTCATGTGGACTGAGGGAATAAGCATACAGTCAGATTTAGTTAAAACTTCCCCTAATTAAAATCACTATTAAACAGATACACAAACATTCCCACAGTTCTTAAAAACAAAAACAAACTTTTTACAACAATGTCAAATTGCTGGTTATTTTTCAAAGTGCTTCTGATACAAGATAGCATAAACTAGTAATTCAGAACAGATGGGTTTTAGGTAATGAAAAATTATTGTAGCAATTTCCAGAAACCTTACCCCTATTAAACTTAAGGACTATGATTTATTCTTTTCATATCTAACCCCAAGAGCAAATCGCTCAATGCCTGGCACAATACATGCTTATGGAAACGAATTACAACACAGGTAAAGTTAATAATGTTTATAGTCATTCTAACTACAGTGGTTCAAACAAAATAGCTATTTTCAATCTCAGGCTGCAATTACAGAAAATGTTAAAGTCAAATCGACTTGAGTGCTTCCTATGCACACCATGTTCCTCCACAGAGCTGCTATCTTTCAGACACTCTACCATTAACCAATTTGACTGAAAGCCTCTAAATACTGGTTTTAGCATATCACTAAACAATTGATTTAGCGGAAAATTAATTTGCAGAAGGAACAATTCCCAATTAATTCTTTGAGTTTGGTTTCATGTTGTGAGTGTATCTTAAAATAGCATCTACCATATAATAACCTGTTTTGCAAGAAATATTCTTAGACAACCATTAAGAGACTTCAAACACAACATAGTAATCCTTTAATTACTTGGGATAAAAATTTATAGAATGCTTCTGAAGAGTTAAAGATCAATTGTTTTGTTTGTTTGTTTAAATCAATTGTTTTACACACTGTTGTTATCTTTAGAATGGCAAAGAGCTAATCTACAATGCTTTTGGGTGTTTGCAAACTTGAAAGTCAATGTGTGTTGTTATTGTACATATGTTGTACATTCTTGGTTGTGCATACATACTTCTCACTATGTTGAGCACAGTCTCCTTTATTCCTATTTTCCTGAGTGTTTTAATTATGAATGTGTATTGGTGCACAATCATTTAGAAAATTACCTAAAGGTTTTGGCACTGTGATGGGAAATTCTTCTCTTCCTAATTGTTATAACATAATCACACTTCTTGAGAGGTAATATATGCCCCTGCTCTTATTCTGCATCCTTATACTTATCTTCCTGAAAGTTGTCTGTAGCTTAATGTAGAAGTAGCAACAACATTACATCAACTACATTTTCATCCTTTCTGAAGGTAAATAAATACCCTGAAGAATCAACTATTTAAAATAGTATAACTAATGGGATAGAGGTCAAGGAAAATTAAAATTTATATATTGATCTTGGCAAAAATCAAAGAGTATCAGAGGACTATCTTTCTGTGTTTCATTGACTATGCAAAGTCATTTGACTGGGTAGATCACAACAAATTGTGGTTAACCTTGAGGAGAATGGGAATCCCAGAACACTTGATTGTGCTTATGTGAATCCTATACTTGGACCAGAAAGCAATCGTCAGAACAAAGTAGGGAAACACTGCATGGTTAAAAATCAGGAAGAGTGTGTGTCAGGGATGCATCCTGTCTCCATACCTTTTCAATCTATATGCAGAACAAAAAATTCAGGAGGCTGGTCTTGATGAGGAGGAATGTGGCATCAGGATTAGAGACTCAACAACCTACAGTACACAGATAACACAACCTTGCTTGCTGAAACTAAGGAACAGCTGAAACACTTGCTGCAGAAGGTCAGTAACAACCAACAACCTTTTGACAACAATATACATTGACTTTCAAATTTCCAAACACCCAAAAGCATTGTAGATTAGCTCTTTGCCATTCTAGTGATAAGGTTACCAGTTGGTTCCCCAAAGCACTTTTTAAATTAGTGTTTGAAGGTCATGTGGATTGGCTTAAATGGGTGTGTCGTGAAAAACCAAAATTTCAAGATGGTTTCCAGGTTGAGAGCTATCTTATTTACTGAGCATCTACTATGTGCCAAAGAGGAGGTCAGGTGGCACATGCTACATGTTGCGCTCCTAACAAAACGCTCTGTGGTTTCCTTCTGTAAAGATTTACAGCCTTGAAAAGCTTATGAAAGTGCATTGAGTCCAAATTGATTCAACAGCAGTAGGTTCTATGTGCCCGACACTATTCAAGGTGCTGGAAATTCAGCAGTGAGAAGGAGAAGAAGAAGAAAAAAAAAAAAATAAAATCTTTGTCTTCATGGAAGTTATCTTACAAGAAAAGTAGGTAAATATTTCCTAAAACTATTAACTTGAGTTTTTGATGGCCTAGTGGTAAGGAGGTGTGCTGCCAATCCAAAGGCACTCGGTTCAAGTCCACTAGCTGCTTCAAAGGATAAAGATTGCCTTCTTCTGGTTCGAATCCCGGAGTGGCCAAGAAAGAAAAATGGACAATCTCTTCCTGTGAGAGTTACAACCTCAAAAACCTGCCTGAGGGTTTGCTCAATGGCAACAAGTTTTAGTTTTTTGAGTACAGACTAAATTTAGTCTAATTTCTTCTTTTACTATACCAATACCTTAAATAATTCTGCATTAGACACTTGGGGTAATTATCTTTTAAACTACATTCATGTCCTAAATTATCACTCAGTAAAAAAAAGCAAACAGAAGACAAGCCGTTTAAGAAAGAGAAATTACTCTTAAACTTAAAATGTGAGAACACACACAGCCTCTCTGAATGATGAGACATTACCCAAGTTCTTTGTATTTACCTTTCAAATACTTAAATACTTAAACCAGCGCAGATTAAACTATTAAACTATACTCTGTTTAATGGCAAAGTCTACTGAAAGCCATTTAAATGACTATCAATAAAATACAAAATATCCAAGCAATAGAATTGTAAGGAGTCATTACCATTTGGGAGCTCTGGTGGTCTAGTGATAAGGAGTTGTGCTGCCGACTCAAAGGCAGGCAGTTCAAATCCATCAGTTGCTCCCCAAGGGAAAGATGGGCAATCTCCTCCTCAGAGATTTATAGCCTCTAAAAACTCTGTGGGGGGGTCATCTACAAGTCAGGACTCGATGGCACATAGCATTAGCACTTGGTCATGCATGTACTATAATCAAGGATTAGCAATTACATTCAGAATAATGAATAAGGATGACAGAAGAATTAATGCCTTTGAGCTGTGGTGTTGGAGAAGAGTACTCAATATCCCAAGGTCTGCCAAGGGAACAAACAAATATATCGTAGAAACAGTACAGCCAGAGTGCTCCCTGGAGGAAAAGATGATAAAGCTCTGTTTCACATACTTTAGGCATGCGGCTAGTAGACGCTATTCCTTAAAGACGAACATCATGCTTGGAAATGTGGAAAGGACACCAAAAGAGAGGAAGATCCTCAAGTAGGTGGACTGACACAGTGACTGCAGCAATGGGCTCAAGGGTGTCAGAGATTGTGATTGAGGATGGCCAGGATCCAAATCTGTTGTCAAAGGTCATACTTGACTTAAGGCACCTAACAATAACAACAACAAAGAAAACAAACACTAAAATAGTATAAATGGTTGAAGTAAAGTATTAAAAGGTATGGGGTAACATTTGTATGGATGTTGTTGTTGTTATGTATCATGTGACTCAGAGCCACACTATGTACAGCAGCTCTAAAGCCTGTCCTGTCCTGTCCTGAGCCAGTCTCATTGGCTGCATCACATCTACCCCCATTGCCCTAGTTACTGTATCAATCCACCTCATCTTGAGTCTTCCTCTCCCTCACTGTCCTTCCACCCTTCCAAGCATGATGTCCTTCTTCAAGGATTGGTCCCCTCCTAGCTATGTGTCCAAAGTATGTGAGACGGAGCTTTTATTTACTTATTCTTGATAAATCTCAGAAGAATTTACAATAAATTAGGAACAGTAGAGGTCTCCAAGGAGCCTAACTGGATAACTAGAGAATTATGTACCAAGAGAATGTGCTGCCTATTTCAAAACACACACATGCATATAAGTAATGTTGTTGCTGTTGTCATGTGCTGTGTGGAGTTGGGACTGACTCAGAGCTGACTCACCAGTGAGTTTGCAGTGTCTGTAAATCACAAAAGACTGCCCATATTTCTCCACAGAGTAGATGCTAGATTCGAAGTCCCTGCCTCTTGGTCGTCAGTGCAACTCCTTACCCACTAGGCCACCCAAGCTTCCTAGGTAAGTAATAAATTATGCTTTTGGGATCACAGTATTTCCTCAAGGTTGCTTCTTTAACAGTCTTCTGCTAAAACGACTGAATTCTCAGTTTATAGTAATGCCTAAATGCAATAAAGTGACAGTGCTCCCACATCAGGTTAGCTAGGAGGTGACGAGCCATGGAGCCTTCCTGGTGGAGGGCTGGGCACAGGCAAAGCTACTATGAAGAACATAGAGCCCTGAGGCGTGAGCAGGCTGATGTGTCTGTAGAACGAAAAGGCACCTATAACGTAGGAGTGAAGGAGGACAGTAACAATAAAAAGGCTGTCTAAATTAGCTCTTATGCTGAGATGAGAAGACTGCAGAAGCTCTGCTGAAACCTGTTCAACATAATCCCAGCATATAATTCTCCACTTACAACCAGGTGGCGGCTGTGTATGAGGCTGCAATGGATGGAATCCTCCTTAGATCCCTGGAATGGAAGGTGAGATTTCTACATTGAACTATTTATGCCTCGAGCACATATGACATTTCCTCTAATCCCTTTCTTTTTTCCTTTTAACTTTAATTTCCAGGTAGGTAAATTACTCATGCCTCTCCACCCTTAGGAGTCTAGGGTCTCTTTGAAAGCAGTTTCTCTGATTGTTCACTCTCCAGCCCCACCTGGAAGCATCAGTACCTACTTTACGTTGCACCATAGTTTCCAGCAGCAGCTTAACCTCCTATGAAGCTGCCCGAAGACTGGGCCACAATTCAAAGTTGACCAAGTGCACAGTATACGAGGTGTTGCTAGTAGTTGTTGAGGCAGCCTGACTCATGGCGATCCCACAAACAATGAGATTCAACCATTGTGCTCACAGTTTTACATTTTCACGGAGTGACTGTCCTAGTACATTACCAGGTCTGTCTTGGTCTGTAAGCACCACTAAAACCATTGCAGCACCACACATGCCTTCACTACTGCATACTTGAGGTGCCAGGAATTAAACCTGGGTCTCATACACGGAAGGCGAGAATTCTACCACTGAACTACCACTGTCCTTAGCGCAAAAGACACTCTCCCTTCAGCATCTCTTCAAACTACTCTGGTTGCTACCACACTAAAGAATCTGGGTAAGCATAACCTTCTTAAAAAAATTTGCCTTACATTTTCAATCACTTAACAATCCCCTTACTTCAAGTATGGGATCTATCTATCAATCTATATATAAATTTTTTTAAATAGGTATTAGACATTTATGTGGGAGCTCTGGTGGCCTAGTGCTAAGAAGTTAAGCTGCAATCCCAAAGTATGTGGTTCAAATCCACCAGATGCTCTGAGGGAGAAGGATGGGCAATCTCCTCCCAGGTGGTTTACTGCCTCTGAAAATCCACTGGAGGGTCAGCGATGGTTTGGTTCCAACTTGACAGTTCACAACAACAACATACATTGGTGACACTTAACTGGACATTCTAAGTATATATTAATATATACTATCCTTTGCCCACTTGTGCAATTGTCTTTTAAATGTTTTCAATTGATTCACAGAATGGTTTGAAAGTATCAGGAACCTTTATTCCACTTAGCTGTTTCAAACTTCCCTCTCAGGTTTCTTCTTCTTGATTGTTCAGTCTGTTTTCTCAGACTATTTCTGGCATTTCACCATCCACAAAAGCCAATAGAGAAGATGAGAGGCCCTCATTCTGATTTCATTTCCATCAAGTTAATGTACAATATTTCCATATAGAAATAAAAAGGGCCTGATCTTAATTTTTTTTTCTAAAAGGATATTGTTTACTTAACTCGTTTACTCACTGAACTTCCAATGTGTTGAAATATCTTGAGCAATAAGTCTTTCAGGTGTCTCAGCCAAAAAATTTTTTTTTCTTTTTGTCCAGCAAAAGAGCCCTTGGTATTTCTGCCACAAAATCACACCCAAGACATTTAACCTATATACAAAGTGTCCACATCTTAAGGAGTGTGCCATTATAATGATTCTATTTCTGGGTCACCTTTTAGACTGCTGAACCCTTTACAAGCTTCCTAATAACATTATTAGCATTTCTTTGAGCTCTAGTGTGGGAACAGAACATAAAGTTCCTAAGCAGAGTCTCTTGTCTTAGAAGTGGCAGCTGTTTGCAGGGCCCGTTAAATTAATGCTCATGGTCACTGCTAGGGTGCAGCACACAGGGATGAACAGTGGTCGGTCCTGAGCTCCAGGTTCACGGTCACTGCTATGCAAACCCTCGGGGATGAACAGTGCCTGGTTCTAAGCTCCATGCTCATGGTCACTGCTAGGGTACAGCCCATTGGTGCAGCCACTGTGTTCTTTCTTCTTAGTCCAAACTCCTCACAAAGCATAATATTCTTCTTCAGGGCCAGATTCCTTCCTGAGAACATATCCAAAGCAAATGAGACATCTTTGCCTGGTCTTTGAGGTTTCATCTGGCTGTGCTTCTTCTAAGATAGATTTGTTTAGTCTTCGGGCAATTTAGAAGCCCAGTAGAGTCAGTATTCATCCCCACCACCATAAATCCAATACATTTTCTTTTGATCTTCTTTATTTACTGTCCAGCTTTCACAAGCATGAAGTGATTGAAAACACCTCATGTGGCTTGGGTCAGACACACCTTAGTCTTTAAAGTGGTAACCTTGACCTTAAAGAGGTCTTTTGCAACAATTGTTCAGTGCAATATATTGCAGTTCAGTATAGCAGTAATCACAGTATAACAGCTCCTTCATTATAATTGATAGTTGATATACTGTTTATTATTAATCAGTACTCCTCAGACAACTATTTCAGGGTTAGTCGATCTTGGAACTCAGATTACCTTAGAACACTTGAGTTAAAGGGACTTGAGGTCACAGAGTCTTGCTCACATTCAATTCACCAGCCACCTTAATAATACTCTCTACAGGGATGGTCTCGTTATTGACACTGAATTTGAGATACAAACAAAATCATCATCACAACCAGAAACATATGAATGAAATTCTGTTTTTAGAGGCAAGTAGTGATTGTTAGTGCTAATAAAGTTTATTGTGTCAGTCACTGCTCCAAGTACTCATTAACTCCCTTAACATTCTCAATAATCCCACAGAGAAGGTACTATTATGCCTTTGAGGAAGGCCCAGTCACTGCTGCAGGGGGGCCTTGTCTACCCACTCCTGCTCCTGACTCACTGCTTTTCACTCTCCCCAAGAACAGGTCAGTCCAGAAGACACTGGAAAGACACGCATGGAACCAGAAGTAACCAGTAACTGGGTAAGAATTACTCGAACCAGCCTCACTGTAAAATCCCTGGAGCAGATAGATGTCTGTTGGCTTGATTGTGTTGTGCAAAAGAGAAAGACTTCAAAGTGAAAAGCCAGTCAGGATGTCTACCAAAAACCTGAGAGTCACTCAGGAGGAAAATTCCTTGTGGTGAAGGTCCCAAGATCAAGGATTGTTTCCAGGTGAGAATCCACAATGACTCACTGACTTGCACAGTCCTTCTGATATCGTTACGCAGATCACTTCCATTGGTATTGAGCCTGGAGCAGAGGCTGATGTCATCACTGAAGATACTTAAATTACTACTTTAAGTTTTGTTCTTTCTTTCTTTTAATCTGAAGGAAAACATGTTGAGGGCTTCTAAACATTAAAAAAAGAAAAATCTTGACTTAGACCACTGTTGAGTCTGGTGCCAAAATGGAATTCCAATTCCCATCATCTGAGTTTTGTTCACAGAGGTGGTCCTCATAGAGTAACCCTTCACTTTGCTCTATTCAACTCGTC
Organism: Elephantulus edwardii; assembly: GCF_000299155.1. Classification (NCBI taxonomy): domain Eukaryota; kingdom Metazoa; phylum Chordata; class Mammalia; order Macroscelidea; family Macroscelididae; genus Elephantulus; species Elephantulus edwardii. The sequence continues at coordinate 2,063,104 of NW_006399866.1, read as the reverse complement.
TGGAAATTTCTTGTTTCAAACACCTATGTTACTTGATTAAAACAATGTTAAAATAACAAAAAACAAAAAAAAATAAATTGACTACCCATTGTTTTTTGGGGGGCAAAATTCACTATTATCATTGTCATTTTACAGATGAAATAACTAAAGTTAAATGACTGACTTAGTCAAAACTCCTCAGTGACTATTAGGATAGTCTGGATACAGATCCATACTCTTGAACAGTGAGACCAACTGCCTAACTCTACAGAAATCTTGCACAATGAAAACACTTTTAAATCATTAGCCTTTCGGTTTAAATCTGTAGCCTTTCAGAAGGACACCTGAATTAAATGAGAGGAGTAAGGCCTAACTATAGGATCCATAGGCCTAACTGTAGCCCAGCAGACTCATGGCCAATGGAACATTCATTGTACTTCCCAACAAAAAGCTATTGCAAACAGCAATTTAACAGATATTCCTCAAAAACACCTCACAAGTAAATTTACCTGGCCAACCTTTCAATGAAGTGGAGACAAAATTTAGGGGAAAAATCTGGTAAAATTTCTTCTTAAAAAAGCAAGTTGCATTAATATGCCCTCTGCCTATAGCAAACGGTGAGGGCGACAACACGAAACTGCTGAGACACTATGAAAAGGCACAGGATCATCATATTCATAGTCTTGGGACAAGGACATGGAGCAAACTTAGGGTTAAGGGCTTTGTGTGTGTTTGTTTGTTGTTATTTTCCCCTTTATTAAGCCTCCATGTCTTTAAGCCAAAGCATCTCAGTTTTTTTTATTCTGTCATTTTCAAAGGAAATAAGGAAACCCTTCTTGGGTATTCCTCAGCTTTTCAATTTCATGTCCTAACAGATTTCTTCAAAAAGAACATCATATTATTTTCTTTTTAGACTGAAAAAGGACAGATGGTAATGTTGTCTTTTAATAAATAAAGGGATCGTGTACTGCTTACTCGCTCCTACCACATTCAAGGGCAGTGTCCCAGCTACAAGTCAGTCATAAAAGCAAAATTGGAAAGAACAACTTTGCCAGAAATTTGGGCAATGCACAAGAATTTACAAAACAAATTACACAAATCTACAAAAGCCAGAATTTGTAAAACTAATCAACCCACGAGAGTCTATGCCCTTCCTACTGTAACACATATTTCATATTTATCTCTGATTGTTCCTAGGACTGTAGCTGGGAAGACCTGAAGGGAGGATGATTCAATCATCAGGAGCCAGGATAATCTGGAGGCACCTTCACTCATACGCCTGGCAGCACATTATGCTTACAGTCTGAGAACTCAGCGAGGCTGTCCTCAAGCTAGGACCCACACCATTGCCTTCGCCATTCCATCCTTCTGGGTGAGCTCTTTGCGCTTCCTCTCAGTATGGTGGTTACATTCTGAGCATGATCATCCCAGGAAAGGGATGTCCCAGAATAGGGACATATTTATGACCCTGCCATGGGAAGTACATGGTGTCACACTTACCATGGTCTAATTATCAAGACAGGCACAAAGTGGTGTCCAGATTGAAAGGGAAAGGACATAAACCCCACCACTCCACTGGTAGAGTCTAAAGGTCAAAAGAGCACATTGAGAGATATTTCTGTGACTATTTTTGAAAAACAGAACTGATTGATCACACATAGGAAGTAGAACTCCTCCAAGCCATTTTTATTTGATGATTTAATATTATTAATTTTAAATTATCTCTGAGAAACATAAAGAAGGAAATTAAGCAAAACCAGATCCAACAGAGGTCTCAGTAGTTACTGCTATCAAGTGGAATAGTCAATAAACTTACAGATTGAACAATTCTACATTCACTACTCATTTTTAGATGTCAGAGTAAGCACACAGGCAGCTTTGAAAGACAAGGAGGATGTCTGCGTCAGCCTATTAAAATGATATTTGTGTGACATTAATTTCTGATTACTACCAAAGAGCGAATGCCCATAAATGGCCATTCATTTTTATTTTTTCTAATTATGAAATAGTACATTAGTTTTTTTCTAAGCATATCAAAGCTTCAAGGTCCATTCATTAAGCACTTACAACAATATACAAAGCAAATCAACTTATAATAGTCTACATCTACACCCTCCCCATCCTAAAACAAGTTTCACATAATGATTCTCAGTAAGATAAACATTTCCACAGAGTGCTGCTACTGTCCAAAAGGTCAACACGTTGTGATAGTTTTACCAAGTGGCAGAGTTCTAAAGTTAAAGAATAGCACCAGAAGGATATATCATTATATATAATTATGCTAAAGGCTTGGAATTTTATCATTTGAATTCTTGCTTTTTTGATTACACACATTTATATCTCTAACTTGGATTTCTCCTCTGAACCCCAGACACACAAATTTAACTATGTGGACTGGATTGTTGTTGTTGCATACCATGGTGTTGGAATCAATCCATAGCTGACCGTCCAGCAGGTTCTCAGGGGCAGTAAATCACATGGAAGAGACTGTCAATCTTTCTCCTGCAGAGCATACCTTTGGGTTGGCAGCACAGCTTCTTAACACTTAACCCACCAGACCCTTTCACTTAGACATCCATGAGGCATTTAGCAATGTCCAGCACTATCCTTCTTCCCCTAGGGCTAATCCTACTACTTTTCTAAACTTCTCACACTCATACCTTTCTTTTTATCTAATATAGTGTACATCAAGATTAGATATTAGGACCCTTTTTAAAAAACTATGTGATTCACAGTCATTTTCTCTTTGTTTAGAACAATAGCTGCCACATAGCAGATGGTCAATAATGCTAGTCAAAAGAATTTGTGAACTCAAGCAGATATATGCACACCCATGTTTATTGCAGCTTTGTTCACAATAGCAAGGAGTTGGAAACAACCTAAGTGCCCATCAACAAACGAATGGCTAGAGAAGCTGTGGTATATTCGCACAATGGAATACTATGCTGCATTAAAAAACAAGGAACTCATGCAATATTACGCAAAATGGTTGACTCTGGAGAACATTATGCTGAGTGAAATGTCCCAGTCACAAAGGGACCAATACTGCATGGTGCCACTGTTGTAGAATGGGACTGTCCTTGGGGTTGGGGAGAGACTGAGTAAGATGGGTTCAATAATGTATGCTGCTCTGAAACAGAGAAGGGAGAAAACTGTTTAAAAGAGATATGTGATTAGGTATTTCGGTCATGGCAGGAGTCTAGAGCAATGGCTACATGGTGGAGTGGACCTGGGGAAGGGTTTGTGAAATAATGAAAGAATCTTTTCTTTTACTTTTCCCAGAGGGTAATGTCTGGTGGGGGGGAGCCTTGGGAGGGGACAAATCTACAACAATGAATGAACGGAAATCCAAAGCCTCTGTAAATTTTCACTGAAATTAATAACAAATTTAAATTAAAAAAAAAAGAATTAAGTTAGAGTAAGGATGGCAATGGAACCACCTTACCTCTGTAACTTGATTTGTGCCACTATTAGAACCTCTACTCAGAATATTATTGCTTTTCCGTTTTTGACTCATGCACTTTTAACTTTTAGTTAAATTTGTATCTTCTAGGCTGCAACACTTCCATGATACATCTTCAAGGATATGAACATGTACGTCTAAGCACAATTGATAACAGTGCATCTAAACTCCAAAATCAATCTCCATAATAGTCTATGTGTTTCCTACTGCCAAGGGGGCCCTTTAGAGTAGTGAGAGAAGACATTCACCCTGAAACCCATAGCGTCCCTTTTCAGCAGGAAGTAGCTAAGAGAATACACCATCCCCTTTTCCTTATGAATCAGGTGAAGTCTCTCTCAGGGAGGAGTGATAGGGAATGGCAAGGGACACACTGACAAAGGAGATTAATCAGAACTGGCTTTGACAAGCACTGTGGCAATTGGACAATTAAAACAGACATGGCGGGGGAAGAAGAATGAACTGGTGAGGAGGGTGGAGAAAACAGTGCAACAATGAATAAATGAAAACCCAAAATCTCTGTAAATGTTCATTAAAACTAATAAAATTTAATAATAAAAAAAGAATTTGTGAAAGATGATATGAGCATGTGAGTAAATTGCAACTGTTGTTTGTTATTTTATGCTTTCCAGTTGACTACAACTCATAGTGACTCTATGAGCAATGGCTCTGAACAACTTTCCTATCTTGATACAGTCACTTTGTCAATCCATCTCAGCCAGGATCTTTCTCTTCTGTGGTGACCTTCTACCCTTCCATGCATGATGTCCTCCTCCAAGGATTGGTCCCTCCTGGCAATATGTCCAAAGTATGTCAGATGGAGCTTCAAAATCCTTGCCTCCAAGGAGCAGCCTGGTTTCACCCTTTTCAGGACAGACCTGTTTATTATCTTGGCAGTTCATGGTATGTTCAATACCCTTCTCTAGCACCACAACTCAAAGTCATCAATTCTTCTGTCATCCTTAGTCTTTATCCAGCTGTCAGATGTACAGTAAGCAACTGAGAAGACCGTGGCCTGGATCAAACACACCTTAGTCTCTAGACTGACATCAATGCTTCTTTAGCACTCTGGAGAGGCCCATGACAGCAGAATTCATCCTGTGATCTCCCGACTGCTGGTGCCAAGAGTGTTGGCCGTGTACTCAGACAAGATGAAATTTTGAATGACTTTTAACGGTCTTTTCTCCATCTCCATGAAATAAAACAACTACCACACATTGCTGTCAAGCAGATTCTGATTCATGAAAACCCTACAGGATAGAGAACTGCCTCTGTAAGGTTTCCAAGGCTGTAAGGCTTTGCAGGGATAGACTGCCATGGAGAAGACCTTATATGTTATATTTATGAGTGGCTGGTAGGGCTTACAAAACGAAAACAAACCTTTAAAATATTACTAACATTTATACATATTTGTTGTTATGTGGCATATTTTATTAAGAAAAGAAAAATTAGCAAAAGCTAAAAGTGCATGACAAAGAACCCAAATATGTAATAGTGCTATATGGTGGCTTATTGGTAAAGAGTAGTGCTGCCAATGCAAAGCTCTGTGGTTCGCATCCACCAGTTGCTCCATGGGAGAAAGATGAGCAATCTTTTCCCATGTGATTGACTGCCTCTGAAAACTCACTAGGGAGTCAGCTATGTGTCAGTTCTGACTCAATGGTACACAACAAGAAGCCTCATTTGGTAGTTGTTATGTGCTGCTGAGCTGCCTGCAACTCATAACAACCCTATGTACAACAGCTTTGAACCTTGCTCTATCTTGAGCCAATTTCATTGTTTCTGACACACCTATCCCCATTGCCCCAGTCACTGAGTCAATCCATATCATCTAAGGTCTTCCTCTCCTGCGTTGTCCCTCCACCCTTCCAAGCATGATGACCCTCTCCAAGGACTGGTCCCTCCTGTCCACATGCCCAAAGTATTTCAGGCAGAGCTTCAAAATCCTTGCCTCCAAGGAGCAGTCCAGTTTCACCCTCTCTAGGAAAGACTTGTTTGTTCTCTTAGTTAGTTAGAGACCTTGGTTAGTTCTCATGAGTGATTTGATTCTACCAGCAATTCTGAGGGAGAGTTAAGGACAGCTTCAGAAGTCAATGGAGGGTGAGTCGGAGGCAACCAGATGGCAGTGGGTAATGAGACAGGCCTCAGGATTGCGGAGGAGTGCTTAACATTCCAGATTCTCAAATTCACCAGTGTGAGAAAGTACCGATAAGTGGGGAGATGACAAATCCTAAAATCCAGTCTCAGTACTTGGATATATGTAATTGCAGAGACTCAAAACTGGATATAGATTAGAATTCAGGTTTAAACAGCTGTCTTAACCCTTATAATCTGTCTATGGGAAAAAATGAGTTAACAGAAAAGGAAACATGTATACCAACATCTATAAAATAGGTCTTGATAAACCCTAAAGCTCATCTATCCATTTAGAAGAGAAGAGAGACGGCTTCTATCACTAGCCATTAAAATCATCCAATTCTATTTTGATTTTATGCTCTCCAGGAAGCTTTCTATACAGTTCAGCTTTCCACATAGATTAGCCCACAGGGAGAGAACGCACAGATCAGCAACTGTGAATATGTGGTCTCCTGAAGACTGTGCTTCTCACTATAAATTTAAAATTTACATTCTGGTGTAGGCATCAATCTAAGGAATTTGGTTAGTGTGAATGGCTTTTTTCCAGACTCAACAAGGTCCAGTGAGAAATGACTCAGCTGACCCTCCAGCAAGTTTCCAGGGCTGTAAACCACATGGGAGGAGAAGGCCACCCTTCTGGAGGGCTGTAGGTGGATTCAAACCACCAGAGAGGTGTGGCCTGTGGGTTATCAACATAACTCTCGAAGGACTAAACTCTTGACTGAAAATATCAAATCCCTTACCTCAATAGAAGGGAGCTGAGGTGGCCTAGTGGTTAAGGGGCTGTGCTGCCAACTCAAAGGTGTGCAATTCAAATCCTCCAGTCACCCTGAAGGAGAAAGATAGGCAGTTTCCTCTTGGAGATTTAACAATCTCTACAAAACAACTATGAGATATCATTTCACCCCAGTAAGAATAGCAAAATTTAATAGAACATCAAGCAACAAACGCTGGCGAAGTTATGAAGAAATTGGAACCCTTATTCACTGTTGGTGGAAGTGTAAAATGGTGCAACCACTGTGGAAGGCAGTGTGGTGCTTTCTCAAAAAGTTGCAAGCAGAGATACCATTTGACCCAGCAATTCCACTACTGGGAATATACTCCCAAGAAACTATAACTGCCACCCAAGCAGATACATGCACACTGATATTTATCGCAGCTTTGTTCACAATAGCAAAGAGTTAGAAACAACCTAAGTGCCCATCAACAAACGAATGGATGGAGAAGCTGTGGTATATTCACACTGTGGAATACTATGCTGCATTCAAACTCACCAGCAGCACTACAGGGGGTAAATGTAACAGGTTGCTTCTATAAAGACTACCGTTTAGGAAACCTTATGAAGCAGGTTATACAATACATACTGAAGGTTGTTGTGTTTGATCTGCATCAAGTCCTACTCACTTTCAGCAAAAGTGAGGAGGACTTAATGTGTTCAAAGAACACAGCCTTCAATATGGATTGCATCTCAATTTCAAGAAAATAAAAAATTCTCACCTCTGAACCAATAGGGAACATCATGATAGATAAAGATTGAAACTGTCTCCAAGAAGACCAGGACAGGCCTGAAGAGAAGTGTCTTCCAAGCCTTTTTAGCACTTCTTTCCTGCTCAGGCAGAAGAAGTGGCTGTTGAGATTACCAAGAAGCTGGAGGAAAAGGAGAAGAAGCGCTTGAAGAAGGAGAAGAAACGACTGGCTGCTCTTGCACTTGTGGCTTCAGAAAACAAAGGCACTCTTGAAGATCAGGAATGTGAGGAAACCAAAGAAAAACCCAAAAAGAAGAAAAAGAAAACGCCCCAGGAGGCTCCACAGGAGAACGGAATGGAAGATCAGTCCAGCTCTGCTCTCCCTAAACCCAAGAAAAAGAAATCTCTGTCCAAGGAATTGGTCAACAGTGACTTTGAAGAGCCAACTGTAAATGCAAAAGTCCCAAAGAGGAAGAAATCTTCCTCCAGAGAGGAACCAGAAGACCCTGAAGAGGTTGCAAACAGTGTCCCAAAGAAAAAGAAGAAGCTTTCTAAGGAGGAGCCCGTCAGCAGTGGACCTGAGGAGGCCATCAACGAGAGCACTAAGAAAAAGAAAAAAAGAAAAAAACACCCCAGGAAGATTAGAATGGACATTCCCTGGGGGTGGGAAGGGCATACCCAAATGTTTCCCAATAAAAACTGTTTACAAAAAAAAAAAAAAAGATTGAAAAGTGTCAATGACTTGCATTGAGAAAGTCTGTAGTCAAGGAATTTCCAAATTATTGAGGAGCAAAGACATCAGTGTGAAGAATAAGGAGTGCCTGTTTCAGGTCAGTCTTTTCAATCACTTATTATGGCTCTGCTAGCTGGATAGTGAATAAGAATGACAGAAGATAAAGGGGTTTTTTTTTTGTTTTTTTTTTATTAAATTTTATTAGTTTTAATGAACATTTACAGAGATTTTGGGTTTTCATTTATTCATTGTTGCACTGTTTTCTCCACCCTCATACCCAGTTCGTTCTTCTTCCCCCCCCCATGTCTATTTTAATTGTCCAATTGCCACAGTGCTTGTCAAAGCCAGTTCTGATTAATCTCCTTTGTCAGTGTGTCCCTTGCCATTCCCTATCACTCCTCCCTGAGAGAGACTTCACCTGATTCATAAGGAAAAGGGGATGGTGTATTCTCTTAGCTACTTCCTGCTGAAAAGGGACGCTATGGGTTTCAGGGTGAATGTCTTCTCTCACTACTCCAAAGGGCCCCCCTTGGCAGTAGGAAACACATAGACTATTATGGAGATTGATTTTGGAGTTTAGATGCACTGTTATCAATTGTGCTTAGACGTACATGTTCATATCCTTGAAGATGTATCATGGAAGTGTTGCAGCCTAGAAGATACAAATTTAACTAAAAGTTAAAAGTGCATGAGTCAAAAACGGAAAAGCAATAATATTCTGAGTAGAGGTTCTAATAGTGGCACAAATCAAGTTACAGAGGTAAGGTGGTTCCATTGCCATCCTTACTCTAACTTAATTCTTTTTTTTTTTTATTTAAATTTGTTATTAATTTCAGTGAAAATTTACAGAGGCTTTGGATTTCCGTTCATTCATTGTTGTAGATTTGTCCCCTCCCAAGGCTCCCCCCCACCAGACATTACCCTCTGGGAAAAGTAAAAGAAAAGATTCTTTCATTATTTCACAAACCCTTCCCCAGGTCCACTCCACCATGTAGCCATTGCTCTAGACTCCTGCCATGACCGAAATACCTAATCACATATCTCTTTTAAACAGTTTTCTCCCTTCTCTGTTTCAGAGCAGCATACATTATTGAACCCATCTTACTCAGTCTCTCCCCAACCCCAAGGACAGTCCCATTCTACAACAGTGGCACCATGCAATATTGGTCCCTTTGTGACTGGGACATTTCACTCAGCATAATGTTCTCCAGAGTCAACCATTTTGCGTAATATTGCATGAGTTCCTTGTTTTTTAATGCAGCATAGTATTCCATTGTGCGAATATACCACAGCTTCTCTAGCCATTCGTTTGTTGATGGGCACTTAGGTTGTTTCCAACTCCTTGCTATTGTGAACAAAGCTGCAATAAACATGGGTGTGCATATATCTGCTTGGGTGTCAGTTATGGTCTCTTCTGGGTATATTCCCAGTAGTGGTACTGCAGGATCAAATGGTATCTCTATTTGCAACTTTTTGAGAAAGCGCCATACCACTTTCCACAGGGGTTGCACCATTTTACACTCCCCACAACAGTGAATAAGGGTTCCAGTTTCTCCACAACCTCGCCAGCATTTATTGCTTGCTGTTCTGTTAAATTTTGCTATTTTGACTGGGGTGAGATGATCTCATAGTTGTTTTAGAAGATAAAGTTTTTGAACTATAGTGTTGGAGAAGAGCACTGAAAATCCCATGGACTGCCAAAAGAAAAAACAGATATGTCCTGAAGAGGGTGCCATCAGAGTGTTCCTTTGAGGTAAGGATGACAAAGCTTTGTCTCATATTTTGGACATGTTGCTAGGAGAGCTATTCCTTCGAGAGGGACACCATGTTTAGAAAGGTGGAGAGTCAGTAAAAGAGAGGAAGACCCTCAGCCAGATGGACTGACACAGTGACTGCAATGGACTCAAGTATGTCAGAGATTATGAGACTGTCACAGGATAGAATAGAATTAGTTCACAGGGTCACTATGAGTCATACTTGGCTTGACAACACCTAACAACATGAGACAATTACATCCTGTTCTATATGTTCATAGGGCTGCTGTGAGTTGTACTTGACTCTAACAACACAACAACCCCAACTGTATCACTATAAACCAGAATTCAACTTGACAACAACAGGTTTGGTGGGGGTTTTATTTTGTTTACAAAATGAGTTCTTCAACTTGGGATCAGGATCAAGAAGCGTAGAGGCAAAAATCTCCCTCCTTCAGTTTAACACAGTACAGATCCTTTTGGCTAAGCAAGGCTTCCCTTAAGCCCATAAGGAGGGGCCCTCCTCTATCTCAGACCTTGACCCTGCTCAAGCTTGACATCTGCCCTTGGGCAAGGGTTTTAAAGCTCTTCAGCTCTGCTGATAAATGCCCACAGGCTTCCCATGCCACCCACTCCTGCCCAAAGACACTCTGCATTCTCAATGGATCAGCATGCCCACTGCAGCCACCCTACTATGCAGGCTAGGAAGCCAACCATACCATCTTTTCTCAGTCACTTGGTTTCCCTGCTGTCCTTTCTTCCTCTCACACCAGTCTTACAGCTTGCTCTCTCCCTCTGAATCCTGGGTCAATCAGCACATGGATTGGGGATCCAAAGGACACGCTCCACTCCTGGCTCTTCTTCTACCCCAGTCACTCCCTACCTCTGGGATGAGCTCATTTTAAATAGGATGACAAAACTAATTCTTTCTGTCATGGTCCCATCACAAGAACTTTATGCATCATATTTGCATTACTATTAGCACACTGGCCAATCTTCTGGGTAAGCCATAAGCATCTTATTTGCATAATTACATGCAACTATTTTGTGGGAGTTACAAATTTATGGCTAAAAGGGCCACCATATTAATAAGTAGTTCACTGAACTGGACCTGCCTATTCCCTTCAACTATACAACTTATTTGTTCTTAAGGATATCCTTCATGGATACTATTTCTTCTCCAACAGGGTTGCACTTCTGTCTACATGCTTCCATATATTTACCCTACATTAGTTCTGGTCACACTGAACTGTGATTCCTTCACATTTCTACAATCCTACTATGCTGTAAGCTACTTGAAGGCAAAACACACATCTTAGTGCTTAATAAACAGTCAGTAAATATATATTGTGGGTAAAATATGTAAGTCTCAATCACTCAACCTACTAATAGGATGAGTCACCCTTGTCATTTTTATAATTTTGTAATGTCATCCATGGAATTATAATTTTCATTTGGTTTCTTCTTTTTTGAAATTTTATTTTATTTTATTATTTTTTGTGTGTACCGTCAAATAGGATCTGACTGGTACAGGAGGAGATTGCCCCTCAGAGGATCTGGGGGATTCGATCCGTGTACTTCTGGGATTGCAGTGCAGTTTTGCCACTAGGCCACCAGAGCTCCCTTTGTTTTCTTCTTTTGTATACTAAAATTATGTATACTCACCTCCAATACTTGCCAGAGTAGTAATGACACTTAGGAATTAAATCTATCCTATGATGACATATGACAACAAGGAGAGAATTTAATGTTGTCGAATTGACTTTGACTCATTGTAACACACAGTAAGTCAAAACTTCACTCTCATGTGCAACAATGAATGAATGAAAATCCAACTTTTCTGTAAAGCTTCATTAAAATCACAATTAAAATAAAAAATTTTATATTAAAAAAAACCCTGCCCTCTTCTGCCCTTTCTGCCTTACCACCTTTTTTTAAATTAGAGCTCTATCAACCTATTTTAAACAGTAAGATTTATATTTTCAAAGTTAACAGAAAAGGTGAAAATATTTTTAAATATTGATTTGTATACATTCCTGAAAGAATTTTCCCAAAGAGTTTTAGATATTTCCATACAGAATTGTCTTTTGTGAATATTTTCAAACGTCTTGGTTTTCTTTGCTAAGAAAAAATAATTGAAAAATAAGCCATTGTGTAAAATAATTTATCAGATGTCTCAGTGGCAAATCTCCAGAGCTTTCAGGGGCAGGGGGTGAAATAATGTGACTTTGGCAGAGCTTTATAAAGTGTGGTTATAAAAGCCAAGAAGAGTTAGAACTTTTTCCATTTTGAAGAGGCAATATTAAAATTCAAATCTTCAGTTGATCCAAATATACAGCTAAAAATTAGAGGGCTTATGCCTTAGAGTGTATTTCATACAAAGAAAAAATATAAACATGCACACTTAATAGAGCCATCTCAAATCTAGATTTCCTTTCCAAAGCAAAGATTTCCAGGCATTTCCCTAATATTTAGCTGTTTTATTGTTAACATGTAAAGGCTTCAAATCAAAGGACAAAGACTTCACTGTGATATTAGAACAATAGGACACTGAATTGCTTATTTTTCACGAGTCTTCCTTTCAGTGGGGACAGTCCTATAATTTGTTTCCAAAGCACAGAGTTTGTATTCCGTGTCCTTAACTTTCTCCATTATTATAATAATTTATATTTATTCACCACTTCTCATTCATCAACTTCAAAGCGTTTTACAAATACTTGTCCTCATGCATTGTGGTGAAGAGCAAGGAAAGCTAACCCTAATACCACACGATACAGACAGGGAAATGATGAGCAAGGATGCAAGGGCCTGTCCAGATAGAGAATAAATACGCAATGAGGAAAGCAGTGCCCTTCAGGCTGAGCCCTCTCATGCTGCCTCACTCGACTGGCAGCATCCACACCATTTCTCCCAAGGACCCTTCAGGAGCCCACCCTCTGTTTTGGCTGTACAAATAAAAGTAACAAGAGGAATAGCTTCCTTTAAAAACATCACCTTTTCTTTTACTGTAAAAAAAATTTACTTTAAGAACCAAAAACTTTTAAACTCCCATCTATGACATACAAGCTATCCACAAAGTGACCAACACCTAGTCCTTCTCTGTTCTTAATTAAAAATATTCTTCAAGACATATCTATATTGGGACAAGATCAGAAACTTAATACCACATCCTCGCCTCACTTATTGACTATCTTGTTATTTAACCCTTTGCATTTACGGTAATGGTTTAAAAAGTCTATTTGTCAGATTATTTTGTACATCAGTAATATATGACTGGCAGTAATGAATGCCAAAGGGCAAGGTGAATGTTACACTGGTTGTAATAGTTAAGGTTATACATCAGCTTAGCTGGGTCAAGATTTTCAGTGGTTCAAGAGCCATATGATGTTTGGCAGTTATAGAATGATGTAATGATGCCATTGTTCTCATTTTGTGATCTGATGTAGTTACCCGACATTCTCACATAATTTTTTTCCCCCATAATCACCTGGTCTTTGCAGGCTAACCAGGTTTCAAAAGTGAGAGAAGGTGTACTCTTACTGATTAATAATCTTACAAACAAATCTCATTTATGTTGAAAGAGAAAAATACAACAATGGATTTTAATGAATGAGTTCCCACTTCAACTTCCATCAGGTAGGATCCTCCTCACAGCAACCACCCACTGGGCCTCCAAGGCTGTACCTCTCTATGGAAAGAGAATGCCTCTCTTCCTACTAAGGGGCAGCTGGTGGATCCAAAAGCCAAACATTTAATTAGCCATGCAACATGTAACAGACTATCCCAGCAAAGAATCATCATACGCATATAAAACCCCCGCTACAGTACAGGAGCACCCATGGCTATGTCTGCTGGATCTGCAGCACTTAGCATTGGGCATCATTGATTCTCAAACTGAGTAACATCAAGTGATTTATTAGGCAAAAATCTATGACTATAGAAAGACCAATGAAGAGGTTAAAGAGGTTTATGAACTACTTATATACATAAGATACCACAAGAGCCTTGATGTTGAACAAAATAAAAACATCAAACAAACAAGACCCATCCCTGTATTTAAATGTTAGCACTTACACTTTACTCTCCAGATGAGCCTTCTAAGTAACTTGATCTCTCTGAGACTTAACTAAAATGGAGAGAACTGTTGCAAATAGAGATACCATTTGATACAGCAATTCCACTACTGGGAATGTATCCTAAAGAGACCACAGCCGACATCCAAGCAAATATATGCACACCCATGTTTATTGCGGCTTTGTTTACAATAGCAAGGAGTTGGAAACAACCTAAGTGCCCATCAACAAATGAATGGATAGAGAAGCTGCGGTAAAGTCACACAATGGAATACTATGCTGCATTGAAAAACAAGAAACTCATGCAATATTATTCAAAATGGGTGACCCTGGAGGACATTATGCTGAGTGAAATATCTCAGTCACAAAAGGACAAATACTGTATGGTGCCACTGTTGTAGAATGAGGCTGACATCAGTGTGGGGGTAAAACTGGATAAATTATGGACACTGCATTGAAGTTGGTGAGGGAAAGAACAGTTTAAATATAATATATTTTAGGGCATTATGATTATCCTAAGAGTTCGGAATGAGGGTTGCAGAGTGGATTATGCTTGGGATGGGTATGGGGGGGCACGGGGGGATTGTATACCAGTGAAGGAGTTTTTCTTTGCTTTTCGAGGAGAAGAGCAAACTGGGCGTGGGGTTGGGGTGGGTGGGGAGAAAAGTGTAACAATGAATGAATGGAAATCCAAAATCTTTGTAAATGTTCATTGAAATTAATTAAAAAGAAAAAAAATGGAGAGAACTACAGTATTAAATGTACAGGGCCCTTGTTGTATTATGAAAAGATAAGTTTTTTCCCCTAAAATAATGTGCATTAGGCACTTAACAAATGTTGTTTCTTACTTTCATCTACTAAAAGATGGAGGGAGAATTTTGCTTCTATACATAATTTCTCTGGAAAATGGGGCACAGTATCATATTACTGTGCAAAGCGATGAAGATTGGGGGCTTTAAGAAGTATGTGGGGAAAAAAAGAAGTATGTGGGTATAAGCAAAGTATGTAAAAATGATAAAATATGGATAATTCTGGGATATATTAGTATGTCTAAACATTTCCATAACAAAAGTTTCAAAGTAATTTCTAAATAATAATTCTAGAAGGCATCAACCTTAAAAAACTAAAAAAAGGAAGCAGGGGAGCTCTAATGTGTCAAAGACCTACAACCGAATCCCTGCTTTCTACTCAGAACTTGGGAGGGTGGAGAAGGGCAAGATTCTCAGGGGTTATTCTACCTTTCTGGGTTTCAATTTCCTTTTTGGTAAAAGGATAGTAGGGTGTGGTCGGCACAGCTTCAAGAAAGGACTCATGCCCAGCTGTGGAAGCATGGGCAGCAGGCAGCCTTCTTCAGGTTCTTTTTATCTTGTAAGCCCAGATCAGGTTCTTCTCCTAGCAGCCCTTAGTCAGGGAGGGAACAAGATTGTCACCAACATCCTCGTCTTCTCAGGGAGGCCCTGGCCGACAAACAAACAAGGCAGAGGTAAAAAGATCTGGTTACCTCTGCCTTATGTGAGACTCCTTGCATCTGTAGATTTTGCTCTGGGTTTCTTCCTCAGGATGGAAGAGGCTTTCTCAGATATGTACCTGTCTTACGGCTCCCCCTTCCCAATTCTAGTCCTTCATTTTCCCTTTCACAAATGATATTCTCTGATAAATTTTGTGCACTTTTGTGAGGAACTCTATTCTTCCCAGTTGCTGGCACCAGTGTTATTTCTCTCACTGGATTCTTGTGAAGAATAAACGAGATGACCAATCACATTTAACCCAGCACCTGACATATGGTAAGCAACAAATAAAAGGTGAAAGTTCAACAATGTTTAAAGCACTAGAGCCTGGTTTGTGTGAAAATGTAACAAGTATAGAGCTATGTACTCGAAGCTATTTCTATTTTTAGAACCTATGCAGAGAATGTAGAGAAGTACACACAGATGGAAACTGTTGCTGCTGACCTGTATACAATGAAGCCACACAAGTTATTTTAAGACCTAGTTCTTATCAAGAGAGTTCTGGCAACCTAGTGAGTAAGGAGTTGTCCTGCCAATGTGAATGCAGGCAGTTCAAATCCACCAGCTACTTTAAGGAATAAAGATGGAAAATTTCCTCTTATGATTTACGGCCTCTGAAAAGCTACTGGGGAGGTCAGCCATGAGTCAGTTCTAACTGGGCGGCAATGAGTGAGAGAATGACAGCAACGAATGATTCTTATTAAAAACTGAATTCCAATTTTTATAATGGTATCTTATTTCTAAAAAAAAAAAATTCTACCATATAGCTTACATGATATTACAGTTTAAATGTGAAAAGGTATGATTTTTGCAGAAATGAAAGTTGGTGAATTCAGCGTTGGTTCTGACTTGATGGCAAACAACATATACATATATATAGTTTGAGTGTATTTTATTAGATACTTGAGACTGTTAAGCTTTATATAAATTTAACAGATAATTTTAAAAACAGAATGAAATTTATAGATTATATTTGTCTTAATTAGAAGGATGGAAAAAAAAGAGAAGAGATAATGGTCAAGTAATATTAAATACTTGCCTTATCCCAGATAATGCCTTAATATATAAGACTTATATAAAATTGGCCATTGTGATTTTTAACTTTCTAACCAGATAAAGTACTAAGGAGTCTCAGTGGCACACTGATTAAGGCACTTAGGCGTTAACCCAAAAATCACTGGCTTGAACCCATCCGCCACGGTGCAGAAGAAGGTTTTTTCCATAAAGACTTACAGTCCTGGAATTCTGAGAGTTGATAAACTGCTATGCATAGGAACTGACTTAATGGCTACAAGTTTGTGAGTTTTTATGGTGTGTTTTTTTATCTTATTTTATTAAGTCACTAGGCTTAAGTTAGCATGACTGTTACCAAAACCATAAATACAAATACTAAGACTTCACGCCCACATTTTAAAATGTAATTCATTTCCCAGAGCATGCACATATCTTGGTAGGTTGCAACTTGTAAGTGTCAAAATACAGCTTTCTTTTAAAACACAGGTGGTGTTGGTGAAGTGGGGATGAGCAATACTTGCAGGAAATGCACTACTGGCTTTAGCTAGGAAGTGGCAACCCTTGATTGGTCCTTCAAAGAAGCACATTGCACCAATATTAAGCACTAGTTGTAACACGGTCACAAAGCAAGCATGGGCACTCACAAAACTTGTCTTGTTGTCAGAACCAACTCATAGCTGACCTTTCAGTAGGTTTTCAGAGGCAGTTAATCACAATGGAGGAGACTGCTAACCTTTCCCCGTGGAGCGGCTGGTGAATTAGAACCACGTGCCTTTGGGATTGCAGTGCAGCTTCATTCTACTAGGTCACTTGAGCTCCTACCAAAACTCTCTTATCATGCTTGAAATAGTCCTACAGCTTAATGTGTAAAATGAAGGCAACAGTCTTCCATCAACCACGGAACGTCTAGATCACCCAGGTGGTTTTATTTTTTAACCAAAAAAGATTCTGTACAAAGTCTGTTCTCGTACAGAGACAAGGACAAGAAAATTAAACTTTATTTACTCTATCTTCTGGGGTAATTCCACTCTATTCACCATAGTTGAGGGAGTAATGTCTGCCTATCCCAAACTGAAACTTCTGAAAGATTAAAAATAAAGGGAAAAATAAAGAAATAAAATAAAGGGCCACAGAAGAGCTACAAATATTATTACTACTCTACTCAATTTAATATTCAACGGGCAATAGAGGAGACAACTTTATAATACCTAACATTAACAATTAATTAATTAATTCAAGAAGAAACTAAAATCAGTGGGATGTAGTTTAAAATTTCAACTCACTATTCAGGTTCTTACAGGAACATACATATTTACAAAAGAAATACATTTCTGAGTAGTCCAATGATTAAGCACTCACAATAGGTTGATGATGAGCCATAAGTTGGTAGTTTGAACCCAAAGAGAGCACCTTAGAAGACAGAGCTGGCAAACTGCTTTGGAAATGTCACAACTTGGAAGCCCTAGCTTGAAGCATTGTATCTTAAAACCCCTGCACACAAGGTATTGCTATGAGTTGCAACTAACAGCAGCAGTAATACTTTAAAAGGTGTTTTGGGCTTGTTGTGTTGGGTTTTATTGTTGTTGTTGTTTTTAAGATGTGTAGGATTATAAAAATAGATTTCAAGTGTCAAATGTCTAAACACATTTTTATAACTTGGGCATTTCTTTAAAAAGTGTTAAAAGAAATGGACTCATTCACTCATTCAATAAATACTGACCTATGAGCCTAGCATTGTTTCTGGTAAAGCTGGTCAATAACTCTTAAAAGTTTCCACAGGGGGAAAAAAAAAGCTCTTAAAAGTGCACATCACTAGGTATGACAACAATTTAGAACAAGGGGTGCATTGCAGGGTAGGCTGGGGGGAGGGGAGGAGGAGGAAGAGGGAAAAAATGTGCAACAATGAAATATATGTATAAAAGTGCACATCACAATCAACATCAGCATACTTAATAACTTATTGAATGCACTCTCTATGCCCATAAACCAAAAGTGCAAACCCATTGCCATCAAGTGCATTGACACTCAAAGCAATCTTATAGCAAGTGCCCCACATACAGGGTTTCTAAGGCTGTAAGTCTTTACAGAAACAAAGTCCTCTTTCTCCCACAGAGTGGCCGGTGGGCTTAACCAACAACTTTTCAGTTAGCTGCCCAGCACTTAATCCACTGTGCCACCAGGGGTCCTTTTGCATGCCTAACAATTGTGCTAAAAGCAATGACTGATTTGTTTTGTTTTAAAAAGTCATACTGTCACCATAAGTAACTACTTACAGTGTTAATTATTCATATCGCCCTGTTCTTTTCATGTTCGGGGGCTACTTCGTATCTCCTAGTTCTGGCATTGCACTGTTAACTAAGAGGCCGCACGTCTCCTGCCATTCAAACTCACCGGTGGTTCCATGTGAGAAATACAGGCTCATCCCAGGTTTACAGCCTCAGAAACCACACTGAAGATCACCACGAGTTGGAACCTCCTTGACAGCAGTGAATGAGTTCATATCTCGTTAGCACCAGAGCAAAGAAATAAAGATGGCAGAATGGATCCAAGGAGACAACAAAGTTAGACTCTGTCACAAATAATTTGCTAGCTGCAAAGAACAGAATAATAATGAAGAAAGCTACTATTTCCATACTTAATACTCCATGAGCAAACTTAAAAAAAAAAAGGTACCTGATAATTTGATAACCTGTCACTTTCTGTCAATATAACTCAACAACCCACTGTCATTCGATTGTAAGTGGCTCATAGCTTAACCTCCAGCAAGTTTGGACAATGCCCATCTTTCTCCCAAGGAGCAGCTAGTGGATTCAAACTGCCTGTCTTTAGATTGGCAGCAGAATTCCCTACCCATTAGGTCACCAAAGCTCCCTAGTAATAAGTAGGTAAGAAAAAACATTCAAATGAAGCAAATTCTGGTTCCTGGATTTATCCTACGACCAGTTACAATTTCAATTCATCAGCTGAATAGTCACTAGTTGTCAGGTGTCACTGAGTCAACTACAACTCTCAGCAGCTCTCTGAACAACAGACTGACACTTTTCCCTGCTCTGTGCATCGTCACTTCTGCCATGCTCATGCCCATGGAGCAATCACCAGGATTTAACATTTAAACATCTGCTTAACAAACTCAACTCAACTCAGTGTTGTCAAGTCAGAACTAATTCACACTCATTGTTGACTCTCCGGTGGATTTTCAGAGGCTGTAAATCACAGGAGAGGAGATGGCCCATCTTTCTCCCTCAGAGCAGTTGGTGGATTCATATCACACACCTCTGAGCTGACAGTGGAACTATAAGTAAATACATCTTGGTTCTTTCACAAAGAAAGAAAAATCTTTTGCTGCAGATCTACTTTATATGCTTTCACTAAAATAAGTAGATCTATCTTTGGTGAGCTGTGGTTTTGGAGAAGAGCACTAAATGTATCATGGACTGCTAAGAAAACAAACAGATTCATCCTGGAGAGGGTTAAACCAGGCTGCTCCTTGTAGGCAAGCATTCTGAGGCTCCATCTAACATACTTTGGACATGTTGTGAGGAGGGACCGGTCCTTGGAGAGGGACATCATGCTTGGTAGGGTGAAGGGGCAGCGCAGGAGGGGAAGGCCTTCTATGAGGTGGATTGATTCAGTGACTGAGGTAATTGGGATGGGTGTATGGAGACAGTGCAATTGGCACAGGACAGAGGAGAGTTTAGGGCTGTTGTACATAGGGTCATTATGAGTCACAGGTGACTTGATAGCACATAACAACAACAACAACAACATATAATGTAACTAGCAGCAGACCCAGATCTGTGCCTTGTGCACTGCAGTTGTATCATATCAGTTGTTAAACTTGATTAAGAGGCAGTATTATGAAGAGTTGTACAGAAATCATTTTATCACCATTGAATCACCTAACAGGGAGTTTGGAATTTAGAAGTCTGTAGGAAGTTGTACCACTAACCCAGAAGTGGCATTTCTCTGGTGGCTGGAATCCATCAGTAGATTCAAGGAAGACAAATGGACATTTTCCTCTGTGATGTGATTTACAGTCTCTGAACACCCACTGGAGGGTTAGCTCGGAGGCAGTTCCAACTCAAAAGCAATGAGTTTGTGGTTGTTGGGTGCCACTGAGTCAACTCTGACTCGTGATCCTGTGAACAACAGATCTCAACTTTGCCCCATCACTCATCATCCTCATGACCTCTGTCATGTTCAAGCCCATGGTGGCAATCACTGTGTCAATCCAACTCCTTCAGGGTTGTCATCTTTTCCTCTGACCCTCCGCCTTTCCCAGCACAATGTCCTTCTCTAAGGACTGGTTTCTCCCGAAACCATGTGGAAAGTAGGAGGCTTCAGCCCTCTTGCCTTCTAAAGAACATTCTCATCGCACTTGCACCAAGACAGATTTGTTTGTTTCTTGGCAATCAATGGTATATTCAACATTCTTCGCCAATACTATAATTCAAAGTTGTCGATTCTTTGGTTTTCTTTATTCATTGTTCAATTTTTCAGTAACTGAAAAAGACCATGGCCCAAACCAGGCACATTTCAGTCTTTAAATTGACATCCTGAGGAAGTTCTGGTGGCCTAGTGGCAAAAAGCTGCACTGTAATCCCAGAGGTATGTGGTTCAAATCTACTAGAAGCTCTGCTGGAGAAGGAGGGGCAATCTCCTCCTATACCAGTCAGATCTGATTTGACAGTACACACACAAAATAAATTTTTAAAAAAAAAAACGACATTCTGCATTTTTTAAAGATCCTTGACAGCAGATTTTCCTAATGTAGCAAATCTTTTGATTTTTCTGACTGCTGCTATTATGGGTATTGATGGTGGATCCAAGTAAAATGAAATCATTGACAATCTGAACCTTATCTCCATCTGTCACGATGTTTTTGAATAATCACCTTCAAACAATCATTTATACTTTGTATAATAAGTATTTATACAAACCAAAAAAGCTGATAAAAACCAAAAAATATTCCAATTTAAATGAAAGCTAAGAAAGTTATCAAGCACATAAATAGAAGTCAATTTTATATTATGAGCTCTTTGATAGTTATAATATCCTAACATTTCATTGTTGCTCATAAACTACCCTAGAAAATGAAAGTTTCGCTTACGGGGGGATTGAGGAGGAGAGAAGGAGAAGGAGAAAAAAAAGAGAAGAAGCCAGCTCAGGAAGAAGACTTTCTTTCTATGAGGCAGGAGGCAAGAGAGTAGATCTTTAATGTAAAGTGCATGTTAGAAACTATGGGTTTTTTAACAAAAAGAAGAAAAAAACACCTTTCAATCTCAACTAAAGTTTTTAAATGGATATAAAACCTGATAGTATTTGTGAAGGCATATGAAAAGCTGCAACCACCTGTTAGACATCCCTCACGGACACTACATCACAGCTCCGTTCCTCTCCATGGAGAAGTACGACTCATCCACACTAGCCCCATCATTATCTCATTACACATGTGCATGATTCCAAAGCCACACTCAAGAAAAACCTTTAATCACAGCCCTCCACTGGGCTACCAGCACGCAGCACATCTCCGAGTCCCTGACCACCAGACAACGAGGGGTTAGGCTTCAGAATCCTGCCTTACCCTAGGTTCTTTAAAAAACAACAAAACAAAACCTCAAATACCACAAAAAAAAGAAGGCAGTTGAAAAGCAACCATGTCATTGGCTTTGGGCTAAATCTTTGTATTCTACTTCAATAATCATATTTTGCACTGAGTCTTATTGCAAATGATGTATCCATTTCTTTTCTTCCATTAAACTATATAAAAGAGCAAAATCTGACTCTACACAAGCGACTTTTTTCTTCATTCTTTCACTCATCAAAGCCATACACTTGCACACAGTTAACTGCTAATTCATTCTTCCTCATAAACTAACCACACACACACACACAAAAAAAAAATTCAAAGAGTTCCACTCTTTCTGGAAAAAAAAATAGTTTCCAATTATTTTGTTACTGTAAATTTCAAGCATAAAGTTGAAACAGTATTAGTTAGGAACTCCCTCTATCTGTCATCTAACTTCAACAGTTACTAACTCGTCATTTGTAAACCTTCATTCAGATTAAAACGAACAAACAAAAACCACAAACTATTGCCAACACACCAATTTTGTTTCATTGCGACCTTCACCCACTACCACGGAATTATTTTTAAGTAATTTCCAGATTTCCTATCAATTTACCTATAAATATGCCAGTTCCCATTTATTTAAAAAAATTCTCTGTTCCTGCTTTCCTTCCCATGCCCTGACCCTCACAAGAAGCACACAGAACAAGGCAGGAAATCGGAATTGTTACAGTAGCGCTTTTCTGCAGCTGCCCCCCTCTCTGCTGGGTCACTTACTGTAAAATTTACCAGCAGCACTGTGGGATACCCACCACTGTGCTCAGTTTCTTTAACTGCATCTATTTCAGCTAGCTTTTCTCCACAACCCCAATCTCCTGTCTGAACTAGCCGGAGGCTGGGAGGTAGGGGAGGTGGGGGTGGGAAGGAACCGTGTCAAAACTCTAGTCTCTTAAAGAAAGGTTACTTCTGATTTGTTTCTCCACCCAACAAGCTCAAAAGGGCCAGCAGAAGTGGAGGACGATCTGAAGAAGGAAATACAACACTTAAAATGGTAGATTTTGACTAATTAGGTATGTACACGTAGTTTTAATTTGTTATTTTATTTTTTTATTTTTTTCTTTTTTTTAAATTATTTTTGTTATTTTATTTTTTTAATGTATATTTGTTAGCGTCCCCCAACATTTTGCCATGAATCTTTGGGTCGAAACTGTTCAGAAGATGAAATCTTTTCACTTAAGTATAGAAGGTTTTGCCTTAAGGATTCAGTATAGGTTAGCTCTGACCTCTCCACTTAATGATTATGTAAAAACTGTTAAAGTGGGAAAAAATTAAGGGAGGATGCTCTGTATTTTTATAGCTGCTCTAACCTTGACGTGAGATTTCTCGGCCTCATGTCAGACAGCAACTATACCACCCCACACTGTCCTCCACATGCTCCACAGACTGAATTCCAGAAGGTGGCACAGGAGCACTTGAGGAGTTCATCATGGGAAGTGGCTCATCCTGCGAGCATTTCAGAGCACTAACTGAGATTTCCTCCACTCTTCTCCCTGGACACTACAGTGTCCATATTCCTTGTCCAGTGATTTCCCCAGGAATCCAAAGAGAAGTGAGCTCCATTTCACAGCCTACGACTTCTCCCCGGGGACAGCCACTGGCCTGGCCTGCCAGCCCTGTTTGCACCTGACCCAGGGGAGAGGAACCTCCAAACACAAAGCTACTTGTTCACCCCTCCAGGATGAGGCCACAAGCCTGAGGAACCGCGAGGTCCCATGGCCGCCAACCTTCCCCCTTCAACTGTTTCCTCTGAGCGGTTAAAGACTTATGCACCCGGCAAACTCCTCTTCCTGGAATGGAAAGTCTCCCCCAGCCCCTTCCAGGAGTCGCTCTGGGCCAAACGCCGCAGTCTCCACGACAAATTCAGAATCCCAGCCCCTCAGGAACTATCAGTGCCCCCCAAGCTGCCACAAGTTAACACTGCACCTCTCCAGGGGGGAGACATTCCTTCTCTCTTGGCACCCTAAAATGCAGGCCCGGGACCCGCCCCCACAGCGGGGCGCTCAGTTCGCGGGCTCCGCGCTGAGAGGGGGCCCCCTGAGACCTGGGGTCGCTCGGAGAACGCAGCTCCCCGGATTCGAGCACCTCCGCGCTTGGTCTGAGCCCCTCCTCGACGCCCCAGGGGCATCCACTCCCGACGGGTCCAGCGTCCTCGCGCATGTCCTGTTGGGCTCGGGGCGTCAGGAAGACTCCGCAAGGCCGGCGCCCCCTCCCCAGGCGGGGGACAAGCCAAGCACCCCCCCCCCGCCTTCTCCTCGGACCTTGGGGAGATTCAGTCTGCTGCCTCGTTCTCAGGTTGCTGGGGGTCCCGCGCCCTTTCCCCGGGCCCCCGGGGAATCTCCAGACCTGAACCTTCATCTCAGCTCGGCGTGAGGGGCGCTCAGAACCGCACCCCCCATCGGCTGGGCAGCTCGACAGAACCACGGCCGCACCCCCTTCCCCAGGCCGCGGAGGGCACCCCACCGGCTCCTGGTCGTCTCTGAAGGGCGAGTCTGGCCCGGTGTCTCCAGCGCCAGGCG
>NW_006399866.1:2032511-2035954 GCF_000299155.1 Elephantulus edwardii | reverse complement strand
AGTTTAGGGCTGTTGTACATAGGGTCGCTATGAGTCGCAGGCCACTTGAGGGCACATAACAACAACACATTTCCCTGACAGCCATTCACGCTGAGCTTGCTTGCAACTGCCTTCTTGCACCGCCCAGCGGCCAATCTGGTCCGAGGAACCCAGCAACCTTGTGTGATGACAGTGGGGCCTGGCGGTTGTCATCACGCTGTACAGATAGGGAGGCAGAGGCAAAGAATCTTTCCGAATAGCCCAGAATGACTGCATTATATTGGTTGTTTTTATTTAAGCCTCTTGTTTTGAGTCAACAAGATCTTGAGGAGGGCCTTTGTATTTAAAGTCGGTTGTTATATTTTGGAGGGGCATTCTTCTTAGTGGTACAGCACTCGATGCTGAACGTTGTGCCACTGGGGTGTCAAATGCCATAACAGTTACCCATGGTGGACAGTGTTTGGTGGCGCTCCCAATTTAAGACAGGTTTGGAAGCAGGAGTGGTATCCACTTCCTAAACAACATGCCTCCAGAAAGTCTATGAACTTTGATAAATGTTTATAGTTATAGAAAGGCTTCAGGCCTTTTGTTCATAGGGTCACAATGATTCGTGCTCGACTTGAAGACAATCAACAACAGTATCCAGGGGCTTATAACCAATGATTTGTAATCTCTGAAAGCAGTGATTTTCAACTTGTTCAGTCAAGAAACTCTCAAACCTAAAATTACATTAAGCTCAGTGGGTGGAAAAGCAAAGATACTGGACCCACAAAGATAACCTGTTTAATTCAAATCCAGCCTCCAGCATTTAGAGCCTGAGCATGTATCCACATGATTAATAACATACTCATCTTAACTCAGCTGTGTGGCGATGAGGATCAAGGAGCTGAGGACCTGCTACCTGCCCTGTGATTGGTTAACTGGGAACTAAGTTTATCTGTAGATACTGACTCCTTTTCTTTATTTTCAAAAACAGTACACAAATCTCATTCCTGTCAAACTATAAGAAATTTTGGAGTTCCAACTCTTTCCTTTGAACTGTTAATTCCCTGAAGTCCTACCTCAATGGTTCTTTCCCTTTTTAAGAGACTTTTACACAGTCCCAGGAGAACTGGTGTCATAGTGAGTTCGGATTGCACTGCTAACGTAAAGGTCAGAAGTTGGAATCCACCAGTCACTGAGGGAGGAAGATGAACAATGTGTTTATGGACAAAATTCCTGCCTTTGGGAAATCTTTGGGGCAGTCCTACTGATAGGGCCACTCTAAGATGGAATTGACCCCATGGCTTGGTTTATTTGGGATGGACTTTCAAAATCGGCCCCATTTCTAAAAGATGTCACAGAGGTGCATTTCTCCTACCCACTACCATCCATCTACCTTAGCATTCTCTTCCTTTAAATGGTGGAGCTTAAAAACTCTTACAAGTAGACCCTCCAAACCTAATTCTTTTGAGAGACACAGCTACCATAAATCTAAACTGTCACAAGTGTTTGGTCTTTTTTAAAAACAAAACAAACAAACAAAAAAAAACCCAAACAAACAAACAAAACCACACAAACAAACCCACCCACATAAATCCTGTCCTTTCTCTTGTTGCTGCCCCTCCCCCAATTATTCTAGCATGTGTGTATGCTGGTTTTCTTTTTGCGTGCTGCTTTTTTTATATCTTATTTTTACAATTAGCAGGCCTGGGTACACTTTACTCCAGAGACTGTTAGATACATATATCTAAACATCTATCCTCCTATCTCCCAAGGCAGATGAATAAGGTTTAGCACAATCCTACTTGCTGAAACTGAGGAGGACTTGAAGCACTTGCTGCAGAAGGTCAAGGATCGCAGCCTTCAATATGGATTGAAGCTCAATGTCAAAAAAATAAAGATTCTCACCACTGGGACAATTGGCAGCATCATGATAGATGGTGAAGAGGTTGAGATTGTTGACAACATTCGTTTGCTTGACTCTACAATCAACACTCATGGTACTAGCAGCCAGGAAATTAAAAGACGAATTATACTGGGAAAGACTGCTGTCAGAGACCTCTCTCTGAGGTACTGAGGAACTACAATGTCAGTCTAGAGACTAAGGTGTGCCTGATACAGGCCATGGTCTTTGCAATCACTTGCTATGCTTCAGAGAGCTGAACAATGGCTAGGGAAGATAGAAGGAGAATTGATGCTTTGAGATGTGGTGCTGGAGAATAGTATTGAATATACCGTGGACTGCTAAGAGAATAAACATGTTCGTCCTGGAGAGGGTGAAGCCAGGCTGCTCCTTGGAGGCAAGGATTCTGAAGCTTTGTTTGACATACTTTGGACACGTTGCAAGGTGGGACCAGTCCTTGGAGAGGGACGTCATTCTTGGGAGGGTGTAGGGATGGCGCAGGAGAAGACCCTCGATGAGATGGACTGATTCCGTCACTGGGGTAATGGGGATAGGCATGTCGGAGGCAGTGAGATTGGAAAGAGATAGACCAGGGTTTAGGGCTCTTGTACATAGGGTCGTTATGAGTCACAAGTGACTCGATGGCACATAACAGTAACTGATGGCCTAGCGGCAAGAAACTGCGTTGCAATCTTGAAGGAGTGTGGTTCAATCCACCGGATGCTCTGCTGGAGAAGGAGGAGCAATCATCTGTGCAGGTCCCTTCAGATTTCAACGGCACACAATAAGAAAGGGAGGCAGGGAGTAAAAAGAATAAAAAAGAAAAATAGGGTTTTAGGAGCAGGAGAAGGATGGGCAATCTCCTCCCGTAAGATTAATTGCCTCTGAAAAGCTGTCCGAGGGTCAGCTATGGGTTTGGACTCTACGGTACACAACAACAACAACAACAACAAACGACAAGAGTGACACAGTGGACAAAGCACTTGACTGCTACCTGAAAGACTGGCAGTTCAAACCCATGACACTACAGAATAAAGACAGATGTCAGCTTCTATAAAACTTATAGCCTAGAAATCCCCTTGGGAGAGTTCTGTAAGTTGTGTGGGGTTAAGAGGAGTTAATCAGTGGAGTCTGCTGTTTAGTAAAAAATTTCTACATTGAGTATTATACTCTTTTAAGAATTGTCTATATGAAGGTAGAGGGGGGAAGAATTACCTATACGGAATCAAACTGTCAGTAGCAACTTGAAAAAATATAAAGAAACAGGGGGGCAATGGCAATGAGTTTGTGTCTTTAGGGAGAAACTAATAGCAAAAGAGGGTAAAATGGTAGCACAGTTAGAATGTAATGAATACACACAGGCATTGTTTAATTGGTATACACTTTGCTGTGTGTATATTGTTGTTGTTGTTATGTGCCCTCAAGTGGCCTGCGACTCATAGCGACCCTATGTACAACAGCCCTAAACTCCACTCTGTCTTGTGCCAATCGCACTGTCTCTGACACTCCCATCCCAATTATCCCAGTCACTGAATCAATCCACCTCATAGAGGGCCTTCCTCTCCTGCGCTGTCCCTCC
>NW_006399866.1:2030320-2031417 GCF_000299155.1 Elephantulus edwardii | reverse complement strand
CTTTGGGATAGGAACAAATATCGATCTCTTCCAGTCAGTTGGCCAAGTGGTTGTTCTCCAGATTTCTTGGCACAATTTGGTGAGCACGTCCATGGCAGCATCTGGCAACTGAAATATGTCACTTGGTATACCATCTATTCCTGGAGCCTTATTTTTTACCATATCCTTCAAAGTAGCCTGAACTTCTTCTTTCATCACCAGAGGCTCTTGCTCATATGTTGTTTCATTAAATTCTTCTGTGTCTTCCAATTCCTTTCAATACAGTGACTCAGTATATTCTTTCCATCTTCTTTTAATACTTCCTGGATCATTTAACATACTGCGCTGTGTATATTATGAACAACAAATAAAGAAAATTTAAAGAAAAATATGTCAATCCAGAAGAAAAACAACCAGCTGTTTGAAGAAGGGGGAGGAGAGTGAGAACAAAAAAGGAGACCACAGGAAGAGGAAGCCTTCGAAGGTGAATAAGCAGGAAGTTGTTAGTTACCGGAACCAATGAAAGGCCATGCAGAACTACGTGGAACTGGCGATTACATCACACATCAAATGTCATCAACTTTTGTGGTAATTGAAAAATGTTAGAAACGTCAGCATCTTATAATACTAGAGATCTTGAAGTAATGAAAAGAATGAAGATTCATTACAAAGAGGAATGAGCCAGCAGAGAAAAAGATGCAATGCAGGTTTTTTTAAGAACTAAATTAATTTGTTTCCCTTCTAGTTAATGGGAGTGACTCTAGGTGATTCTCACTTTTAAAAGATTGTTGTGAGGGTGCGCTGGTGGCCTTGTGGCAAGAAGCTGCACTGCAATCCTGAAGGCATGCGGTTGGAACCCAGTAGATGCTCTGCTGAACACGGATGTGCAGTCTCCTCCTGTGCCAGTTGGATCAGACTCGATAGCACACAACAACAACAGAGATTAAAAACAACCAAAACAGGTGAGCTCTGGTGGCCTAGTGGCAGGAAACTGCACTGCAATCCCAGTGGTACACGGTTCAAATCCACAAGATGCTCTGCTGAAGAGGGAGGAACAATTGCCTCCTGTACCAGTCAGATCCAATTTGACGGTACACACATAAAATAAATAAATAAAA
>NW_006399866.1:2028619-2029628 GCF_000299155.1 Elephantulus edwardii | reverse complement strand
CCCAGCTCATGGTGCAGGTGGCTCGGAGGGGCGCTCCGCGAGCCTGGCGCGGCTCCTGCGGTCCCTACCTCGGCGATCCCTTCGCCTCCCGAGACGCCCGAGGCCGTGGAGAGCCCAGTGCCCGCGCGCTGCTCCCCTTGGGTCTCCGCGGCGACTTCACCTCCCCGTGGCTCCTCAGCAAAATGGCCCGAGGAAGCACCAACGGCAGCCGCCGCAGCCCCCGCCCTCCCTATATACGAGCAGCGAAGGGAGGGGCGGGAAGGGGCGGGGGAAGGGGGAGGCGGGGTCGGCGGGAGGGCGGTGCGCCGGGGCGGGGGCGGGGCCTGACCGGGGCGGTGGATAGCGGGGCCGGGGCGGGGCCAGTCTGACAGCTGGCGCACGCGCGCACGTCCCGTCCCGCCCCGGCTTAAACCCCCGGCCCCGCCCGGCCCACCTTCTCTAGACGACCACCACCCAAGATCACACCCCAGGGTGGTCCGGAGGGATGCTGTCGTAGATCCAGATCCGACCTGGGATTGGGAGCTCTGCCTCCCCCAATTTTTATATAAGAAATTATTTTTTAGCAACCACGCTTACTGCTCTTAAAACACACCGCTGGCCTTTGAACCTAGGTGGCCCCTATTACTGATGATCTGCAGAGGCCTGGATTTCTCTCCTGCGCTTTGGATTTAAGGATAGTACAACTAGGCCAGGAGCTGATTGTGGAACAGACCACCAACTACTCATATGCAAATTCAAGCTAAAGCTGAGGAAAACTAAACGAAATGCAAGGCAACCAAAATATGACTTTGAGTCTATCCCACTTGAATTTCAGAAACATTTCAGGAACAGATTTGAGGCTTTGAACACTAATGAACGAAGGACAGATGAGTTGTGGAAGGATATCAAGGATGTCAGAAGATACTCTGAAAATAACACTGGAGCGCAGAGAAGCCAAAGCACAGGGAAGAATTCAAGATACTAAAGAGTTGAATAGAAGATTTCAAAAGGCAGCACGGGATGACAAAGC
>NW_006399866.1:2016441-2028519 GCF_000299155.1 Elephantulus edwardii | reverse complement strand
CAAAACAAACAAAAATTATTTTGACTCATCAACAAATTGCGCTATGCACATCACACAACCTTGCTTGCTAAAACTAAAGAAGAAATGGAGTGTTTACTGCAGAGGTCAAGGACTATAGTCTTCAATATGGATTAAAGCTAAACATCAAGAAAACAAAGATTCTCACCACTGGGCCAATTGGCAACTTTATGATGGACAGAAAAGAGATTGAGATTGTTGATAACTTCAGCTTGCTTGGTTCCACAATCAACACTCTTGGCATGAGCAGTCAGGAAATCAAAAGACAAACTGCACTCGGGAAGTCTGCTGCCAGGGACCTCTCCAGAGTACTGAAGAACAACAATGTTAGTCTGGAGACTAAGGTGCACCTGATCCTGGCCATGGTCTTTGCAATAACTTGCTATGCATCTGTGAGCTGGACAATAAATAAGGATGATAGAAGAAGGATCAATGTCTTTGAGTTGTGGTGCTGGAGAAGAGGGTTGAACATACTATGGACTATCAGGAGAACAAACAGGTCAGCCCTGAAGAAGGTGAAACCAGTCTGCTCCCTGGAGGCAAGGATTTTGAAATTCTATCTCACATACTTTGGGCACGTGTCCAGGAGGGACCAATCCTTGAGAGGGACATCATGTTTGGATTAGTGGAGGGACAGCACAGAGAGGAAGACCCAGGGTAAGATGGATTGACTCAGTGACTGGAGAAATGGGATTAGATCTGACTGAGATGGTGAGAGTGGCTCAGGATAGGGTAGGGTTCAGAGCTAATGCACTACATAGCTATGAGACACAGACAACTTGATGGCACATAACAACAACAACAACAACCTACTTAGAAATGAATTTTCACAAATTACCTTGTCTATGTAAATGATAAAGATATCTAGGGCATCTCCATATGTACACCAATTTCACCTCTCCATAGTACCTCAAGAACATTGATTTGCAAAGTTATGCCAAAAATGGTATGTCAGAGGTGCCTGACCTCTAACATGCCGAGAGAGAATCACCATCAGCAGCCCCAGCGCAAGGCTGATTCCTCTGAAGCAGAGGTCAAGCACACAACTTATACCAATTTTGACACCAGCTGCCCATCGCATCACACTTCTATTTCTCTGCTCTTTTGATAATTTGTTACAGTGGCTATACAGACTCACAGACTATTAATTATAAGGTTTATCAAGGAAGTAATACAGTTCAGGATAAGAACTATTTATGATAAGGTTCTTCAAGAAAAAGACTGCAGGCTCTCTCAGGCCTCTCAGGCTCGCCCAGTCTCTTCGGCTGTTTAGCTTCACCAATAAGTGCCTGGGGGAACCTCACTCCTCCACAAATTCTCACTCAAGGCACTCAACTATCTTAGTGGGTTTGTGAGTTTAGCTCCACCAATTGCCTAGAGGTGCCGCATTCTGCCACTAAACCTCCTGCCCAGAGGTAGGTGCTCAGCTCTCCTGCTCCATGGGCCAGAAGGCCCACTGTGTGCCTCCTATCATTTTTCAGTTCTTTGAGTTCTGCTACCATTGCTTCTTATCTATCTATCTATCTGTCTATCTATCTATCTATCTATCTATCTATCTATCTATCTATCTATCTATCATCTTTCATCTATCTGTCTATCCACTGCTTCTTGTTGTCTGATGTTACAGCTCTCTTCTCTCCTAGTCTAGAAGGTTCCTAGTGCAGGGACCTGAGTCCAAAGAATTTGCTCCACTCTCAGGTCTTCTCTCTCAGGGTTATGGACTTGGGATATCAACCCAGAGGCACATGGTTCAGATCTATCAGCTATTTCATGGGTGAAAGATAATCAATCTCCTCCCATGTGACCCACTGAAGGGTCAGCTGACAGTTGGTCTTGACTTGATGGTACCTGACAATAACTCATTTCCTGTTGGTGATAGTAGAGTGGGCTCCATCAGTCTCTGTTGTTAGGCACATCCACCCCACTTTGTTGTATACCCTCAAGTCAGATCTGACTAGTACAAGAAGAGATTGTCACTCCTTCTCCAGCAGAGCACCTAGAGGATTTGAACAGCGTGCCTTTGAGGTGGCAGCACAGCTTCTTGTCACTAGGCCATCGGAGCTCCATTGTTAGGTGTTTTTCAGTGGGCTAAGATTCATGGTGCCCCTATGAACAACAGATCTGAACCTTACTCTATATCCAAGCCATCATGATGGTCTCTCTCATGCTCAAGCCTATTGTAACAATGTCACCGTGACCATCGTGTTGAGGGACTTCCTTTCTTTTCTCTGACCATCCACCTTTCCCAGTATAATATGTTTTTCCAAGGATTGGCCCTACCAACAACATGTCCGAAGTATGTGGGACAAAGTTTCACTATCCTTTCCTCTAAAGCACACCCTCATTGCACTTCCTCCAAGACAGACTCATTAGTTCTTTTGGCAATCCATAGGACATTCAGTTCTCCTCACCAATGTAAAAATTCAAAGTCATCTTCTTCTGTAATCTTTATTCATTCTCCAACTTCTGTTTGCATAAGAAACAATTGAAAATACCATTGCTTGAATCAGGGGTACCTTAGTTGCAATACGTCTTTTTTTTTAACATTTATTATTTTGTGTGTGTGTGTGTGTGTGTGTGTGTGTGTGTGTGTGTGTGTGTGTGTACTGTCAAATCTGATCTGACTGGTACAGGAGGAGATTGCCCCTCCTTCTCCAGCAGAGCATCTGGCCTTTTTGATTTCTTGACTACTGTTACTTACAATGGGTGTTGATTGTGGACCTAAATAAAATGAAATTGTTGGCAATGTCAATCTTTATCTATCCTGATGCTCCCTATTGGCCCAGTGTGCTCTGGGATGATTCATTTTAAGATTAGCAAGATGGCAAAGCTGGCCAATCCTGTCATTAGGGTTCCACACACCTTATTTGCATTATTAGCAAGCTGCACAATTCCCTTTGTGGGCTGTTAGTACCTTATTTGCCAAGTCCCGCCAGTCACTTAGTGTAAGGTACAGCCTTGACTACAAAAGACACATAAAAATGATCAATCACATAACTATTCAAAGTTTCAATGAATATTCTGATCGTATATTTTAAGTGAAATTTCTATATTATGAAATATCTGGGCTAATAGAGATGCTGCTGATGGTACCAAGTAACAAGAACAATAACATAGGCAACATGGTGATGGAAAGAGAGGAAGACTCTCACGGAGATGGACTGACAATCACCACAGCAATGGACTTGGTCATGATGGAGACTGATAATGGCACAGGACAGGGCAATGCTCAGGTCTGGTATTTCTGGCCTAGTTGTTGCCTTATTAAGAATCTACTTCAGAAACTGATACGTCTTGGAAAATGTGCAGCCCAGAGTGCTTCTTGGAGGCAAGGATTGTGAAGCTTCATCTCACATACTTAGGGCAAGTTGCTAAGAGAGGTTATTCCTTGGAAAGAGACATCATGCTAGGAAAGGTGGAGAGCTGGCAAAGAAGAAGACCCTCAACAAGATATATGGGTATGGTGACTGCAGCTCAAGTGTGTCAGAGATGAAGAGGATGGCACAGGTTAGGCCAGGGCTCAAATCTGTTGTTCGTAGGGTAGCTGTGAGTTGTCCTCCACTCAACAGCTCCTACTGTCAACTTTAGATGCTTAGACAGAAGAGATTATAAAGCTCTGTTGCTCTCCTTTTGTACTGACAGCATGCTGCAAGGCCTGATTTCACCTCAGTCTTTGCAAGAGGTCCTTCCTTCCCCTTACCTCGTCTTTCTCTTTCACTTTTACTCTTTCACATGGTCTTTCACTAGCTATGCCTCTGTTTTATTGCCTTACTAAACCTTTTTTCACTTGTTTTGCTAAAAAAAGACAGTATTTTAAAGATGGAAAGGCTTTATAATTGTGAAATGGTGATCCCAGTGCCCCACCACTTATTAGCTGTGTGACGGTAAGTAAGTTACTCCATGCCACTGAGCTTTAGCTTCCTATGCTAACCTCACAAGCTATTGTGATGCTGACCCGAGGGGGCTGACTGACAGCAAGAGTTTGGGAGTTAGTCAGATTTGGTTGCTCAGCACAGAGAGTTAGAAATCTTTGCCTGAAATAGTTTCCATCTCTAGGCCTGTTTTCTCTATTAAATGAAAGTAATATTTATGTCAAATGTTATCATGAAGATTAAAAGACAGAAGGCACATAAAATTCTTGACACATAAGGTACAAGTATTGGTTCCTTTACTCCTATATAATAGATGCATTTAACTGTGTAAAAGCAAAATAATCCTTGAAGTACTGTCTGATGAAGAATGACCACTTAAATTGACTGTCTATTGGCAAAGTTATACTTCTACAAAAATTCTCAGTATTAAGATTCCTTTCCCCGCTTTATAATAGCTTCCATCAGTTTTCAGCTTAAAACTTCCCATTTTCTTAGCATTCAAATGATAAACTACAGACCCAAGAAAGTCATCAAGTGGGAAAAGTTGAGGTACAAGAAAACTAGGAATTTAATTTGTGTACCTGCTAATCTGGTGACACTGTAGATCCACTTCCCCTGAAGCTTTATAAATAAATAAAATTAATAAAATCCAGGAAACAGCTGTTCTGTGGCTAAGCAAGCTAAACACCATGCCAACCACACTGAGAAGTCAGCTCATCTCTGACCTGAGAGACTCCAAATGCATCAGGGCCTCACCCTGGCATCCTGCAGGTCAACATGGCTTTTCAAGAAGACAACTCTTTTTCAGAAGATGCCTCCCAAGGGCTTCCCTCAAGCCCTAGGAAATGCCTGACAATCTTAGTGACATTCCTTGAAGAAATTCAGACCTTGAAGTCAAAGAATGAAAGTGGCATTTGATTTCTGAGTCTATTGCCAGCCCCTGATTTGACCTAATAATACAGAATTTTCAGTCCGAGACTTTTGTTTGAAAATAGTAGAACATGTTTTAGGATCTAAGGGAGAGAAAAGGTAAGGGGATGGGCAGGGGAAGGGGTAATCGTGGGGTCACATGGTTTGATTGGTGGAAGAGGGTGGGCTGGGGTGGTGGATTTGTTGTGAGTGGCAATGAACACAAACATTGTGGGCAAATAAGTTTTAAAATAAAAAAAATTGTTGTTTTTGTTGTGTGCTGTTGAGTCATTTGCGACTCATAGCGACCCTATGTACAACAGCCCTAAACCCTGCTTTATCCTGTGCCAATCGCATTGCCTCTGACACACCCATCCCGATTACCCCAGTCACTGAATCAATCCACCTCATAGAGGGTCTTCCCCTCCTGCGCTGTCCCTCAACCCTACCAAGCATGATGTCTCTCTCCAAGGACCTGTCTCTCCTTATAACATGTCCAAAGTATGCCAGATGAAGCCCCAGAATCCTTGCCTCCAAGGAGTAGCCTGGTTTAACCCTCTCAAGGATGAATCTGTTTGTTTTCTTGGCAGTCCATGGTACATTCAATACTCTTCTCCAGCACCACAGCTCAAAGGCATCAATTCTCCTTCTGTCCTCCCTAGTCATTGTCCAACTCTCTGATGCATAACAAGTGATTGCAAAGACCATGGCCTGTATCAGATGCACCTTAGTCTCCAGAGAGACACCTTTGCTCTTGAGTACTTTAGAGAGGTCCCTAACAGCAGACTTTGCCATGGCAATACATTTTTTGATTTCCTGGCTGCTGGTGCCAAGAGTGTTGACTGTGGAGCCAAGCAAACTAAAGCTGTGAACAATCTCAATCTCTTCGCCATCCATCCTGATGCTGCCAATTGGTCCAATGGTGAGAATCTTTGTCTTCTTGACATTGAGCCTCAGTCCATACTGAAGGCTGCAGTCCTTGACCCTCTGCAGCAAGTGCATGAGGTCCTCCTCAGTTTCGGCAAGAAGGGTTGTGTCATCTGCATAACGCAGATTCTTAATAGATCTTCCACCAATCCTAATGCCACGCTTCTCCTCATAGAGTCTAGCCTCTCAGATAATCTGCTCTGCATACAGGTTGAAAAGGTATGGAGACAGGACACATCCCTGGCATACACCCTTCCCAATTTTGAACCATGCGGTGTTACCCTGCTCTGTTCTGATGACTGTCTCTTGGTCCAAGTATAGGTTTCGCATTAGCACAATTACATTGTAAGAAATTTTTTTAAAAAAAAATAGGGAGCCTAGGTGGCCTAGTGGCAAGAAGCTGCACTGCAGTCTCAGAGGTGCATAGTTTGAATCCACCAGATGCTCTGCTGGAGAAGGAGGGATAATCTCCTGTACCTGTCAGATCCGATTTGATGGTACATACCGACAAAATAATAAAATAAAATAAATAAATAAAAACTATCAGGTATCAATAGTTTAAAAAAGGCTGGTATGAAATACCAACACTTTTTATATGAAAAGCATGTAATAACTGCATCCCATTAGCTCATTATTGAAAAGATTTCAGGAAATTGCTAAATGGATATTAAATAATACTAATGGTGCCAGGTTCAAACTAGAAATTCTATTATTGGTAAACTTTTCATGATCCTTCTTATTCCTCTCAATCCCAAAATAAAAATTGACATGTGCGCCTGAATGAGGCCATGGTCTTCACAATTACATGCTATGCATCAGAGAGCCGGACAATGTCTAAGGATGTAGAAGAAGAATTGATGGCTTTGAGCTGTGGTTCTGGAAAAGAGTTTTGAGTATACCATGGACTGCCAGGAGAACAAACAAGTTTGTCCTGGAAAAGGTGAAACCAGGCTGTTCTTTGGAGGCAAGGATTCTCAAGCTCTGTCTGACATACTTTGAGTATGTTGCAAGGAGTGACCAATCCTTGAAGAGGGACATCATGTTTGGGAGGGTGAAGGGACAGTGCAAGAGAGGAAGACCCTGTATGAGATGGATTGACTCAGTGACTGCTGTAAAGAGGGTAGATGTGTTAGAGAAAATAAGATTGGCTCAGCATAGAGCAGGGTTCAGAGCTATTATACATAGAGTTGCTATGAGTCACAAGTGACTCGATGGCACATAACAACAAAAACAACAACTTTGTTTGAACACAAAAATCCTTATCACTGGACTGATAGGCAACATCATGATAGATGGAGAAAAGATTGAGACTGTCAACGATTTCTTCTTACTTGGATCCACAATCAACACCCTTGGTACGAGCAGTCAGGTGATCAGGAGACATACTGCGCTGGGAGAGTTGTAGTCAGGAGCCTCTCCAAATTGTTGAGGAGTAATGCTGTCAGTCTGAGGACTAGGGTATGTCTGATTCATGATGTCGTCTTTCAGATAACTTGGTGTGCATATACCAAGATATAAGAGCTGGATAATGAATAAAGATGACCGAAGAATTTATGTCTTTGAGCTGTGCTATCTGAAAAGAGTACTGAAAATCCCATGGGCTGCCAAAAGAACAAACAATTATGTCTTAGGGAGCTCTGGTGGCCTAGTGGCAAGAAGCTGCACTATAATCCCAAAGGCGTGTGGTTTGAATCCACCAGATGCTCTTCTGGAGAAGGAGGGACAATCTTCTTCTGTACAGTCAGATCTGATTTGAGGAAACACACACACACAAAATAATAAAATAAAATTTAAAAAATATGTCTTGGAGAAGGTGCAGCCAGATTGCTCCTTGGAGGCAAAGATGATAAATCTTCATCTCCCAAACTTTGGGCATGCTGCTAGGAGTGGCTATTGCTTAGAGAGGAACATCAGGCTTGGAAAGGTGGAGTGTCGGCAAAAGAGAGGAAGACCCCCAACCAGATGGATTGACACAATGACTGCTGCAATGCACCCTAGTGTGTCAATAAGTGTGAGGATGGTGCAGGACAGGGTTCATATCTGTGTTCATAGAGTTGCTATGGGTTATATTGGACTTGATAGTACCTAATCACCACCACAACAATATCTTTGTTAACAGTAACAAAGTTAGAAGGTACAGTAAAATAGAATACACTTTTTTTTTAGAATACACTTTTGACTAAGTTGTTATTTGTCTTCAAGTCAGAACTGAACCGACTCACTAGTGGGTTTCCTAAGGCTGTAAATTGCATAGGAGGAGATTGTCTATCATTCTTCCACAGCGTAGCTGGTGGATCCATATCATGTGTCTTTGGGTTGGTAGTGCAACTCCTTACCACTAGGCCACCAGAACTCCTTAATGTTGTTGTTGTTGTTATGTGCCGTTGAGTCGTTTGCGACTCATAGCGACCCGATGTACAACAGCCCTAAACCCTGCTCTATCCTGTTCCAATCGCACTGCCTCTGACACACCCGTCCTGATTACCCCAGTCACTGAATCAATCCACCTCATAGAGGGTCTTCCCCTCCTGCGCTGTCCCTCCACCCTCCCAAGCATGATAGTAAGACTAAAAGCAAGGTTTGGAAGATCCAGCACCTCCAGGCTTTTTTAGGCAATACCTTAACGTTTAACGCCCTTTGAAAATGTTGCCAAGGAGGAGCAGGCACAACTCGTTCTGTTACTCAACATGTCTGTTTCCAGTTACAGTATCATGATTATGCAAATACTCTTTTCTTGAAACTCAATTACAAGCTTTTTTTTTTTTTCAATTACAAGCTTAAACAAAATTGCTGAGGTTGCAGTTTTCACAGAATTTGACAAGTAAATGTCTAAAAAAATTACACCATTTTATCTTTCTAACTAGTTTCCCCTCTTTCTTATGCCTCTCAATTCCAATACAACAACCTGCACAACACAGATCTCACATCGGCATTGATCAGGATCACATCTGTACTGTGAAGGATCAGATCCCTCACAAATCCCTGGCGAGATACCACTGCTGTGATTTTTCTAAGGTTACATAATAAATAGGTAGAAAGAAGCAAAGAATCATAAGAGCTCTCAACATTAATCACATTATAAAATTGTTTTCATGCAACAAGGAATGAATGGAAGTCCAAAGTCTCTGTAAACTTTCATTTTTTTTTTTTAAAAAAAAAAGGTTTTCTGGAAAATAACTGACTAAAGTCTTTTATTTTTGGAAGCTTTTAATGTCTCAAAGCTATTATTTATTTTTTTTTTTTACGTGTGTACCATCAAATTGGATCTGACTGGTACAGGAGGCGATTGTTCCTCCTTCTTCAGCAGAGCATCTGGTGGATTTGAACCGTGCACCTCTGGGATTGCAGTGCAGTTTCCTGCCACTAGGCCACCAGAGCTCGCCTCTCAAAGCTATTATTAAACAAAAATTAAGTATTTTCCAGCTCACTTCCTGTTTTAAAATAGAAACTGTTGTTGTACACTTTTGAGTTGGAACCGACCGACAACTGACCCTCAAGAGGGTTTTTAGAGGCAGTAACTAACGTGGGAGGAGATGTCTCATCCTTCTTATGCAAACCTCGAAATAGAAACTAGTGATTCTCAAAACCCACCCCTAACTTTAAATGTTGTTATTGGTAATACCGTTGAGTCGAGCACCCAACAAAACCTTTCTATAACTATTATCCTTTCTCAAAGTTTATGGAGTTTCCAGAGGCATGTTGTTCAGGAAGTGGATGCCACTACTGCTTCCAAACATGTCTTAAACTGGGAGCTCCACCAAACACTGTCCACCATGGGTAACAGCTATGGCATTTGACACCCCACTGGCACAGGTTCAGCATCAAAGCAACCTCAGGTTACCTCAGTACAGCATATTGACAGAAGAGTCCTGTATCACTTAGAAGAATGCTCCTCCAAAATAAAATAACAACTGACTTTTAAATACAAAGGCACTCCCCAGGTCTTGTTGATGACTCTAACAAGAGGCTTAAATAAAAACTAACCATTATGATATGTTGTAGTTATGTGCCAGCAAATTGCCATTATGATATGTTGTAGTTATGTGCCAGCTAATTGCCTGTGACCTATAGTTACCCTATGTACAGCAGCTCTGAACTCTTTGCATCAGATACTGTATCAATCCATCTCATTTAGGTCCCTCTCCTATGCTGTCTCTCTACCCTTCCAAGCATGATGTCCTTCTCCAAAACAGAACATAAAAATACTCTTAAGTGTTGCAAACTCCCTTTAAAAATTGAAAATTGCACTTAAAAATCACCCTCCCCTTTAATAATGAGTTTCATATTCAGGTAGCAATCAGACTGAAATTTCCTTTTGATAACAAAAATACCATTATTTTGCATTACTACTAGGTTCTTTCATATTGTTAATATTTTTTTTAAATGTGTATACCATCAAATCAGATCTGACTGGTACAGGAAGTGATTGTTCCTCCTTCTTCAGCAGAGCGTCTGGTGGATTTGAAGCTGCAGTGCAGCTTCTTGCCATATTGCTAATATTTTTTAATGTCTTCTGAAAATGTCTCTAGCATTTCTTTTTTTTAAGCTTTCTTTTTGTTTTCCTGTATCATTTCCTTTCAAAGCATATTAATTTACTCAGACTTTGGCTTTACCTTTAAAAAATCATCAAAATTATGAGAATTAGCAAGCCATGTGCAAAACCCACAAATTTAGTTCTGAAGCAGTCAAGGTTCCAGTTCAGGTTCTGAGCTATTTGCTGCAAGTGACTAAATTTTTATGGATTTACTTCCACACACCTGTTAAATACACCAGTAGATTATTTAAGGATCTTTCCAGACTAATATGCAATTTGTTTTTACTTTACAACAACACAAGAGTAGAACTAAAGACTTACTTTTAGCTTTCTTTTTTTTTAATTTTTTTTTATTTTTATTTTTATTTTTTTTTTTACTTTTAGCTTTCTAACTGGGTCATTTTAAAATGAGCAGAATAAATTACTTGTGTCAATACTTAGTTCTCTCATCTAAAAAGAACAAAATATAAATATCTATATAAGAATTGATGGGATACCAATTGACACATTTCAACAAACAGTAGTAGTCCTGGATGTGCTTACCCATCTGTGTCAGGAAATGTGGACGACAGCGACGTGGCCAGCTGACTGGAAGAGATCCATATTTGTTCCCATTCTCATGAAAGATGATACTATAGAGTGTGGCAATTATCAAATAATATCATTAAATCATATGAAAGTGAAATCCTGCTGAAGACGAAAAATGCCTATCACAGTACTTTGGGAGAGAACTACCAAAAGTTCTAGCTGGCACTAGGAATATTATTGTTTTCAGAGGATCTTGGCTGAAAACAGAGAATAACTGAAAATATCTGTTTGTGTTTCATTGCCCATACGAAGGGATTTGACTATATGGATCATAACAAATTATGGCTAACATTGAGAAAAATGGGAATCTCAGTGCACTTGATTGTACTCAGGATGACAGAAGAAGAATCAATACTGTTTAGTTATAGTGCTGGAGAAGAGTGTTAAACATACTGTGAATTGCCAAGAGAACAAAGAGATATGTTCTGGAGAGGGTTAAAACAAGTTGCTCCTTGTCGAGGATTATGAACCTCTAGTTGACATACTTTGAGCATGTTGCCAGGAGGGACCAGTTCTTAGAGAAGGACATCATGCTTGGGAGGATGGAGGGACAGCAGAAGACCAGGAGACCTTGGATGAGATGGATTGGCACAGTAACTGGGGCAATAGGAGTAGGTGTGTTGGAGACAGTGAAATTAGTTCAAGATAAAACAGGGCTCAGAACTATTGTGCACAGGCTAGCTATGAGCCTTAAGGGATGTGAAGGCACATAACAACAATAACAAGAACAACAACAATGACAAAAACAAAAACAACCACCACCAACCTAGAAAGTTTGGTAAAGAAATTATTATCACTTTGTATGGATTCAACAAAATAAAGTTTCTTGTAAATTGATTTGTAAAACAAGGTAGGAGATTAGATACAAATTCTTCTAAAAAATACCAAATTACGTATTCCCAATAGGTGGTAAAAGATCAGATATTGGAGGAGAAAGCTAGTAATTTCCATCAACTAGCAAACTTTGTTCTGCTGGTATAGTTGAGAGATGTGTTTTGCCACTAAGTGAATCTGGGAGAAAGAGGAATAGTTTCCTTTTTTTAGGACTTACAGCCTTGGGAACATAATGAAGGTCAACCATGAGTCAGAACCAACTGGAATGCCGGGAGTAGAGTAAACTGTGCCCTTTCATGAGTTGTTGTTTGTTGTTGTTATGTGCCGTCGAGTCGCCTGCGACTCATAGCGACCCTATGTACAACAGCCCTAAACTCCGCTCTGTCCTGTGCCAAT
>NW_006399866.1:2011217-2014896 GCF_000299155.1 Elephantulus edwardii | reverse complement strand
CTGAGCAAGTTCGGCCCTTTTGATTTTCTGACTCCAACTCCTTGCACATTTCATTGTAATATTTTGCTTTGTCATCCCTTGCTGCCTTTTGAAATCTTCTATTCAACTCAAACTACATACGCACAAAAAAACCCAAAAAGCCCACAACAAACAAAACCCTCAAACTCACAGCTGACCCTCTATGCAGTTTTCAGCAGCTGTAATTTGCATAAGATAAGATTGCTTATCTTCCTCCTACTGGATTTGAGCTGCCTGTCTTTGAGTTGGCAGAAATCTCCACAGCATTTCATGATAAACTACCATCTTCCTTGGAGAGGGACATGATGCTGGGAAGGGTGGAGGGTCAGCTAAGGAGTCAGCCCTTGACCAGCTGGACATGGTGACTGCCTTTATGGGCTCTAGTATATCAGGAAGTGTGAAGATGGCACAGAATAAGATGGGGTTCAGATCTGTTGTTCATAGGGTCACTGTAGGTCATACTCCATTGGAAGGCACCTAATTAACAACAAACAACCATCTTCCTAACTTGACTTTCAAAAACAAAAACAATCAGTCCAGTCTATTGGATTCCTGGTGAATTGGTTTCTTCAGCAACAAATCTCAACCAGTGGAAACCACCTTTTCTTAGTAGAGGGACTGGTGAGTTCAAGTGCCGAACAGTTAGCAAGTCCAACACTACCCAGTTCCACCTTAGTTCCCTGGTTCTGTCCTAGCAGATGTGACAGAACTTGGTTTTGAGTCAAGGGAAGTAGGCATACATTAAAGACTTTTACTAAGATTGTCTACATTTAAGAGATTTAGGGCTCCTTTTGACCCCCAGTGCCCATGGCATCTTCTATTCAGTATTTTACCATTTTTTTTTAAGAATCCTGTCCACAGTAACTTATTATGTGTCCCCAAGTCAGAACTAACTTAGGGCTGATCCTCCAGTGGATTTTCACAGGCTGTAATCACACAGGAAGAAATGGGCCAGCTTTCTTCTATGGAGTAGCTGGAAGATTTGAACCATGTTTCACTGGGGCAGCAGTGCAACTCTTAATCATTGGGCCACCCAAGCTCCATGCACAGCATCTTAGTACTGTTGAACAGAAGATTTCAAAGTGCAGCTTGAAAAGACAAAGAATTACACTGAAATAAGAAGTTAGAAAACCAAAAACACCCCAACATGTTTTCTATTGTTTACACTGAAAGAATTAAATAAATAAAATAATTCAAGCCTCAAGTTACAACAATGAAGGATTCTATAGGCAAAATCTTGAATGATTCAAGAACATCAAAAGAAGATGGAAGGAATACACAGAATCACTGTACCAAAAAGAATTTGTTGACACTGAACCATTTCAGGAAGTAGCAGCATATGATCAGGAATGGATTGTACTTCCATCAACAAAGGAATGGATAGAAAAACTATAGCACATTCACACAAGGGAATATTATGCAGCATTGAAAAACAATGAACTCATAAAGCATTACACAACATGCCAGAACTGGAGGACATTATGACGAGTTAAATATCTCAGTTACAAAAGGACAAATACTACATAAAATAGCTCCTATAAAATAGTACAGACATGGGGAGATTGAGGATAAGAGTGAATAGATAATGAATACTGGATTAGATGAGAGGAGGGGGAAAACTGTCTAAAAGAAATATATGACATATATTTAGTATATGTTTTACAACAATGTAGAAAAAGGGTTGGGGAAGAGGGAGAAGAAAATGTGTAACAATGAAAAAAAACTAAAAAAAGAATTGATAGGAGTGAGGGAAGAAATCCACGCTGCACTAAAGACATGTGGTCGGGGGAAGCTCTAGGAGTTGATGGAATACCACTGAGGTGTTTCAGGAAACTGTCAGAACCCTGGCCAGGCTCACCAATCTCTGCCAACAAATATGGAAGACAGTGACCCGGCCAACTGATTGAAAAGGTCCATATTTTTTCCCATTCCCCAGAAAAGGTTACCCAACAGAATGTGGAAATTGTCTAACAAAATCACTAATATCACATGCAAGTAAAATCTTGTTGAAGATTATTCAAAACCAGCTAGAACAGTACATCTAAAGGGAACTGCCAGAAATTCAGGCTGGATTCGGAAGAGGCTGTGGCATCAAAGAATATCATTGCTGATGTCTTGCTGATCTTGGCTGAAAGCAGAGAATATCATAAAAATGTTTACTTGTCTGGGCAGGGAGAAAAGTGCAAC
Organism: Elephantulus edwardii; assembly: GCF_000299155.1. Classification (NCBI taxonomy): domain Eukaryota; kingdom Metazoa; phylum Chordata; class Mammalia; order Macroscelidea; family Macroscelididae; genus Elephantulus; species Elephantulus edwardii. Next base: position 2,012,691 of record NW_006399866.1, on the reverse strand, counting down.
AATGAATGAATGGAAATTAAAAAATCTCTGTAAATTTTCATTAAACTTATTAAAATAGGGGAGCTCTGGTGACCTAGTGGCAAGAAGCTGCACTGCAATCCCAGAGGTACATGGTTCGAATCCACCAGATGCTCTGCCGGAGAAGGAGGAGCAATATCCTCCTGTACCAGTCAGATCTGATTTGACGGTACACGCACACAAAATAAGAAAAATAAAAAAATTAAATAAAAAGAAATATGTTAATTCTTTAAAAAATTATTAAAATAAAATCTAAAAAAAAGGTTTACTTGTGTTTTATAGACTATGGAAAGGTGTTTGTCTGGATCATAACAAATTATGGCTAACATTGAGAAGAATGGGAATCTCACAACACTTAGCTGTGCTCATGAGGAACCTATATGTAGACCAAAAAGCAGTTAACTGAATAGAAAAAGGGAACACCACATGATTTAAAATCAGGAAAAGTGTGTGCCAGGGTTGTGTCCTTTTTTATACCTATTCAATTTGTATGCTGAGCAAATCCTTAGAGAAGCTGGACTATACATAGAAGAATGTGGCATAAAGACAGGAGGAAACTTAGCAATGACTTATGTAGTTGAAAATGACATGACTTTGCCTATGGAAAGTGAAGAAGGCTTGAAGCATTTACTTAAGAAGGTAAAAGAGTACAGCCTTCAATATACGTTACACTTCAACATCAAGAAAGCAAAAATTCTTACCACTGGACCAATAACATCATGATAATTGCCAAAGACTTTCATTTACTTGGATCCACAATCAACACCTGTGGTAGTAGCAGTCAAATCCAAAGATGTGTTTTATTAGGGAAATTGCTGTCAAGGACTTCTCCAAAATTTTGAAAAGCAAGGAAGTCAGTTTAAAGTCTAACATCAGCTTGATGAAAGCCATTGTATTCTTCATTTACTTGCTGTATATATGAAAAGTGGACAAGAAATAAAGAACACCAAAGAAGAATTGATGTCGTTGTATCGTGATGTTGGTGAAAAATATGAAATATTCCATTGCCTAGCAAAACAAACAAATCTGCCTTAAAGGAAGTGCAACCAGAGTGCCACTTAAAGGTACCAAGGGCAAAACTTCATCTCACTTACTTTGAGCATGTTCTCAGAAGGAACCAATCCTTGGAGAGAGACATCATCTTGGGAAAGGAAGAGGGTCAGAAAAAGAGAGGAAAACCCTCACTAAGAAGGACTGCCACCCCCCAGTTCGCTCCTCTCTTTGTGTGTGTGGGGAGGGCTGGGTGAGGAGAGAAGTGCAGCAATGAATGAATGTTGCTGTTGTTGTTATGTGCCGTTGAGTCGCCTGTGACTCATAGCGACCCTATGTACAACAGCCCTAAACTCCGCTCTGTCCCGTGCCAATCTCACTGTCTCCGACACTCCCATCCCAATTATCCCAGTCACTGAATCAATCCACCTCATAGAGGGCCTTCCTCTCCTGCGCTGTCCCTCCA
>NW_006399866.1:2007077-2009392 GCF_000299155.1 Elephantulus edwardii | reverse complement strand
AAAATCTCTGTAAATGTTCATTAAAATTATTAAAATTTTCTTTAAAAAAAGGACTGCCACAGGGGACTTAGGTATTACAGAGGTCATGAGGATGATGCAGAACAGTGCAAGGTTCAGATCTGTTGTTTATAGGGTTGCTAGGAGAAGTTCTAGATGACTTGACAGCACTTAACAACAACTGCTCTCCCTCAGCAACAGCTCTCCCTCATTGCCATCTATTCTGAACCTATTCAGAGCTGTTCCCAAGTGTGCTTGGGAGACTGTAAATCACATGGGAGGAGACTGCCTATCTTTTTCCATGCTGAGTTACTGGTGGACTCAAATCTCCAGAGGCACAGCTTTTTGGTTAGTAGCACAACTTCCCACTGACTAGACTACTAGAGCTCACATTTAGTATTTTGTTTGTTGTTTGCCACCGAGTTGGAGCTGACCCTCCAGCCAGTTTTTAGAAACAATTAATCCAAGCGAAGGAGATTGCCCAACCTTCTCCTGTGGAGCAACTGGTGGATTCGAAATGCATGCTTATGCGATGTCAGCTTCTTATCATTAAGCTACCAGAGCTTCCTAATATAATTAGGTTTAGTAACTAGTTAAGTTTTTAAAAAATCCCAAGAATCAGAATTTGTCATAAAACAGTAAATTGATGGTCCTCAGTATTGAGTTTCTTGGTGGCTTTTATTTTCTCCTTCTTTGCTTATCTCTTTAACACAAATAACATCTTGTGTAAGTCTAGCTAAAATACAGCATGAAAGAAATAAAGCTGGTTAGTGTATCTGCAATTTTAATATACATATTCCTTTATTAATTCCTTAATTTAAAAAAATGGCTAATAGGTCTACTGAATCTTTTCAGTAAGGTTCTCTTTATATTTGAAAGATTAGAATGAAAGTAAGTTTCCACACAGAAGTGGAAAATGTGAACACTTAGTCGTCCAAACTTTAATGATCAGGGAAAGCAGCATGGGCAACACAGCACAGTAGTTTGCAAGGGATTCTCGGCGCAACCTGTAACAAATCACTGAATTTCTCCAAGCCTCTGTTTTCTTTAGAGTGGTAACATTCACCTATCTAATGAAGTTGTTCCAAAGGTTAAATGCAACAATGCAAATAAAAGGCTTGGTGAAGTATCTGACAAGGTATCAAGAAGTTATATTACTGTAAGTATTTTTCATGACATTTTAGTGTGGAGTGTCTGGAATAAAACAAGGGACCGGTGACAAGCCGAAAACTTTCCAGTCAGGGTTCTTGGTGAAATCATCCAATGGAGGGCACCCACCCTTGGAGAGCTGGAGACCGACCCCCCCCCCCCCCCAGTCAGAGTCCCTCTGGATCTAAGCTGCTTTCCCAGCTTCGCGATGCGTGGCTCAGGCCCTATGGTCCTGTCCAGCCACCGTAGGCGCCAGAGCGGCCTCACAGGGATGGCGTCATCCTTTCTGGCTAAGTCTTAAGACTGCCCAGGAGAAGCCAGTTAAACGTCCCTGAGTTGCCCAGCTTGTGCCCTCATGACGACTCCCGAGATCACAAAGTGTAAGAAAACGGACCCCTCCCCGGGCTCTTCCGGCTGCTGGCGCCCTTTAACCCCGGAAGTGGGCGGGAGAGGAAGGGGTTGGTGATGCTGGACAAACATGGCCTCCCCGCTGTCCGACGGCTCCTTGGGCTCCCGCTGTCCTCTCCTGGCCGCGGGCCTGCGGCTGCTCCCACTGCTGGAGCTGCTGCAGCTGCTAGTAGTGGAGCCTGGCCTGGGCCGCGTCCACCACTTGGCGCTCAAGGTAAGACTGGCGGCGGAGCCGGGCCCTGACCCTTCTCCGGGACCGGGAGCAACTTTGGCTCATCTAGGGCGATTAAACTATTATCGCCTTGGCCTTGGGTTGTCAGAGGGCCCTGGCGGGGCGCTGATCTGACCAGGTGGACGGTGGCGGATGGTGCAGATACCACTGGGCAGTCTGGAGGGTAGTGGGCTGCACGGCGGCCGACCGAGAACAACTCGGGAGGCCGCGCTTCAAGTCTCTTCCTGCTTTCCTAGTTCGTCTGGTATCACCTTGTCCTTTCTCCCGCTTCCCTTCCAACTTCTGTCTCTGACTTCCCTTGTCCCTGTTCTTCACTCTTGCCTTTTCCTTTACTTGTCATTGTGAATGAACTCGGAACCTTGGCCTCCCGCTCTCCGGACTGAACAAAGCGGGAATCTGTGGGAGCAGTTTCAAACCTCGCTTGAAACACATGACCAAAGTAAAAGCTAACATTAAAAATGTGTGTTGTTAGGATTTTTATTGCTTTTCTCTTTTTTTTTCTCCCGTCATTTTCAGTCGAGAGAAGAAC
>NW_006399866.1:2004810-2006515 GCF_000299155.1 Elephantulus edwardii | reverse complement strand
AAAATCTCTGTAAATGTTTATGAAAATTAATAAAATATAATTATAGAAAAAAAAAAGAGTTACATAGATACAGCCCCATTATTCGTAGCCAGAATGTTTCTCTGGGTGGGTCTAAGCACATCCAAAAAAATCCTCGAAGCCAAAATATACACCCAGCCAGTTATTTCTGGGGAATAGAAAAACAAATCTTTAGGACCCCAAGCTTTGTACATGTTTCTCCCCACCCCATAATGTGCACTTTTTAAAAGAAAGTTTGTTTTGGAAAACACATTCTTTTCTAAATTGTGAGCATAGAGCGTATCAGATTGTGAAGCTGGTGCAGGATCTTTGTGCAGGATGGTGCAAGGCTCAGATCTGTGTTCACAGGGTCATTTATGATGACACCCAACAACAAACAGCAGCAGCATCTGAATTTTAAAAAAAGCTTGGATGGAGAACATCATACTTACAGATAACAGGTTTTATTGTTTATTGAATCAAGAAATGAAGATTACCATGATTAAAAATGGTTCTTAACCCTGGGAGGATAAATGAGTCCTGCATCTCAGAGAATTGCCTGTAGAAAGAAATGCAGACAAAACTTTCATGGGTCCTAGGTTAAGAAGTATTGGTTTTTAAAGTGAATTAATTTTATACATTAGGATCCTGAATTTTAGATTATGGACTAAGTTCATACTGTTTTAATAGGTTAGAGAAAAAGCTAGTGTTAGGACCCAATAAGACCTTATTTCTTGGCCTCCAGTCCATACTCATTAGGCAGTATTGGTGTCTATGGGAAAGTAGACCAGCCTTAGTGGTAAGAACAGCTGGAGTTGGGATAATTCTAGTGAGTGATCTTTCCCCACCTTGTAGGGAGCTCTGGTTGCCTTAGTTGATAATAAGCTGCATTGCAAACCCAAAGTTAGCAACTTTCACGTATACTATGGCTCCGTGGGCAAAAAAGGTGGACAGTTCCTCCAGTGCCACTTAAAGCCTCCAAAAACCTGCTAGAGGGCCAGCTGTGAGTCAGTTCTTACTAGATGGCAATGAATTTTTTTTTGTGCTAAATAACAATATTTTTCTTCTTTGCAAAATAATTTTTATAAAATTTTGTAGTGCTCATTACTGTAATCTATATTGTAATTGTTGTTTTTCTCTAAAAAAGGAACATTCTAACTTCTTACCCAAGGGAATGAAAATAACTTGAAGAGACCTTTATCATAGCAGCAACATTAGATTGTCTTGTTTGGTTTTCAATTGAGCAATGTAGAAGACTTGATCAGGCTATAGACGCAGATTGGCAAGAATAACATAAGGAATCACTGGGTACCAAGAAAATGCATTGCTCTTTTTATCACAGAGAATTTTTTTACAAAAGTAGACAGTAGTATAACATGTTTTGCCACCCTCCCACTCTTACTTACTCAGCTTCATTATCCTTCAAGTAACTACTAATTTTGCATCATCATCACTTCCTTGTTTTCATATTTTTACTTTTTTTTTAGAATTTTTAAATTTTTTTTATTATTAAATTTTATTAGTTTTAATGAACATTTACAGACATTTTGGGTTTTCGTTCATTCATTGTTGCACTATTTTCTCCACCCTCCTCCCCAGTTTGTTCTTCCCCCGCCATCCGAATGTCTGTTTTAATTGTCCAATTGCCACAGTGCTTGTCAAAGCCAGTTCTGATTAATCTCCTTTGTCAGTGTGTCCTTTGCCATTC
>NW_006399866.1:1998671-1999934 GCF_000299155.1 Elephantulus edwardii | reverse complement strand
GTCTGGCGGTGGAGTTTTCCCGTCTGGCGGTGGCGTTCTCCCATCTGGCGGCGGCGTTCTCTCGCTGCGTCGCTCTCGCTGGGGCTGTGTCCATATTTTATTACTTTTATAAACTTAAAAATGAATCTGTTCATTTAAAAAATGTACTTTCTTATAGCATGCTGTATTTTAGGGAGATTCTTTCTCTAGGAGCTGTATTGGAAGGGAATGGTGGGACTAGATACAAAAGACTAGGCCGATCATTGTCATAATCTAGGTAATGTAATTAAAAGATCTGAGACCTAGTAGGGTAATGGTGACCTAGGGTAAGAAGTTGCTCTGCAATCCCAAAGGCACATGGTTCGAATCCACCAGCTGCTCGACGGGAGGCTGGCCACTCTCCTGTGTGCAATTTATTGGCTCTAAAAACCTGCTGAAGTCAGTTCTTACTCACTGGCACACGAAAAGGTGGTAATGGTAGGAGGAAGGGAGAAGAGAGGATAGAATCACCAAGTGTTTAGGAAGTGGGACAGTGGCACTTAGCTATCTGGTAGAAGGTATTGTAGACGTTACTGCTGTCACAGAGATTGTTGATCTCTATGTGTTGTACTGTCGCATTGGAACTAAGCCATAGCTGACCCTCCGGTAGGTTTTCAGAGGCAGTTAATTGTATGGGAGGAGATTGCCTGTGTGTTCCAGAGAGCAGCTGGTGAATTCGAACTATATGGGAGGAGATTGCCTGTGTGTTCCAGAGAGCAGCTGGTGAATTGGAACTATGTGCCTTTGCATTGGCAGTACAATTCTTTATTACTAAGCCACCAGAGCTTCCACAGAGAGACTGTGTTGTTGGAACTGACCCATAGCTGACCCTCCAGCGGATTTTCAGAGGCAGTCATCATGGGGAGGAGATTGCCCATCCTTTTCCCTAGGAGCAGTCTTGGATTCTAACCACATGGTTTTGGGATTGCAGCACAGATTCTTACCACTAGGCCACCAGAGCTCACAGGGAGAGAGACTCTAGGGGAACGAAAATAGGAGGAGCATGAGGTATTACTGTTAATGCGACTTAATTGTTGTTGTTGTTGTTATGTGCCATTGAGTCGCTTGGCGACTCATAGCAACCCTATGTACAACAGCCCTAAACTTTGCTCCTGTGCCAGTCGCTCTGTCTCTGATACACCCATCCTGATTACCCCAGTCACAGAGTCAATCCACCTCATAGAGGGCCTTCCCCTACTGCACTGTCCCTCCACCCTACCAAGCATGATGTCCCTCTCCAAGGAC
>NW_006399866.1:1988011-1998220 GCF_000299155.1 Elephantulus edwardii | reverse complement strand
ATTGAGCCTCAATCCATATTGAAGGCTGCAGTCCTTGACCCTCTGCAACAACCGCTTCAAGTGAGGGACAGAAAAATAGCAAGGTGTTTATTTATCCTCAGATAGTAAACATAAGTTCCTATCTTCCCACTCACATTCCTGGTGGAAGGATTAAGTTGGGGATGTGATAATCTAACTGGCATAATTTGCAGGATATAAAGAGCAGCTCTTTCCTAATCATCCGTTAACATAGGTGAGTTAATCTCTTTCCTTTTAAGCAAGTGGTGCATGGCACTGTGGTTGAGCATATGCTACTCTTTAATGAATCTGTATGCCAAAGGGCCACAGTTCTGTCTTGATTGAACCTGGATAATGTTAACATAGAAGTTGATTTGAGTTGTTGATGCTTTTTTCCTCCCTGCTTTTAGACACTGAAGTACGATGTTGTTACGTGCTGTCGAGTATGACTCATAGCAACCCTGTGGACAACAGATTTGAACCTGTCCTGTCCTGTGGCACCTCATTATTTCTGACATACTTGAGCCCAGAGCTGCTGTCACCATATCAGTTCATCCATGGAGGGTTTAAGCTAATGCCTTCAGTGCAGCTTGAACAGCTTCTTAGACATGTTGTTCAGTGCCTAATAACAACAGATCTGAACCTTGGCCCTATCTTCTGCTATCCTTATAGTAATTTCAAAAGTCTTTTAGTACCCATATCTGATCAGACTTGAATTATAAAGACTCCTTATTTTAGTACACACTTTAAATAATCTCTTGCATTTAATCTCTTAGGTGGCATATTTGCCAATTTTCTGAAAAATACTAAAACCTGTTGCTGTGGAGTTTATTCTGACTAGAATGTTAAAGGAGAGTTTTCCTTTGTATTTTTATTTCACATTTTACCTTTTCCCCCAAAACAAAGCTATTTTTTTCTTAATTAATTTTTTATTGTAGTTTACTGAAAATTTACAGAGCAGATTAGATTCCCGCTCAGTAATTCATACGTACTATGTTTTGTGACACTGATTAAAACCCCCACATTGGAATAACACTTTCCTCACTTCTTCCTTGCATTTTTGCCTCTTCCCTAGATTTCTATTTCCATTTATCATTTTCAGAGCTTTATCTTTGGTTAGTTGCTGTGTTTTAATCTTCTGTGAACTAAAGGACGTCTACATGGTAGAGAGAAATGCTATCAAGTTTTAAAAAGAGAATACATACCTGAAATGAAATTGCCCCATCATTACTATGTACAGCACTCAAGGGTGTAAGGGAGCTCCCTGAATTACTGAGGAGCAGTGATGTTGGCTTGAAGACTTAAGATGTGCCTGATTCAGGCCATAGTCTTTTCAATTATTTGCTATGCCTTTGAGAGCCAGATAGTGAATAAGGATGACAGAAGAAGAATTGATGACTTTGAAGTGTGTTGGAAAAGAGTATGGAATGTCCCATGGACTGCCAGAAGGATTGTATAAAATACACATTTGCAATAACATCACCACCACCACCACCATCCATAAATACTTATGTTTACACAAGTCATATAATCACACATGAAATGAAGTGTAATTGTACAAATCTCATGTCATGAATTTAGCCCACCCTACAAGAATACACAGTGATACAGTGATTCCCAATGATCTCAATAATTGAAAAAAAAGATTAAAGGTACAACACAGTACTCCCTAAACCCTCACAATCTCAATCAATACAGGGAGTTTCCTTAGGGTGTGGTCTGTAATATGTTTTATCTCTTTAGAGAGAAAAACAGAGGAAGGAGACCTCAGAGGTGGGACTCTTATTATCACCTCCAAGAAATAGTCAACAGCAGTTAAATACTGCTTTTGAAACAGAGCCCTGGTGAGATACTCTTCCTTGGTGCCTTGGACAGACAGACACAGTGCATGGAAATGTTGGATCTATAGACTTGAAGGAAATGAAGACTTTCCTCCACAGCTGACAGGGCTTTTCTGAAAGCTGGCACCTTGAATTTGGACTTCTAGACTCCTGAAAGGAAAAGAAATTTAGTTAAAGCCGTTCACTTGAGCTATCTCTGTTACAGCAGCATTAAAGAACTAAGAAAAGAGACTTTTTTTTTTGAGGTATGAAGGTTTAAAATTATCGTCTCATTGGACAATTTAGATAATTGGGTTCAAATCCACAAGCTACTTCAAGAGAGAAAGATGGATAATCTGCCTCTGAAAACCCACTGGAAAGTCAGCTGTGGGTCAGTTGTGATTCAGTGGTATATAACAACAGCCAACTCTCTGATGCATAACATGTGATTGCAAAGACCATGGCCTGTATCAGATGCATCTTAGTCTCCAGAGAGACACTCTTGCTCTTCAGTACTTTGGAGAGGTCCCTAACAACAGACTTTCCCATCAAAATACATCTTTTAATTTCCTGGCTGCTGGTGCTAAGAATGTTGACTGTGGAGCCAAGCAAACTAAAGCTGTGAACAATCTCAATCTCTTCATCATACATCCTGATGCTGCCATTTGGTCCAGTGGTGAGAATCTTTGTCTTCTTGATATTGAGACTCAATCCATATTGAAGGCTGCAGTCCTTGACCCTCTGCAGCAAGTGCTTCAGGTCCTCCTCAGTTTCAGCAAGCAGGGTTGTGTAATCTGCATAATGCAGATTGTTGATAAATCGTCCACCAATCTTGACCCCACATTCCTCCTCATAGAGCCCAGCCTCCTGGATAATCTGTTCTGCGTACAGGTTGAAAAGGTATGGAGACAGGACGCATCCCTGGCATACGCTCTTCCCAATTTTGAACCATGCAGTGTTCCCTTGCTCTGTTCTGACTACTGCCTCTTGGTCCAAGTATAGGTTTCACATTACTACGATCAAGTGTTCTGGAATTCCCATTCTTCTCACAGTCAGCCACAGTTTGTTATGATCCACATAGTCAAACGCCTTTGCATAATCACTGAAACACTGATAGACATTCCTCTGGTATTCCCTGCTTTCAGCTAAGATCCATCTAACATTAGCTACAATATCCCTAGTACCACGACCCCTTCTAAACTCAGCCTGGACTTCTGGCAGTTCTCTGCTGGTGTGCTGTTCCAGTCGTTTTTAGATAATCTTCAGTAGAATCTTGCTTGCATGTGAAATCAGTGATACAGTTCTATAGTTTCCACACTCTTACGGGTCACCCTTCTTTGGAATGGGAACAAATACAAATCTCTTCTAGTCAGTTGGCCAAGTGGTTGTTCTCCAGATTTGTTGGCACAACTTGGTGAGCACGTCTAGGGCAGCATCTGTTAGCTGAAATATGTCAATTGGTATACCATCTATTCCTGGGGCCTTATTTTTTGCTATTTCCTTCAAAGAAGCCTGAACTTCTTCCTTCATCACCATAGGCTCTTGCTGTTTCATGAAATTCTTCTGTGTCTTCCAATTCCTTTCGATACAGTGACTCAGTATATTCTTTCCATCTTCTTTTAATACTTCCTGGATCATTTAACATTCTGCCGAAAGCATCCTTGATTATAGCAACTCGAGGTTTGGATTTTCAGTTCCCTGAGCTTAAGAAATGCTTAAGAGAGTTGGGCAATGACTAGGGAGGATAGAAGGAGAATTGATGGCTTTGAGCTGTGGTGCTGGAGAAGAGTATTGAATGTTCCATGGACTGCTAAGAAAACAAACAAATTCATCCTGGAGAGGGTTAAGCTAGGCTGCTCCTTGGAGGCAAGGATCCTGGGGCTTCATCTGAAATACTTTAGACATGTTGTAAGGAGGGACCGGTTCTTGGAGAGGTTCATCATGCTTGGGAGGGTGGAGGGACAGCATAGCAGGGGAAGACCCTCTATGAGGTGGATTGATTCAGTGACTAGGGTAATCGGGATGGGTGTATTGGAGATGGTGCGATTGGCACAAGACAGAGCAGAGTTTAGGGCTGTTGTTCATAGGGTCGCTGTGAGTTGCAAGCAACTCGATGGCACATAACAACAACAACAACATAACAGCAGCAGCATAATTCATAACATGTTCTGTATCTCTCTGTGCTAAGTAGTGTTTGGGGTCTTAAAAGCTTGTGAGCAGCTGTCTTAATATACAATTGATGGTCTCTGCTCATCTGGAGCAAAAGAAGAAGAAAGAAAGCAAAGACTCAGAATAAGCACTCTATAGGTGCTCGCTCTTTGGCAGCACATATACTAAACTTGGAACAATACAGAGAAGATTAGTATGGCCCCTGTGCAAGAATGACACACAAATTTGTGAAGTATTCCAAATTTTTATCAAAACAACAGTGAGATAACATCTCCCTCTAGTAACTGTGGCAAAGTTTAACAGGGCAGCAAGTAATAAATGTTGGAGAGGGTGTGGCAAGATAGGAACTTTTTTTTTAAGATAGGAACTCTTACATTGTTGGTGGGATTGTAAAATGGTATAACCACTGTGGAATGAAGTTTTTCACTTCCTCAAAAAAGCTGAACAAGAATTTCTATATGACCCAGCTATTCCACTCCTTGAAATACACCCTGAGAAAATGAGAACTGAGGCACAAGTGGAGACTTGTACACCAGTGTTCATAGCAGCATTATTTACCATCGCAAAAACATGGAAATAGCCCAGATGTCCAACCACAATTGAATGGATTAAGAATTATGTACATTTACACAATGGAATACGACGCAGCACGCAAGCGCAATGATTTTGTAAATTATTACCTAACTTGGGAGGGACTGGAGAACATTATGCTGAGTGAACTAACTCAGTCCCACAAGGACAAATATTGCATAAAACCAGTATTGTAGAATGAGTATAAGGTTCCAAGGGGTGGGGGGAGTAGAAGCAGAGGGGTGAGGATGTGCAGAGGGAGGGGAATTAACCAAGGGGTTGTACAGTTTTTTGTTTTTGTTTTTTCTCTTCTTCTCCCTGCCTCTTTTGAAACAGTCCCTCGGTAAGGACTATCCACTTAGCTTTGTATCCAAAGACGAAATTTGTAGGTGAAAGGAGTTAGGAGTTAGCCTTCGTTACAGACTGGTTCATTTCAGGGTCGAAAATATGGAACGCTTCACGAATTTGCGTGTCATCCTTGCGCAGGGGCCATGCTAATCTTCTCTGTATCGTTCCAATTTTAGTATATGTGCTGCCGAAGCGAGCATGGGTTGTACAGTTTAATGAGGGGGATGAGGTAAATTGGAATAATGTGATCTGGAAAACAGTGTATTCAAATTTTGTGAATAAACTAGTATAATTTTTTAAAAAAACACCACAAAACTCTAAAGGACTCCTTTCTTTTGATACGAATGATGACTTATTTTTCCAAAGACCAGAAAGACCAGAGATGTCCAGCTAATACTACCAACTCTTCTGATCAAGGCCACAATAAACGGATCCCTATAGAACAAGAAGGAAATGTGGAACAGAACAAATTCTTAAAAAGTTCTTTCTAAACTTTGTTTGTGATTTGGCTTAGCCTAGAGAACTCCCCATGACAATCACTCTGATTTACACTCTGAATCTTTTATTTTTTTTTTACTCTCTGAATCTTAAACCATAATTATTCCTTGAGATCATCTTTTAGCTAAGGAAAATATGTTGTTGTTGTTGTTGTTGTTGTTATGTGCTGTCGAGTCACTTGCGACTCATAGCGACCCTATGTACAACAGCCCTAAACTCCCCTCTGTCCTGTGCCAGTCGCACTGTCTCTGACACTCCCATCCCAATTATCCCAGTCACTGAATCAATCCACCTCATAGAGGGCCTTCCTCTCCTGCGCTGTCCCTCCACCCTCCCAAGCATGATGTCTCTCTCTGAGGACCAGTCTCTCCTCACAACATGTCCAAAGTATGTTAGACGGAGCCTCAGAATCCTTGCCTCCAAGGAGCCACCCGGTTTAACCCTTTCCAGGACAAATCTGTTTGTTTTCCTAGCAGTCCATGGTATTCTCAATACGCTTCTCCAGCACCACAGCTCAAAGGCATCAATTCTCCTTCTATCCTCCTTGGTCATTGTCCGACTCTCTGATGCATAACAAGTGATTGCGAAGACCATGGCCTGTATCAGACGCACCTTAGTCTCCAGAGAGACACCATTGCTCTTCAGCACTTTGGAGAGGTCCCTAACAGCAGACTTTCCCATGGCAATGCGCCTTTTAATTTCCTGGCTGCTGGTGCCAAGACTGTTGAGAAAAGATAGGCGCAGAAAACAAAAAATATAACACATGAATTTTCTTTGATATAAAGATAAAAATAATGAAGGGCGCAGGGAAACTAGAGTACTGGAAATGGTACAACTAGAATAGAATGAGAATACTAGTATATTGTGGAAAATCAATATCACAGTATAATTTTTGTCTTGCCCATTGCCTTTACTCTGAACTGACACATAAATAACTGACCCTCCAATGCATTTTCAGAGGCTGTAATTTGAAGGGGAAAAGATTATCCATCTTTCTCCTGCTGAGCCCCTGGAGATTTAGAACCTCCTCTCTTTGGATTGGCAGTGTAACTCCTTAACCTCTAGGCCACCAGAGCTCCAATAGTTTGTGTAGGAATTGTTAAATACTGTTTAAACTTTCACCTTAAATACAACAGAATGGTAATAAAAAATTCTTAAGCAAGAATTTACTCAACAAGTTTACTTAAAATGTATAGTTTCAGCAAAGAGATGAAAGTTTACTAGTGTCACGAGTGTACAGAAAAAGGAGAGCTTATTGTTAGGGGACTTTTCCTCACCTCAGCATGATGAGACAGTGCTGAAAGGGATAATTAATGGTGACTGATGCAAACATAATTAATTGACTCACATAGGTAAAGAGTACAGAAGTGGCAAATTTTTTATTGAAGACAAACATATATAACAAAATATAGTCTTCAGTAGTTAAATGCAGATTTAATTTTACTCTAGATTCCTCCTAGAGAGGGTGAGAACAGGCTGCTTATTGGAGGCAAGAATTCTGAAGCTTCTTCATCTAATATACTTTGGATATGTTGCAAGGAAGAATCAGTCCTTGGAGAGGGATGTCATGCTTGGGAGGGTGGAGGGACAACACAGAAGAAGAAGACCCTCAATGAGAAGGATTTTTTCAGTGACTGGGATAATGGAGGTAGGTGTGTCAGAGACAATGAGATTGCCACAGGATAGAGCAGGGTTTAGGTAGGGTTGTTGTACATAGAGTCACTATGAGTTGCAGGTGACTTGAGAGCACATAACAACAACACTTGTTTTGTTTTCATGAAATTTTACTTTTACCAACACAGATGCCTTAGCAGAGATTTGAGCACATACAAATTGAGATGTTAGTTCCTGAAACTGAAAAGTTCCTATGATTTCTAGTTCACAGGGAGAAGAAACTTTGAAATTAAAAAACAAGCAGAAGAGTAATAAAAAGACATCCTAAACCTCACCAGTTGTTGTGTTGTTAGGTGCTGTCAAGATGTGGATGACTCATAGCGACCCTATGAACCACAGGCCTGAGCACTGTTCATAGAGTTTCCGGAGGCAAGCCATTTCGGAAGTGGACGCCACTCCTGCTTCCAAGCTTGTTTTCATTGGGAAGCTCCACCAATCACTGTACACCATGGGTAACCATTATCTCATTTGGCACATCAGTGTCCCAGTGTTTAGCATCACAGCAACCATACTCTGTACAGCAATGCACAGACCAGTGCTATACCACCTAGAAGAATGTTTGACAAAAAAACTCCTAATTTGAACCAGGCCTGAGGACCACAGATTAAAGTCACCCACCTTACCAGTTGTTGTTGTTGTTATGTGCCGTCGAGTCGCTTGCGACTCATAACGACCCTATGTACAACAGCCCTAAACTCCGCTTGCGACTCATAGTGACCCTATGTACAACAGCCCTAAACTCCGCTCTGTCCTATGCCAATCGCACTGTCTCTGACACTCCCATCCCAATTATTCCAGTCACTGAATCAATCCACCTCATAGTAGTCAAGTTAAAATGAGATGTCACTTTTTCCCTATGAGGTTGTTGGTGGTTGTTGCTACTTGGTGCTGCTGAGTCAAGTACAACTCATAGTGACTCTATGAACAACCAGACCTGAATCCTGTCCTATCCTGTGCCAATGCTTCATCATCTCTTATAATGCTTGCGCTCATTGCTGCAGTCACCATGTCAGTTTATCTTTTGGGGAAGCCCTTTCTAGAGAATAGCCTCTCCTGTAACAACATGCCCAAAGTATGAGAGACAAAACTTTGCCATTGTTTTCTCCCATTGGAGCACGTTGGCTGTACCTTTTCCAAGATAAATGTGTTCATTCTTTTAATAGTCCATAGGATATTCAGTACTACTCTTCTCCAAAACCACAACTCAAAGGCATCAGTCCTCTGTCATCCTTATTTATTGTCCAGCTTTCAGATACATAGTAAATAATTGAAAAGACCATGGCTTGAATTAGGCACACATTAGTCTTCAGATTACCAGCCTTGCTCTCCAGTATTTTTGAGAGTCCCCTAACAGTGGACTAGCCCAAAGCAGTATGTTTCCTGATCTCCTGATGGCTGGTACCATGAATGTTGATTGTGGGTCCAAGTAAGATGAAATCATTGACAGTTTTAGTCCTTTCTCCATCTGTCATGATGTTGCTTTTGGACCTGGTAAGGACCTTTCCTTAATATTGAGATGTAATCCACATTGAAGATTATAATCTCCCTTCCTCCCAAAGATTATATTCTTTGATCTTCTTCAACAAGTCGTTCAGTTTCTGCACACTTTCAGAAAGCAAGGTTTTGTCATCTGAATAGCATAGGTTGTTGATGAGTCTTCCTCATATCCAGATGCCACATTCTTCTTCAGTCCATGTACACGAGTTATTTCTTCAGAATACAGATTGAATAGGTATGGAGAAAGGATATAGCCCTTGATTCACACCCTTCCTGATTCCTGCCACCACCCAGTGCTGACTGAGACCTGTCCTGACGACTGGATGGGCCAGGAGTCTTCGAGGGCATCCATAGCAGGGCAGCGCTACCATAGCCTGGTGCTAGCTGCGTCCTGAAGCACAGCCAGGCCAGGAGTAGATCTTTGTAGGCATCATTGTCACTTATTGTTGATTTGTAGTGACCTTATGAAAATAGCTCTGAATTTTGCCCTGTCCTGATCCAACCTCTCTGTCTCTGGCACACCTAATCCCATTATTACAGTCTCTGTGTCAATCCATCTCATCCAGGATCTTCCTCTCCTGCACTCACCCTTTACCCTTCTAAGTATGATGTCCTTATCCAAGGACTGGTATCTCCTGGCAACCTGTCCAAAGTATGTGAAACATTGTTGAGAGATGCAGATCACAGCAGCAGTGAAATAACACTTAGTTCCATCAGTGGTAGCATAGTTCAAGAGGACAATGAACAACAAATGCTGTTGATGGTATGGAGAGATTAGAACTTTGTATTGAGTGGGAATATAAAATGATGCAACAACTATGGAAAGCAGTCTGCTACTTCCTTTAAAAGTTGAAAATGGAAGCACTGATCAGGCAGCCCACTAAGAGCTGCACAGATTCTTTGTCTGTCTCTCCTCCCCTTCCCCTTCCTCCCTCCCTCCTTCCCTTCCTCTCCTTCCACTCCCTCCCTCTCGCTCTCTCATTGCAGCCTTATTTATAATAGCAAAGAGTTAGAACATCCCAGGTATCCAGTAGCTGATGAATGGCGAAAGAGAATATGTTATATTCACACAATAGTGTGTTAAGTATCACTAAAAAACAATCAAGAATTTGTGAAATACTGCACGATATGGATGAAACTAGAACAAATGATGCTGAGTAACAAAAGTAGGTCACAAAAGGACAATTATGATATATTAACTAATATAAAAAGTTAAGGAGTGTGAGGAGCAAGATGTGTGAATTTTGTGAATAAACCAGTATTAAAAAAAAAAAAAAAAAGAAAAAAAATCCCCCACAGCCTATGGGGTCATTGAAAAAATCTCTAGTTTCAAACAACTGTATTTAAAAGGATCCTGTTTCCTTGAAATGTCTAGCCAAGATCTAACTCTGCCCGATTAATACTAAAGAAATAATTTCCATGGCGGGGGGGGGGCGGAAGCTAAGGAAAGATTGACGCATAGAATCAATCTTGGAGAGTTAAAATGGATAAGAATGGAAGGAAAGAGAAGTAAAATAGATATAATAAGTTGGATGAGGGAGAAGGCAATATATGGTAAGAGTAGTATTGTTGTTGTTATGTGCCGTCGAGTCGTTTCCGACTCATAGCGACCCTATGCACAAGGGCCCTAAACCCT
>NW_006399866.1:1982043-1984526 GCF_000299155.1 Elephantulus edwardii | reverse complement strand
CTGCCCCTTAGTCCAAGTATAGGTTTCATATTAGCACAATTAAATGTTCTGGGATTCCCATTCTTCTCATAGTCAGCCACAGTTTGTTATGATCCACACAGTCAAATGCCTTTGCATTTGAGAGTAGTATTAGACAATGTAATTAAATAGTTACATTAATAGTTTAGTATTCTGAAACTGTGAACAACTGAAAAATTTTCTCCCATCTATCAAAGACATAGTAGCTTTATACCTTCTTAGGGAGATTTAGAAAAAGAAAAGGTCAGTCAAACAGTTTCTGTAGAATAATTCCTTCACAGATCCAAACTAAAGGTTGTGAGCTGCCTAGGAGATCAGTGCTTTCCAATGAGGATTTCTTGTTTCTTTTCTGGGTTTTCTAGCTGTTTTCCAAGAGAGTCCTGGTTTGCTGTAAGCTTCTCTCTGCCCTTGGGGAGTGGAAGTCCATGTTATACTTTAAAGGTGTAACTAAGCATCTGAGAAAGTACGGGAAAGTCCATGAACTGCAAAGGAAGGGCTGAAAGAAGGACTTGTAACTCCTGCGATAAAAGACCAGCACTCCTGCTTATTAAACTGTTTTTACTTTGTTTTGCTTTAACATTTAGAGGGACACACCGTCGGACTTCTTCACCTAATTAATGATCAGCAATAGAATATAGTATTTATATATAAGTGATAATACGGATTTGTAACATTAGCTTTAAAAGGGAAACTTTTGTTCTGTATATTTTGTTACCTTTTACAGAATATTAAAAGAATTAAATGTGGAAACCACGGCAAAAAACAAAACAACAACACAAAAAAAGACCAGCACTGCTTAGAGGCATTACAGAAAACAGGTCCTTAAAGCCTTGGATTTTTAACAGCTGATGAGGGGAACGGGAATATCGGAAAACTTCATTGTGCTAATACAAAATCAGCACCAAGTTCACGGAGCTATTGTCCAAACCGAGCAAGGGAACATTGCATGATCTAAAATCAGGAAGTATGTGTGTCAGGATTGTGTCATTTATTTATACCTGATCAGTCTATTTGCTGAGTAAATAATCAAGCTGGACTCTATGAAGAAGACTGTGTCATCTGGATTGGAGAAAGACTCATCAACAACCTGAATTATGCAGGTAACATAACTTTGCTTGT
Organism: Elephantulus edwardii; assembly: GCF_000299155.1. Taxonomy (NCBI): domain Eukaryota; kingdom Metazoa; phylum Chordata; class Mammalia; order Macroscelidea; family Macroscelididae; genus Elephantulus; species Elephantulus edwardii. Next base: position 1,983,389 of record NW_006399866.1, on the reverse strand, counting down.
TGAAGTGAGGCTATGAAACCCTTGCTGCAGAACATTGAGGACTATAGCCTTCAGTATGGACTACATCTCAACATTAAGAAAACACCACAGGACCAACAATCAGCATGATGGTAGTGGAGAAGGTTTGAAGTTGTCAATGATATCAACTTGCTTGGATCAGCAATCTGCAGCCCTGATACCAGCAATCAAGAAACTAAAAAAATAAAATCAGGAAACTTAGTAGATAGGGCAAGTCTGCTGTCAGAAACCTCTCTAAAATGCTGAAGAGGAATGATGTCAGTTTGAAGACTAAGGTATACCTGATTCAGGCCAGAGATTTTTCAGTCACCTGCTACTCATCAGAGAGTTGGACAGTGACTAAGGATGCCAGAAGAAGAATTGATGTTTTTGAGTTGTGCTGGAGAAGAGTGCTGAATATCCCATGGCCTGCCAAAAGAACAAATAGATGTGTCTTGGAGAATGTGCAGCCAGAGTGCCCCTTGGAGACAAAGATGGTGAAGCTTCATCTTTCATATTTGGACATGTAGTTAGGCGAGGCTATTCCTTAGAAAGCAGCATCATGCTTGGGAAGATGGAGGGTCAGCGAAGAAGAAGAAGGCCTCCAACAAGATGGATTGACACAACAACTTCAGCAGTGGGCTTGAGTGTGTCCATAGAGTATGTCTGTCAAGTGTGAGATGATGAAGATATCACAGGATAGGGCAGGGTTCAGATTGGCAGTTCAGAGGGTTGCTGTGAGTCATACTCGATGGCACCTTATCAACAAAAGAAGAAGGGGAAATCTTATTCATAGGATCGATTTGATGGCACCTAACAATAACAAAAACAAAGGGAAACAGGAATTAAGCCTTAGGCTCAAGCAGGAGGAGAAACAGAAAAGGATTTCTGCTTTTCTCAACCCTATTCTTGGGCTTTCAAAGAGCTGTATTGCTTGGATGAAGGGGAAGCCTAGGAAATAAAATCCTAAAGGGAGTGCTGGTGGCCTAGTGGTAAGGAATAGCACTGCCAACTTGAGGAGATGTGGTTCATATCTCCCGGCTGCTCAGTGGGTGAAAGATGAGCAGTCAATTCTTCTGCGATTTACTGTCTCTGATAACTGGCTGGGTGGTCAGCTGTGAGTTGATTCTGACTTAATGGTACATGGAGCTCTGGTGGCCTCATCTTTAGGGAGTTGTGCTGCTAACCCTTGTTTCTCTGGCAGTTTGAATCCACCAGAGACTCTGAGGGAGAAAGAGGGGTTAGTCTCGTCCCAGGCAGTGTAAAGCCTCAGAAACCCAAGGGAGGGAGGTTTTGACTTGCCTGAATAACAGAGACTGAATGTCAATACAGTGTGTGTGTGTGTGTGT
>NW_006399866.1:1976017-1980323 GCF_000299155.1 Elephantulus edwardii | reverse complement strand
CAGAACATCTTAATCAATTGTGAAACAGCTGTGTTTAAATTTTATAGAAACAAAGGATGGAATTTAAAAAAATAATATTAATATAGCAAAAATCCTCAGTAAAATACGAGCAAATGTAATCCAGAAGCATAATTAAAAGGATTATACAGCATGAGCAAGTAGGATTTATCCCAAGAATAGGTTAGCTTTAGAAAATCAATCAATGTAATGCACCACATTAATACAACAAAAGGAAAGGCCCACACAGTCATCTCTATCGACACAGGAAGGGCAGTTGATAAACTTTAATACTCTTTTAGAAAAGTTTAAAACACTCAACAAGTAGGAATAAAAGGAAATTCCTTGGTGTAGATAATAAAATAGATATGAAAACCTATAGGTAACATTTGGTAAAGTAGAGGGCAGTGAAAAAGAGCTGATTGCTGTGAGATGAATTGGTGTTGACCCAGCAGTAAGCTCAGATGTGATGACCATGAAGGTCATGCAGGACTGGGCCACGTTTCATTCTGTTTTATGCTGGATAGCTTTAAGATCTGATTCATTAGCTCCAAAACCAGTAACAACACTGCCGTACTCGATGTAGAAAGACTTGAGACTTTCTTAAAGTCAGGAATAGGATAAGTGACTGCTATTCAATATTGTACTGTCCTAGACAGAGTAGTTAGAAAAGATAAAGAAAAGAAAGATACTTGAATTGGAAAGGAAGACATAGAAATGTCTTCTTTTTTTTCTTAGTGGCATATTCTGCATACAGAAAACTCCAAAGAATTTACAAGAAATGTAATAGGCTAATAAATTAATTTGGCAAAATTATGAGGTCCAAGTTGAGTACATAAAAATCACTTATGCTTCTATTCATCAACAGTAAGCGTTCTGAGAGCAAATTAAAGAAACAGTTCCATTTATAGTAAAGTCTGGAAGAATAAAGTACCTGCGAATAAATGTAACCAGAAAAATTAAAGACTACGCATTAGTTTAAAATTTTAAATTTAAGAAGTGTGAAACATTGCTGAAAGAAGTCAAAGAAGACCTAAATAAATGGCAGGACATTTTATGTTCATAGGTTAGGATTTATAATGTTAAGAAGCTGCTACACACAAAGCAGTTTATAAACTCAGCACATTCTCCACCAGAATATCTGCAGAACTGGAAAAGCCAATCAATCTTTTGGGACTACGAAGGACCTCAGATAGCCAAAGAAATGGTGAGAAAGCATTAATTCAACTTTAAAACATTCTGTGCAATTTACAGTAATCAAAACAGTGTAGTACTAGTATAAGGAGAGTTGGTATCTAATGGGATAAAGTTGAACATCAAGAAATGAACCTGTACATTATGATCATTTGATTTACCGCAGGAATAACAAGTCCATTCAATGGAGAAAGAATTGTCTCATTTATACATAGTACTAAGCAGCTGAAATTCCACATATGTAGGAATGAAGGAGCCAAATGCTTGGACCAGGGCAGCAGCAAGGACCCTCACATTGCTCCCAGGACTCATAAAATACACAGAAATTAATTGAATCCATTGTGTTTTTCATTCTGTAGAACTGCTTATGTCCTGAGGATTTCTCATTAATCTTCAGCTTTTGGGGAAGGAAGGTCTTACAGCTATGTAATTTAGCATAGGAAACTTGGTGGGCTAGAGGGAAATACTATAAATTTTTTTCCGACTGAGATTAATGTGTTAAATATGCATAAATTTGCTTCTGAATATTACTGATTTTCAATGCTTCGTATCTTTTTAGGATGATGTTCGGCATAAGGTTCATCTGAACACTTTCGGATTCTTCAAGGATGGATATATGATGGTTAATGTCACGAGCCTCTCAATAAATGAGCCTGAAGGAGCTACAGAGAAGGATGCAACTGTAAGTATCTTTTAATGAGTTTGAGGTTACCTTTTTCTGTTGATAGAGTTAAAGCTTTACTCCTTAAACAAAAAAGTACCAGAATATGAAAAAAAGTATCAGAATATAGAAAAAATGAAACTTTTGAGTATGGAGTTGTCCTGTTAGGCATCAGAAAGTTTTCTGTGCAACATCTAAGTTATAATTGTTTTTGTAATTGGAGATTTTATTTGGGTAAGAATTTCTTTTCTTAACAAAGTGTGTGTATACTAAGAAACCAGAGTTGGTCAAGTCCAAAAAAAAAAATCACCAGAGTGAGAAAGTTATAAATAAAAGATGCTGTTTTAGGACTTACCTCTACTCTTCTTACCCTCTCTTAGATTGGCTTCAGCCTTGACCGGACAAAGAATGATGGATTTTCTTCTTATCTGGTAAGTATTACGTGCTTGACCTGTCACTGTTACGTTTAATCGAAGAGACAGAGGGGAGCCTGCATGCTCCTTTTGGCACTGTTTCCTTGAAGCGCTGGCTGTTTTGACTGCAAAGGATTTCTGTGTACTGTTTGGAATGGAGAGTGTATCACTTACTCACCTCACGTCTGGAAACTTTTTGTTCTTATTCTAGTGGTAATGAACAAGATGATGTACAATTGGTTCTTCCCTTCTCAGGATGAAGATGCCAGTTTCTGTATTTTAAAGAAGCAATCTCTTTCTGTTACCCTTCTAATCTTAGACATCTCCAGAAGTGAGTAAGTAATTCTGATATTCCTTCAGTTCAATCTAGAGTCAAGTTGGGGGAATTTAATAGTTAAGTTAGTATTTATTGAGTATCTGCCATGCATCAAATACTCGACTATAGATTGAAAATAATGTGAATGGGATAGAGGTCCTACCCTTGAAGAATTTATGAGTTAATTAACAAAGGAGACAATAAATGATCTCAGCCAAGTAGCGAAGTGGTGGGGGAGAAGCATTGTGGAAGGGAAGATGTCAAGAAAGTCTTATCCCAAGCAGATTCCTAGTAAACAGTCTTCATCAGATAAATAGGAAAAGGAAAGACAATCCAATAAATAAGAACAATATATGCAAAGATAAAGTGGTGTGAAATACAACAGTGTGTTTAATTAATTAATTATTGGTAGAGAATAAAGTTGGAGGGAAGCATAGTAAGAAGAAAGTCTAGCTTCAGTTAATGGGACAGTGTTAAATGCCAGTCCAGTGGCCTTGACTGTCCTGGTAGTTTAGAAATCTGTTGTTGGCCTGATTTCTGACTTTCAACTCTAATGCTTAAGAGAAAAAGAGAGCCTCTAGGCCATGTTTGAAGATTACTTGTGTCGCTCACCTGGGTCTCAGGGATCTTACCCACTATATAATACATAATAATATACAAGAGTGTTCTGAGGATTTAGACAATTCAGCATTTTAAAAACATTTCATATTAAGTGATTGATAGAGGATTTTGTTTTCGAGTTCAGTATATCCAAATGGCTACTTCACGGACTTCTGTGGATAGTTTTTGTGGAAGTTTTTGAAGAAAGTCTTAAGCCAGAGATGGCTTGCCCAGGCTTGCTCTGGTATCACTTTGTTAGTGGTATAACTAGGTCTACCACTGATAGCCGAGGACAGGTTGGATTTCAGAGGACTAAGATTGGAGGTAGAAAGAATTCATTTGGAAACTTCTGAAGAGTAAGGAAAAAAATTTCTTTGCCACAAAACTATTGTAGGTGTTAAATTTCTAATTATTCTCTATGATAAGCTCTCTTTTAATTAAGAAAATGCCTCTGTCATTCTCTTTTACTGGTTAGGATACTTATTTTGTTGTTATTTTAATGATATTATAACAAAAGTTTACAGAAGACTTGGAATTCCTTTCATTCATTGCTGCACATTGGTTAGGATACTTTTGACATGAGGTAACAAAAGGCTTGTCTGAGATTTGCTTAAATAGTGAAGATACTCCTTCTCTTACTTCCTGAAAGTCCACTGGTGGGATTTGGTGGGCTTCAGGTAAGAGACAGATGAGCAGTAGTTTAATTATATTACTGATCCAGGTCCTTTCCATCCCTCTGCTGTCATTGTGAGGCTGCTTTCCTAGCTATCACTCGGCCTCAAGGCTCTACTTCACTGCTAACATCCAGCTGAGAGAGGAATGTCAGAGCTTCCCTTTCCGGCCCAGTCAAGGATTGGAAGTGCTTCCTTTCAACTTGAATCTGCCAGCTTCAGTTATATGTCACTCTGTGATAAAAATGTCACCAGTCCACCTTGACAGAAGGCACGAATGAGCAGAATTGGCTTCTGTTAAAAAGGGGACTGTCAAGCAAGGGACAAGTAGTACCTATTGCCCTGTCATGTTTCCATAGCCTTCACGTTAACATTTTTGCTAGGTTTTTTGCCGATAGTGTGCAACAATGTATGAATGGAAATCCAAAGTCTCTCTAAATTTTCATTAAATATA
>NW_006399866.1:1948729-1974852 GCF_000299155.1 Elephantulus edwardii | reverse complement strand
ACACACACACACACACACATACATACATACATTTAGAGCTTGACACCTTACACACACAACAGTTTATAAATGTCCGTAAGCAATGCTCAAAGGATTTTTTCTGTTTTATTTCACTATAGAGTAAAAATAAAGTCTCCACCAGAAGCTGGAACCCAGTTACCAAAGATCATTTTCAACAAGGCTGAGAAGGTCCTAGGTCAGAGCCAGGAGTCTGGTGATAACCCTGTATCAGCTGGCAACCAGACTCAGGAAAAACAAGGTAAATTGGAATGTTGACATGATCATTTTATTATCATTACTCTACTTTTTAGAGTAGTTTTTTTTTGTTACTAAGTAAAAATGTAGTAAAGCCAGTGCTTAAAATAAAGCATTATTTTATTTTGGAGAGATATGTATGTATGTATGTATGTATGTATATGTATATAAATAACATCACTGAAAAATAATGTGAAAAATACAGAAACAAAGAAAAAGAGCAGTTACTTGTTTCTCCATAGCCATGGTGTTAAATTTTGATAGTTTATGTTTCCTTCCAGTCTCATGTCTGAAGTGTAGAGCATTTGGTTTTTAAAAGTTCATAGTCATGTTTATAGTTTTAAATATAGCCCTCTTGTTCACTTCACCTTAACATATTTCACACCCATGTAATAACCCATTAAATGGATATATAAATTTAATTTTTATTCTGTTTTAATTATTGCAGCATTAAACTTGTTTATACATAGATCTTTTTTTAGTATGTGTAACAATTTCTTGTTTTTTAGGTGAGTTCCAAAAATTGTACTTTCTGATTTGAAGGGTCTAAGGTAGTAACTTTGAGAATCTTGACATATACATTCAAATAACTTTCTAAATGGCTTTTGTTAATTTATGCTGCCATTGGAAATAGTGGTGCCCATATAACAATTTCAAGTACTTTCAAAGAAATTATGAGTTCAGTGCTTTCAGCTTACCAGCTGCTACACAAGAAATACAGGCAGTTTTGTGAATATTTGCAGACCCTGAAACCTAGTGAAGAGTCTGTGAGTCAGAATCAACTTGATAGCAGTGAATTTTATTATTTATAAGTTCTGATTTAACTGCTGCTACTCAAGAATTCAACTTCAGGCTCTGAGGAGATGATAGTCCATACGCTAGCTTATAGCCTCACCGTTTGTATTTGTTAGTTTTAATTACTTGATATTAGACAAGCTGACGACTTATAAAATGTTATTGTGATCTGTGTATAAGCTGAATCAGGAAGTTAATATATTTTAAATATGTCTGTTTCTAGACAATGGAAAGTCTAAAAGAAGCACAGTGAATTCAAAGGTACATATTAACTACCTACTTTAGCTTTACTGGGTGGGGTGTGTGCGTGTGTTTATGTATTAACCTGCACACTTGTGCAGGCATATACATATATGTGCATGCCTGGTCTACAGAGGTTTGCCTTCATTTGGGGGAAATAAGAGTGACACATGGGAATAATTGAAAAGTAAACTTGAGTGCTACTTGTGCAGTAGTTATGTGATAAATGGTTAAATAGTAAAGGGAGAGGGAAGTTGAGCGAACTTCTTCAGAGCACTCTAAAAGGAGATGCCACCAGAGGTGACCTTGGGGTCTGGTGGATTTGTTTGAAAAAGCTTGGAGTATTTTGATTTTTCACTGAAGAGACATCCAAGTAACCATGTTTTATAAACAACAAAACGTATTCAAAGTGCACAATTTGATAGATGTTAATTTGGTTTTTAAGTACATTGTTATTAATGTGTTTTATGATTACTGTTTTTTGATCTCCCTATTTTTTGGTCTTCTTTTACTAGTATCTTTGTAAACCTACTCTTTATTTTTGAGAATTGGAAACATGTATGCACATGCTGTGTTATTACTTGTAATATGTATTATTAACTAGAAAATGTACAAAATAAAACTCCTAGTGGTCATAAGTATGATTAGTTGTGATTGAATACACTGTAAATCTGAGACTTCCTGAACATAAGAAATCATCCCTGCAGTTGATATAGTGACTCTGCTTTATCCTTCCCAAGTTTCTTCTGCCTCTATGTAATCCCTCCATCCTCAAAGAGCCACTCACCTGTCACACTAGATTAGTATGCATGTCCTAGAGTTTCATGTAAGTGTGTACGTACTCTTTTTTACTGTTTTCAGCATAATTCTGAGATTTTTCCATATTGTGTGTATCAGAAGTTCTTTTATCTTTATTTTTTTAGTGTACAACTCCATTGTATATTTCTCAGTACTATTCCATTTTTTTGGGTCACATTAGGGACAGAATTCACGTAATGAATGCTTTGGAGTGTGATCTGGCTTGACCTCCTTAGTTTACTAATACTAGCTACTGAAGCTTTCAGATTGACTAGCACTCAAGGAGAATAGAACGAAAAGGGCAGAAGACTGCTTCGGAAAGGAAATAAGTGGAAGCAGAATAAGCTTCCTGTGTGAAAATGGATTTCAGACATCTTGAGCAGGGAAATGAGTTCTCAAGGTCAGCAAATACAGGGTACAGTAAGAAAGTGAGGTTTTAAATTTTATTTTTATTTTAAGTAGCATACCTTATCTGCCAATATTGTTCTAAAAGAAGTTACATTTTTTTTTTTTTAGGCAATGGGAGAAAAATCCTTTTCTGTACATAATAATGATGGGGCAGTTTCATTTCAGGTATGTATTCTCTTTTTAAAACTTGATAGCATTTCTCTCTACCATGTAGATGGGTGAATGTTGTAATAAATTTTTAATTTATGGATGCTGGTTGAGGTGTACTGCTTGTCAGGAATCTGATACATAGACCAATCGCCTTCACAGTCCTCCCAGGTGGATATTAGTCCCTTCAGTATCAAATCATAAGTCCCTGAGAGAATAGAATAGCTTCATGATTATCCAGTGAAAGTGCCCAGTTGCAGACCATTTCATCCTGGCTGTTCATGAAACTCATCTGCCTCTCTTAATAATGCTGCTGCATCTCAGAGTGTCCCACTACAGGTAGAAGAATGACATTCTGTACCTGAAAGGACCACTAACAGTCAGTTTGGGCAAAGTTATAGTGCTAGAAATAAGTTCATTTACTCCTTTAGTGACTTGCTCAATATTCATAGCTGTCTGTTATCTGGTAAGAGCTTTATGACTGCTTCTTAGGATATGTAGGGAAATCAGACATTGGGCAGGTGCTCAGAATCCATCTACTAGCTATGTGACCTTGGACAGCTCACTTAACTTTATAATTGTTTAATTAGCTAAAATTGAAAAAAAATAAAGTCATGACACCTATCCTACAAGATTGTTAAAATTATTCTTTTTGCTTTGTAATACTCTGTGTAGATGTTTTAATATCAAGTTATTTTCTAATCATTTTTTATTAACTAAGGTATAATTTAAGTATATGGTTCAGTAAATTTTGACAAATTCATGCCCCCATGTAACCCACTCTATCAAGAAAGAACAGTTTCATCACTTCAGAAACTCCCCATCTCTGCAACTACAGTTTGGTGGGGGTTTTTTGTTGGGCTGTTTTTGTTTTCTTTTAACTGTAGGTTCTCCCCCCCGCCCCCTGTTTATATTTCTGGTTGTTTTAACTGTAGGTTGTTCTTTGTGTCTAGTAATTTTTGTGTTGTTTATGAGCCATCACACTCATCTCCATTGAGTGCTTGTGACTTGCTTATCTGCTAAAAGTCCTTTAGTAACTTCCACTCTGTCTCAGAGTAAAAGGTCAAGTTTTTCCAGTGGCCTGCGATATTCAGGTCCTCTGCTCACTTCTCTTTAGTCACACCACCACTTTGCTGTTCCTCAAAAGACTGGCCTTCTACTTCTTGAAGACTGTCATTTCTCGCTGAAGCTTCCCATGATCCTCATATTTTAAATGCAGCCCCACTCTCCCTACCCCTATCCCTTAAAGCATCTATCCCTGCCATGTACAATAGAATGAACTTCCAATAGGAAGTTCTCTCTTCTCTAAATTATAATTATGAGGGCAGGGGTTTTTATCTTTATTACTAAAGTATCTGAACAAACCAGTGCAACTTGAGTCTGGCCCATAGTAGTCCCTAAGTCAGTAACTATGGAGATGGATGAATACTTGTCAGACATTGCATGAAGTACTTACATGCTTAGACCAGTTAGTTCATCTTGCCAACAACTCTGTGAAGTAGACACTGTTGCCATCATGTCTGAACACATAGATGATTTTGAGAGACTGAAAATTGCCTGGGAGGAATTTATTCCATGCTGCTGCTGGTGGATTCGAGCCACCAGAGAGGTGCCACTTTTGGGTCAGCAGTACATAGCATAACAACTCCCTATCCGCTAAATCACCAGAGCACTACTGTCTTAAGGGAAGGATTCCCATCCCAAGTTTGACTTCAGGGTTTAACTGGTGTGCTTTATTACCTCCTTTTTTACCTTATCTTTTTATTTTATTGTTGTTGTTATGTGCCGTCGAGTCGCTTGCGACTCATAGCGACCCTATGTACAACAGCCCTAAACTCTGTCCTGTGCCAATCGCACTCTCTCTGACACTCCCCGATTATCCAGTCACTGAATCAGTCCACCTCAAAGAGGGCCTTCCCCTCCTGCGCTGTCCCTCCCCCCTCCCAAGCATGATGTCCTTCTCCAAGGACCGGTCTCTCCTCACAACATGTCCAAAGTATGTTAGACGGAGCCTCAGAATCCTTGCGTCCAAGGAGCCACCTGGTTTAACCCTTTCCAGGACCAATCTGTTTGTTTTCCTGGCAGTCCATGGTATTCTCAATACTCTTCTCCAGCACCACAGCTCAAAGGCATCAATTCTCCTTCTATCCTCCTTGGTCATTGTCCAACTCTCTGATCCATAACAAGTGATTGTGAAGACCATGGCCTGTATCAAACGCACCTTAGTCTCTAGAGAGACACCATTGCTCTTCAGCACTTTGGAGAGAGGTCCCTAACAGCAGACTTTCCCATGGCAATGTGCCTTTTAATTTCCTGGCTACTGGTGCCAAGACTGTTGACTCTGGAGCCAAGCAAACTAAAGCTGTGTACAATCTCAATCTCTTCATCATCCTTCCTGATGCTGCCAATTGGTCCACTGGTGAGAATCTTTGTCTTCTTGACATTGAGCCTCAATTACCTACCTTTAATACAGAAGATACTCTCTCTTTTTCTTACAACTTTAAAATGCTTATTGGTAAAGTAGGTTTATCAAGATGTTAAGCCTGTCCTCCCTTTTTTTTCTTTTATTCACAAAAGAATAGTAAAAGGGAGCTCTGGTTGTCTAGTGGCAAGAAGCTGCACTGCAATCCCAGAGGTATTTGGGTCGAATCCCCCACATGCTCTGCTGGAGAAGGATGGGCATTCTCCTCTTATACCTGTCAGATCCTATTTGACGGTACGCACACACAAAAAAGGAATAAAAACTTAAAAATAAATAAATAAAAATTAATTAAAGAAAAAACAAAAACACAAAAGTAAGCCTGCCCTGCCTTTTTTTCTTTTAATCACATAAAGAAAGTCTGTATGTTAGTTTTACTAATTATTTGTATCAGCGTGAGTATTGATGGGAAAGCCATATAGTTAAGAATATTGGCTGATGTAACCAGCTCTTCATGATCTTGTAAGGCCTAAAATGGGCAGTGAGGAGGCAGTTTCTTTTTCCTCTGGCTTTGCTCTGTGTAAAGAAGTCAGTAGGTGAGCCTGTATTGTTCCGGTTTTAGACAGCACGCTCAGCCTGCGCTGCACTGCTTCATGTTGTGGATGGTTTTCCTGATGGCAGACACCAGGGGACTGTGAAGACTTATTTAAAATCTAAGATTTATGGGGAGCTCTGGTAGCCTAGTGGCAAGGAGCTGCAACTACAATCCCGGAGGCGAAAGGTTCAAATCCACCAGATGCTCTGCCAGGGAAGGAGGGACAACCTCCTCCTGTACCAGTCAGATCTGATTTGACGGTACACGCACACAAAAATAATAAAATTTAAAAAAAAATTTAAAAAAAATCTAAGATTTATGATTTTTTTTATTTACATTGGAACATCAAAAAGCCAAATCTAAAGGAAAACATGTCGAAATGAACGAGCTGAACAGTTTCATAAGGCAGCTTGGGAAGACAAAGCAAAATATTATAATGGAATGTGCAGAGAGCTGGAATTGTAGAATAAAAAGGGAAGATCTCACTCTGCATTTCTCAGGCTGAAAGAGCTAAAAAATAAATGTCAGCCTCGTGTCGCAAAGTTGAAAGATGCTGTCGGCAGTGTATTTAATGACCCAGAAAGCATCAAAGGAAGATGGAGGGAATACACAAAGTCACTATACCAGAAAGAATTGATTGACACAGAAAAATTTCAGAAGGTACCATATGAACAGGAGCCAATGATAATGAAAGAGGAAGTGGAAGCTACATTGAAGGCATTGGTAAAAAATACGGCCCCAGGAATTGATAATGATACCAATTGACTTGTTTCAGTTAACAAATGCAGTCTTGAATACAACGACCAGACTATGCTAGGAAATTTGGAGGGTCATTGTCTGGCCAATGGATTGGAAGAGGTCCATATTTGTTCCTATTCCCAAGAAGGATGATTCAACTAAATATGGAAATTATCAGACAATATCATTGATATCACATGCTAGAAAAAACTGCTGAGGATCATTTAAAAAACGACTAGAACAGTATATAGGTAGAGAATTAGGAGAAGGTCAAGTGAGATTTAGAAGAGACAGTGCCACCAGGAATATCGTTGTTGATATCAGATGGATCCTGGCTGAAAGTAAGGAATACCAGAAAAATGTCTGTTTGTGCTTTATTGACTATGCGAATGCATTTGACTGTGTGGATCATGACAAATTGTGGCTGACATTGAGAAGAATGGGAATCCCAGAGCACTTAATTGTGCTCATGAAGAACCTATACCTGGAGCCAAGAGGCTGTTGTGCAAACGGAACGGGAGTACTGCATGGTTTGGAAGTGGGAAGGGAGTATGTCAGGGATATATTCTATATCCATATCTGTTCAGTCTGTATGCTGAGCAAATTGTTGAAGAAGCTGGACTATATGAAGAGGAATGTGGCAACAGAATTGGAGGGAGACTCATCCATAATCTGTGTTGTGCAGATGACACAACTTTACTTGCTGAAAGTGAGGATTTGAAGCACTTGTTGCAGAAGATGAAAGAATGTAGTCTTCAGTATGGATTGCGTCTCAGTATCAAGAAAACAAAGTTTCTTGCCACTGGTCCAATAGGCAGTGTCATGATGGATGGAGAGGAGATTGAAACTGTCAACTGCTTTATTTTGCTTGAATCCACAATTAACACCCTTGTATGAGCAGTCAGGAAATAAGACGCATTGTAGTGGGAAAATCTGCAGTTAGGGACTTTTCCAAATTATTGAGAAGTAATGTCAGTTTGAGGACTAACGTGCATCTGATTCAGGCTATAGTCTTTCCAGTTACTAGCTGTGCATCTGAGACCTGGACAGTGGATCAGGATGACAGAAGAAGAATTGATGCCTTTGAGCTGTGGTGTTGGAGAAAAGCAATGAACATTCCACGGACGGCCAAGAAAAAGAATAGATATGTCTTAGGGTGCAGCCAGAGTGCTTTTGGAGGCAAGAATGATGATACTTCGCCTCACATACCTTGGACATAGTGCTAGGAGGTGCTATTCCTTGGAGGAGGACATGATGTTGGGAAGGGTGAAGGGTTGGCAAAGGAGAGGAAGACCCTCAACCAGGTGGATTGACAAGGTGGCTGCTGCAGTGAGCTCTTGTGTATCAGAGTGAGGATGGCGCAGGACAGGACTGGTTTAAAATCATTTGTTCATAGGGTCGCTATGAGTCGTACTCAACTTAATGGCACCTAACAACAACAATAACATTTTTATAAGGGTCTGGTGAGGCTTACTTTGATGATCAACCATGGTGATTCTATTGGATTCCCCCACGCCCCACCCCTTTCTTAAGAATTTCATGTAAGTCTTCCTGGAAAGAGTGAAACCAAGTTGCTCTTTGGAGGCAACGATTTTGAAGCTCCGGCTCACATACTTTGGACATATTGCCAGGAGGGACCAGTACTTGGAGACAGACATCATGCTTAGCAGGATGGAGGGTCAGTACAGGAGAGGAAGACTTTGGATGAGATGGATTAACATAGTAACTGGGGTAATGGGTTCAGGCATGCCAGAGATAGTAGTGAGACTGGCTCAGGATAGGACTGGATTCAGGGCTGTTGGACATAGGGTTACTATGAGTGGTAGTCAAATTGACAGTACTTAACAATAATCTTTTTTAGAAAAGTTTTTTTTCCTGCTACCCTGAACAGACAAAAATGTTTACAATAATGAGTTTGGGACATGATTCATAATTACAGCTTTAACGTTCTTGATCTTTTCTACCTTGTGAGATGTTGTAGCTTGCTTTTATATAGTGTGACAGAGAAATGGAGAGTACCCGTTGTGAGCTAAACTATAAATACTCAACTTTGAAACCATCACCTTGGACATGAAATAGTACAGTGCTAACCCTCAAAACCTCAATGTGTTCCTCGTATCCCTTCCCAACTCTAGAGAGAACTCATAATATGAGTATTTTATCAAAATACTGTTTGTGTAGCCCTATTAGAATATTTATTGTTTGGGCTTTTGCAGGCTTTCACTGCTTAGAATAAAACATTAGTAAAGTTGACCAAAGTATCATGCTCTTTGAGTGAGAGATTGTATGTTTGTGTCTTGATTTATATTAAACTATTTTGTATTGTTATGTGCTGTTGAGGCGCCAGAGACTCATAGTGACCCTATGTACAACAGCCCTAAACCCTGCTTTTAAAACTATGTACGTGTGCATTTTTCTGTGTGTGTGTGTGTGTGTGTGTGTGTGTATCTATATGTATACATATATACATAAACACATTGCGTGCGCGCGCGCTCTCTCTCGCGCGCTCTCTCTCTCTCTCTCTCTCTCTCTCTCTCTCTCTCTCTCTATATATATATATATATACTCACATGCACAGAGAAAGGGGAGATGTAGTCCACAGGGAGTTATGTGACTAACCCTAACTTTCTGATGGTTCAAATCCATCAGTGGTTCTTTGGGAGAAAGAAAGAGATTCTCCTCCTATGTAGTGTACAATCTCCTAAAATCCACTGTTAGGTTAGCTATGAGTTGGTTCCAGTACAACAGCAGTGAGTTTTTAATGTATGTATTTATATGTGTGTGTGTAAAATGTAGCTTGCATTTTTATTATTTATTATTTTTCCTTTGTCACTTTCAGTTTTTTTTTAATATCAGCACTAATGACCAAGAAGGCCTCTACAGTCTCTACTTCCATAAATGCCTGGGAAGTGAAATGCATTCTAGTGACAAAGTTTCATTCAGCCTTGATGTGAGTATCATGTGTTGTTCATGTTGGGTGGTCTGAGGATTTTTGTCAGCAGTGGAACATACAAGATGTATTTACTTCTATTTAAGCATAGATTTTTATGAGCATTTAAGCAGAGTAAGAGATCCATGTGGCCAGAGTGGGTAAAAGGGAGAGTCCGAGAAAGAGAGGAAGACCTTCAATGAGATAGATTGACATAAAGACTGTAAGAGTGGGTTTTAGCACGTCAGAGATGGTGAGGATGGTTCAGGATAGGACAAGGTTCAGATCTGTGTTTTATAGGATCGCTGTGACACGTAACAACATAAAGTACTTGGGGAACTTGGTGCCTTGGTCCTTGCCAAGCAGTGCTGTTAAGCCCAAAGTCACTTGTCTCCAGTAGTTAGAAGCCACTGGGGGCTCTGTGGGAAAAGGATGGGTGGTTTCCTCCCCTTGCTATTTATAGCCATGGAAACCTAAGGGAAGGGTGAAATGTGTCAGAACTGACTCTCCAGCAGGAAGGGGTTTTGTGAGTGTTTTTTTTTGTTTTGTTTTTTTTAATTTAGGTTGTTTATTTTTCATTTGTGAGTGTTTTTTATAATGCAGTTTTAAATGTGTTTGCTTTTTAACCTGAGTATTAAAAAACCATGCTTGTGGTTTACTGGTAAGTACTTACTAAATGAAGTGGAGGAGATTCCAAATTCCTAAAGAAGGAATGATCCACTGCTTAAAAGTAAAGGTTAATTTCATGTTGATTTCAGATTGATATTACAGAGAAGAATCCTGATAGTTATCTCTCAGCAGGAGAAATTCCTCTTCCCAAATTGTACATTTCGATGGCCTTGTTCTTCTTCCTTTCTGGGACCATCTGGATTCACATCCTTCGAAAACGACGGTAAATGAAACTTTCCACTCAAAGTGTCTTGTGATTACTTATTTTCACCTTTTACTGCCTTCTAAAGCTTGGAGGAATTGGCATTTATTTTTGTTCTCTTCTGAGGGTATCTTGAAACTCTAGAGGGACTGTTCTAGAGTCTTGCAGTGGGGGAGGCCTTTGCAGTCGTTGATGTTTGTTCACTTCCCATTAAGTGAATCCAAATAGCCATGTGTTCCTTAACAGCTACCAAACCTTTTATGAAATAGATTGGTATAGGATTTGGACTTTGCATTTTTTTCAAGCATAAAGGGAGTAGGGTTTGTGCCTTAGCAGTTCTAGTAAACATGCTGTGAGGGATTTCCTGTCATGTTTGATCCTTAGTCTATGTCATAAACACTTTCTCCATATTGGATATAGGCACCTCTTGCTTTTTTTTCGGGGGGGGGGGTGTTGGGGACAGTCTTGTAGTTTTCAGTGGAATAGAACCTTTAACAGTTTGGAGAATTTTTTCATTGTTTTTGACAGTCATTGTGACTGTTGAGTGCAGCATGCCTGAGCCACAAGCAGTAGCATTCATTAATTTCTCACCTTGAAATTGTTTGATAACCTTTTGTTTCATTTCCAAATAAAAACTTCTCGTTTGCCTTTTGCTGCTGCTATCACTAGTGTGGGTTTTGCTGTGTTTTGGAGTCATGATTTGCTTTATGGTAATATTTCTGGAATAAGAGATAGAACACTAAAATACTCAAGAATTGTATGTTACATGGCATAGGATGCTGCCCAGGAGTCATTGAGTGCACTCCTACAGTAAACTGTGGAGCTAGAGAAAACAGCACACACTTAAGCCAGTAACATGGACATTTATTAAGATGATTGTAGGCTATTGGAAGCTCTGGTGGCCTAGTACCTTGGCAGTTGCACAGTTAATCCAAAGGCAGTGCCTCTAACAGTTCAAATCCATCACTGGCTCCAACGGAGAGAGATGGGCCGTCCTCTCCCTTGCCATTTATTGCCTCCACAAAACTCACTGGAGGTTCAGTTCTGACTCTATAACAATTAGTTTATTTAGGCTATATATACTTGTACATGCTTTCATCCACTTTTGAGATAAAGGGCCCTCAAGACCCTGTGAATAGCAGTGGAAAACTATATGCTATATGCTAGAAAATGAGCCCTGAAGATTGGAAGACACTCAAAATGTAACTGGGGAAGAGCTGCCTCCTTACACTGTGCCTTAATGATGCAGATAGACCAAGGCTTCCATGCAGTGAGCGACCTTCATTTATTTACTGATGTGACAGAACTCAAAGATGATGAGAAATAGCACACATCCATTAATAATTTGAACATAGAATGTACAAAGTATGAAAATAGGGAAATCAGAAGTTGTCAGAAAAGTGAAATGGACACATAAAGATTGATTATCAGGCATTAATGAGCTGAAATGGACTGGTTTTGGCAATTTTGATCTATTATGCTGGGAATGACAAATTGAAAGAGAGTGATGTCAGCATTAATTATCAAAGAACATATCAGGATCTGTACTATACTAAAGTACAGTGCTGGTAACAACAGTATAATAATAGCCATATATGTTTAAGGAACACAACTATTACTCAGATACACATGCCAACCACTAAAGAAAAAAATTGAAAATTTCTACCAACTTCTGCAGTATGAAATTAATCTAGCGCACAGTCAATATGCATTAATAATAGTTAATGGGTGGAGTGCAAAATTTGGAGATGAAAAAGGTTAGTGGTGAAATGGTTGGGCTTTGGTAAAAGAAATGAGGTTTGAGAATGTGTGATAGAATCATTGTACAATCATTGATATTTTTTAAAAAAATTTATTATTTTTGTGTGTGTTTACCATCAAATTGGATCTGACTGGTACAGGAGGAGATTTTCCCTCCTTCTCTTGTGTATTCGAACCACGCACCTTTGGGATTGTGGTGCAGCTTCTTGCCACTAGGCCACCAGAGCTCCCTCAGTCATTGATTTTTAATACCTTGTGTGTGTGTGTGTGTGTGTGTGTGTGTACCGTCAAATCGGATCTGACTGGTATAGGAGGAGATTGCCCCTCCTTCTCCAGCAGAGCATCTGGTGGATTCGAACTGCACGCCTCTGGGATTACAGTGCAGCTTCTTGCCACTAGGTCACCAGAGCACCCCAATTTTTAATACCTTTTTAAGGAAGCTCCAGTGGCTTAGTTGATAAGAAGTTGCACTGCTAACCCATAAGCCTTGCTTCTCCAGTAGTTTGGATCTACCAGCTGCTCTGCAGGAGAAATGTGGGTGATCGCCCATGAGATTTATAGCCTTAGAAACCCAGTGGAGGGTCAGCTGTGAGTAGATTATTACACAACAGCAATGATTTTAAATTTGGATAACTTTAAAAAAACATAGAACTTGTCTGTATACATGGACCTTCCTTGATGAAATATTCAGGAACTAAATTTGCTACATCTGTAGAAAGAGAAAGTGGACAAAGCTCAGTATCAGCATTCAGAACATGACTAGGGGCTGACTGTGGAAGAAACTGTTAATTGCTCATAGCCAAGTTCCAAGTGAAACTGAAGAATATTGAAACAAACCATGCAAACCAAAATATGAGCTTGAGTTTTTTCCACCTGAATTTAAAAATCATCTCAAGAATATATTCTGTACTTGGAATATTAATGACCAGCGGTCAAATGAGTTGTGGGATGACATTAAAGACATTATGCATGAAGAAAATAAAAGATCATTAAAAAGAAAGGGAAGGAAATAAAAGGTCAAAGTGGATGTTAGAAGATACTCTGAAACATTTCTTTAACAGAAAGAACTGAAGAACAATCAAATGTGGGTTGCTATACAAAGGATTTTATAGGCATAATATCAAATGATGAAGGGAATATCAAAAGAAAATGGAAAGAGTACACAATGATTGTACAAAAAAAAATTGTCCACACTGAAGCATTTCAAGAAGTAGCATATGATCAAGAGCCAGTGCAGGGAGACATCAAGCTGCATTGAAGACTTTAGCAAAAAATCAAGACTCTAGTAATTGACAGAAAAGTAATTGAGGTGTTTCAGCAAACAGATGCCGCCCTGAGAATGTTCACAAGTTAGTGCCAGGAAATGTGGAAGACAGCTACCTGGCCAAGAGACTGGGAGAGATCCATATTTGTGCCCATTCCAATAAGAGGTGATCCAACAGAAAGCAGAAGTTATCAGGCAGTATCATCAGTTTCTCATGCAAGTAAAGATTATTCAGAAATGACCAGAGCAGTACATTGCCAATGGAATTTCCAGAAATTTAAAAGAAAATATGAGTATCATTGCTTCTGTCAGGTGAATCTTGACTGAAAGCACAGAATACCAGAAGGATGTTTACTTGTGGGTTTTTGTTTGTTTTGTTTGACTTATGCACAGGCATTTGGCTGTCTTGATCACAGCAAAATACAGGCAACATAGAGAAAAATGGGAATTCTGAAACATTTAATTTTACTCATGTAGAACTTGCATATGAACCAGGGAGCAGTTCATGTAGAAGGAATATGTGTCAGGGTTGTATCCTTTCTCCAGACCTGTTCACTTTCTATGCTGAGCAAATAATTTAAGAAGGTAGACTACGTGAAAAAGAATGTGGAATAGGGATTGGAGAAAAACCTCATCAACACCTCCATTTTTCAGATGATGTGACCTTACTTGCTGAAAGTAAAGTGGTTTTGAAGCACTTAACGCAGAAAATAAAAGACTAGAAATTGCTTTCTGTGTGGATTATACTTCAACATAAAACAAAATTCTAACAATTGGATCAATGGACAACATCATGCTAAACGAGGAAAAGATTGAAATTGTGAAAGATTTCGTTTTACTTGGATCTACAGTCCAATACCATAGAAGCAGCAGTCAGGAAATGAAAGGATGTATTGCATTGATCTGCTCTCAAGGACCTTTATAAAGTGCTAAAAAGTATGCATGTCACTTTAAAGATGAGGGTGTGCCTCATCCAAGCCACAGTATTCTCATTTGGCTTCCTGTGAATGTGGAGGTTGGTAAAAGTTGGAAGAGGAATCATGTCTTTGAATTGCGGTATTGGAGAAGAGTACTGAACGTCCGTCCTTTGGACTGCCAAAAGAACAAACAGGTCTGGCTTGGAGGAGGTGTAAACTAGTATGCCCATTAGAGGCAAAGATGAGGAGAAATACTTGGAGAATATCAGGACCAACTCGTCTCTGGAGAAGGACATTATGATTGTAAGAGGGTCAGAGAAGGATAGGAAGACCCTTCATGAGATGGATTGACATAGTGCCTGCCACAGTGGTCATAAGTACAGCCGAGATTATAAGGGTTGCAGATTTGGGTAAACTTTCTCTCTGATACATGTAGAGTCATTAAGAGTCAAAATTGACTAGTGACATACAACAGCATAGCTATGCTGTTGTTTTCCTGGCAGCGTAATTGTTGGAATGCAACAGACATGAGATACATGTGTTGTGTCCAGGAAGCTATTCTATTCACTGCATCTCTTTCTCCAGAGATTTATGAGCTCTGTTGATTACTTTCTGTGATCATGGATTTATATGCATCCAGACTGCTGAAGGGATGTTGTTGCACACTTGGCTGTTTTTCAGGAATATACTAGGAAAATGAAATTGATAAACTCAGTGTTTCTAGAACAGAGATAATGCCTATAGTCTGGGACTCAGATGAGAAGATTGCTTCCATGCAGTGGCTGCTTATTCTAAAAAAATTAGTGAAAATGACCTATTGCTTAGATGAGAGGGCCCTGGTTAGTGACTGAAGACATCAACTCAAAAGCTGGCTTAGAGAGTCTCTTTATTGACTTCCAGATGTTTGCATCTGGAAGAAACATCTTCAAAGCCTGGCTTTTGGCCTTCCTCTGAGACCCCTGAGACTTTAACTTCCTGTACTTGGTTTTTGAGAGCAGCTGCATGTGCCTGGAGTTAGTGTTTCATTCTCCCTTCCATGAAAATGAAGAAGAAAGTTAAGAGAATAATATAAAAGATGTGTTGTTATGAGATTCTAAGTTGAGTAAATGATGGTATATGAATATGATAATGTAATATAGATTAATAAAATAATTTAGCACTACCAAATACTTGTCTCTCTGAAGCATTAGAGCAGAAACTGAGACCTATTTAATCTATATTAGACAGATTTTCTTCTAGTAGAAATGCTCAGAACTTAAGAATATTAAACTCTGATGAGATGCAGTTGCTGATTCCTATTTGTTGAAATGTCCTTTTTACCCATCTGTTACAAAGAGCTGCTTGTTTATTTGTAAGGACTTACATTGTCACTTTGGGTACAATCAAATGATCAGGGAGCCATTATGGCTAACAGACAAAATAATACTCAAAGTCACTGGCAATAAGAAAGATACAAATCAAAACCACAATGAGATACCATCTTACTCCAGTAGCAGTTGCAGAGTTTAGCAGCGTAGCAGGTAATAAATGTTGGAGAGGATGTTCTGAGATAGGAACTCTTACACATTGTTGGTAGGATTGTAAAATGGAACAGCCACTCTGGAAAGCAGTTCAGCATTTCCTCAAAAAGCTGAACATAGAAATTCCATATGACCCAGCTTTTCCACTGCTTGGAATATACCTTGAGAAAATGAGAACTGAGGCACAAAAACTTGTACACCAGTAGTCATAGCAGCATTATTCATTATCACAAGAACATGGAAACAGCCCAGATACCCAACCACAATGAAATGGATCGAGAAATTATGGGATATTCACACAATGGAATACTGTGTAGCATGCAGGAGCAATGATTTTGTAAATTACTGTCTAACATGGGAGGGACTGGAGAGCATTATGCTAGATGAACTAACTCAGTCTCATAAAGACAAATACTGTATAAGACCATTATTATAGAAGGAGTACAAGGATCCAAGGAGGGGGGCGGGGGCTTTATCATAGAGTTGCACAATTTGATGCATGGAGGGAGGGGTGGGTAAAGGAAAGAGGAAAAATCCGGAGTGAGAAGCAATGTATGCAAACTTTGTAAGGAAGATTTGGTTTGTACCTTATTAGAAAAGTAAGAATTAGAAGGTAGAAGATCAGATTTCAAATGTACACACTGCCTCTTAACTACCTATGTGCTTTCTCAGTCTAAGCTGCTTTTTTTTCTCAGCTGTAAAACTGGTACAGTCATGATGGCTCTGCCTTTGTTTGCTATGTGATCCTTGATGATAATGTATATGAAAGTGCTTTGGAAATTAGGGTGCTATGAAAATAGGAGATAAATATAAAAAGTTTTTCTAACAGTGTTTATTGGTGTTTTCATTTCCCCTTACTTAGTGATGTAATAGTCATTGTCACTGGTTTACTTATATAAAGTTGTGTTAATAGTTCTAGAGCTATGGTTGGTTAAGTGAGATTGGCATGTTTTGGATGAACTGTGTTTTAATTTTTTTTTTTTAATAATAGTGTACATACAGAAAAACAGATCTTTATTGACCATTTTGCCTCATGTCTATGTTTCCGCAGGAAGTGTTAGAGCTGGCTCTTTTAGTTGGAGATTCAGATGCTATAGGGGTGTATGCTCTAAGGCAGGCATGCTTGTTGTTTTTTTTTTGTTTGTTTGTTTTTACTTTATTACTTTTTGTGTGAGTGTACCGTAAAATCAGATCTGACTGGTACAGGAGGAGGTTGTCCCTCCTTCCCCGGCAGAGCATCTGGTGGATTTGAACCTTTCGCCTCTGGGATTGTAGTTGCAGCTCCTTGCCACTAGGCCACCAGAGCTCCCCAGGCATGCTTGTTTGATGTTCATTGTGCCTGGGAACCGAATTTTCTCAGTTGCTTCATTTCACAGGTGATGATACTGAGACTGAGAGAGAGGAAATGAGAGCCATGAGAAATTGGGACCAGGACCCAGATGTGCTTGCTCGCTGAGGGCTGTACTTGGCTGTCATTTGTGGAGAGGGCAATCCTGGGGAAGTGGTAAGGGCAAAACGGCAGCTGGGAGGTTTTGATCCTTTGCTTTGTGTACCAGGTCAGCCACTTGATATTGGTTAGGGCAGTTAATCTTCCATTAGCTTTTGTTTGTTTGTTTGTTTTGTTTTGTTTTTATTATTATTATTTTGTGTGCGTGTACCGTCAAATCAGATCTGACTGGTACAGGAGGATATTGCTCCTCCTTCTCCGGCAGAGCATCTGGTGGATTCGAACCGTATACCTCTGGGATTGCAGTGCAGCTTCTTGCCATTCCATTAGCTTTTGAATTACTCTTCCAGCAGCTCCATTGTTTGGAGAGTTACTGAAGTTTAGAGAGATTAGGGAGCTCTGGTGGCCTGGTCCAAAGGGAGTTTGCCAAGCCAAAGACCGCATCCTGGTGCTTAGAATCCCCCAGTGGCTCCTAGAGATCTTGATTGGCATTCTCTTCCTATGTGGTTTAACGCCTTGGAAACCTGCTGGGCAACTGTGAGTTGATCTCAACTTGATGGTAATAAGTAATGAGTTTGAGGATGGGTTGTTTTGTTTTTGTTTTTTAAATTTTTTTTTTTTTGTGTGTGTGTGTGTGTGTACCGTCAAATCAGATCTGACTGGTACAGGAGGAAATTGTCCCTCCTTCCCCGGCAGAGCATCTGGTGGATTCGAACCATGCACCTCTGGGATTGCAGTGCAGTTTCTTGCCAATAGGCCACCAGAGCTCCCTGAGGATGGTTTTATTTCCTTTTATTTTAAAGAAATTTAAGTTTCTGAGAGTAGAACAGGGTGCCTAGATAGGTCTGGCTGTAGACCTTGGATTTTTCTAGCACATTAGCACCTTGTTCTAACTTGGAACTGCAAAGGGTAACTGCCAGTGATGAGTAAACACAGCTCTTGGTATTGGCCAGTTTTATACACTGGGTAAATCTCATTGTCATTCATAAATGGCAGACTACTCTGGCTTTGACTTTCTTTTTGATCTTGAAGGAAGGAGATGTGTCCTGAGATGGGAAAGAAATGAGCCCAGTTGACTTGTGTTTGGACCTCAAATTTGTCAGGTCATTTACACTTTTACTATTCTGTGCAAGGCCTAGCTCCTTTTTAAAACATATTAACACACTTTATTTTTTTAAAGCAATTGTAGGTTTAGAGAAAATCAGGCAGAGTATTCAGAGTTTTAGAATTCTCTGCTTGTTTCTGGGTGACACCAGTAACTGCAGCAGTGGCCACAAGATTGTGCGAAGATGGTGTAGGATCTTGTTCCCTTGTGTGTAGGGTTAATCTTAAGTTGGAGCTGGTTTGACAGAATCTAACAATAACAATGCCAGGCCTCCAGCTTTGTTCTTCAGTATCCCATTGGGTATTCTGGGTTTTTAAATTACCTTTTACATGTTAGAAACAGTTTGTCAGTCTCTAAAAAGTGACATGGGATTTTTTAAAATTTTTTTTTTTGGGATTTTTATTGGAATTGAATCTATAGATCAAGTTGAGAGAAACATATTTTTAAAAAAATGCATGTGTTTCTGTTTATGAATGTGTCTCCATTTATTTAGATCTTTGAGTTCTTTCTTCAGAGTTTTGTAGTTTTCCCCATAATAGTGTTAAATTTAGACCTAAGTTTGTTTTCTGGTGATAATGTAAATGAGGTTGTGGGTTTTTAAATTTCTAATTCCACCTGTTCAGTTTTGATGTATGGGGAAAGTAACAATGGTGGCCCCTTATGAGCTAGGTGCAGGATAGGATGGAGTTCCAATCTGTCCTTCATAGGGTCACTATGAGTCATCTAGGACTGACAGCACCTAACAGGAAACAAGGGAAAGGCATTGTCATTTGTATGTTGTTGTTGTTATGTGCCATTGAATCGCTTGTGACTCATAGCGACCCTATATATAAGAGCCCTAAACCCTGTTCTATCCTGTGCCAACCTCACTGTCTCTGACACACCTACTCCCATTACCCCAATCACTGAATTGATCTGTCTCATCGAGGGTCTTCCTCTCTTGCTCAAAGTATGTCAGATGAAGCTTCAGAATCCTTGCCTCCAAGGAGCAGCCCAGTTTTACCCTCTCTAGGACAAACATGTTTGTTCTCCTAGCAGTCCTTGGTATCAACACTCTTCTCCAGCGCCACAGCTCAAAGGCATCAGTTCTGTTTCTGTCATCCCTAGTCACTGTCCAGCTCTCTGATGCATAGCACACAATTGCGAAGACTGTAGCCCGGATCAGGTGCACCTTAGTCTCCAGCCTGACTTCGTTGCTCCTCAGTACTCTGGAGAGGTCCCTGACAGCTGACTTTCCCAGTGCAATTCATCTCTTGATTTCCTGGCTGCTGGTACCAAGAGTGTTGACTGTGGAGCCAAGCAAACTAAAACTGTTAACTATCTCAGTGTCTTCACCATCCATCCTGATGCTTCCAATTGGCCCAGTGGTGAGAATCTTTGTTTTCTTGATGTTGAGCTTCAATCTGTATTGAAGGCTGCAGTCCTTGACTCTCTGCAGCAAACACTTCAGGTCCATCTCAGGTTCAGGAAGCAATAACCTTATTTCTTGCAGCCTTGTTTTTCTAGGAATTATTTTGTAAATTCTTTGGGATTTTCTACACAATCTTAATTCCTTTTGCTTTCTTAACTGCATTAGCTCGTACTTCAGTACAATATTGAATAGAAGTTGTAAGAGGGACTGTAATTGCCTTGTTTTTTTATTTTTGAGAGAAAGCATCTAGTTTATCACCATTTAACTATGCTATTGACTGGAAGGTTTTTCTTTCTTTTTTAATAAATGAAATTGAGAAAGTTTCCTTCTGTTTCTGTTTTGCTGAGGTTTTGTTAATGACAGTGTGTTGAATTTTGTCAAATATGCTTGCTGCATCTGTTATTATAATTCGGTGGGTTCCCCCTCTGTGACTGCCTGTTCATATTCTTTGCATATCTTTCTGTTGGATTTCCTGACTTGTTGCTTTGCATGACTACCTTCTTTTTTTTTTTAATTTTATTTTATTATTTTTTTGTGTGTGTACCGCCAACTCAGATCTGACTGATAAAGGAGGAAATTGTCCTTCCTTCTCCAGCAGAGGACCTGGTGGATTCGAAGCATACCCCTCTGGGATTGCAGTGCAGCTTCTTGCCACTAGGCCACCAGACCTCCCTTTGCATGAGCTTGTATGTGCTGGATATTAACCTTTTATAGATATTGCAAATTTATTATCACAGTCTGTTAAATTGGTCTGTGCTGCTTATTATTGAATGGTTGTCTATAATTTTAATAGCATCATAACTATAATTTTAGTCTTTTCTCTTAAGCCCTTTCCCACTCCAAGACCACAGATGCATATTTTATGTTTAAAGTTTGGATTCACCTGGTGTTCTCCTTTGTGGAAGTGCAGATAGAGATCCACCATATTATTTATTTATAATATACATCACCTCCTCACTTTGGTTAGGTTCATTATGCAAAAATCTATGATAGGCAGAAATAGATGAATTTCTTTCTTTTCCTATTTTCAGGAGACATTTGTCTGATTAGCAAAAAAAAAAAAAAGACTGTAGAAATAATAACAGCTGTGATGTGCTTATCACTGTGATAAGGCCAGTTACAGATTATCCCACTTGGGAGACTGTAAAGCTGGCCTGTGTGACTGCTGAGTCCACAGCTTAACCATGTCACTGGCCTTCTGTGTGGGGGCAGCGCTGCATCAAGGACCTGCATCCTGCACTCGACTCCTACCCCTGTGTTCCTGACCCCAGAACTTGCTCTGCCCTCCGTCTCTGGTGAGCCACCAAGGGGAGGGCTTCCTGATAGGGCACTGGACCAAGGCCGGGGCTTCGTGCTAGGACATCATTGTTAAACTCACAAGCATCTGGGGAGCTCTGGTGGCCTAGTGGCAAGGAGCTGCAACTACAATCCCAGAGGCACACGGTTCGAATCCACCAGATGCTCTGCCGGGAAAAGGAGGAGCATTCTCCTCCTGTACCAGTCAGATCTGATTTGACGGTACACTCACACAAAAATTAAAAAAAAAACAAAGAAAACTCACAAGCATCTTTCATATAGCCCCTCTGAGGCCGTTTTCCTCCCTCCCTTCCCACTCCATAGCAGTTTTAAGCTGCAGGGCCTTGAGATCGAATAAGGGTTGGGGGCTCAGAAAAGGTGCTACTGGCTCAGTGCTGACTGATAGCCAACAGAAGGCCATGGCCACAGAGGTGGTCACTCACACTCACCAGCTGGACTCAGTACCATCTGGCAGGGAGGAAGGCTGTGTGTAGGGCAGTAAAGACCAGCATCCTGGAAGCCTCCTGGAGACCCTTTTCAAGGGATAAATGCTCCACAGTTGCAGATTTTGCCACCATGCCAATATGAGCAGATAGTAGCTGTCTACTTTTGTTATAAATTCAGTGTTAGATAGAAATGGTAAGTGAGGTGTAGGCATGTAGCTTTGAACCAGTTTCCAGTGCTGACTGTTGGACAGTTGATTCATTTGTGATGCCACATTTACCAAAGCTTCTAGATAACATGGATCTGTTCTCCTAATATTTTCTGTTGGTCCTCTTGGCCAATGTTGCTGCTGTTCCCCGTTTCCTCTCCTCCTTGTGAGAATGTCTTAGGATGTGAGCGTGTAGTTTTACATGTTCATTTATGTACCTGAATGGCATTTAAAAGAATGACTGGATAATAAACACTGTACTGGAATGGGTGGGAGTGGATGATTAGTAATTATGTATGTGAAAATTAATAGCCAAGAACCAGACAATCATTACAAGGGGAATTGAAGGGATGGTGAAAGAGGGAGGGGGGTGCATGAACAAATGAAAATCAATCTCTTTGTGAACCTTCATAAAATTAAAATTTAAAAAAATGTAAAAATTTTCTCCAAAATGATCTTGCATGTCTTCTTTGGTAACTTTTAAAGGGAAATAAAGGGACAAAGGAATTTAATCCCTCAAAACCAAAAAAATAGACTGTTGTTGTTGTGTGCTATCGAGTTGGAACTGACTCATAGCTGATCCTACAGAGGGTTTTCAGAGGCAGTAAATCATACGGGAGGAGATTGCTCATTTTTCTTGGAGCAGCTGGTGGATTATAACTGTGAGGTTGGTAGTACAGCTCCTTGTCACTCTGTTTTTAAAGAGATAGAAATGGGAGTGGGTGTTTCACAGCACTGGTCTGGTGATTTGACCCTTTCGAGATGTGGAGAGAAGGATGGTCCACCTCCTGATCTTATAGTGCATCTGTGATGCCAGGCTTGCAGCCTTCCACTCTGGGCTATAGATTTCCTCTGCAGCTGTATTGCCTCTGTTTTCTGGAGACTTAATGCCTTTTCTTAGCTCTGTCACCTTGGTTTTGTATCTGTGTCTTGTCCAGACTGATCTGTGGAGAAGAAGCTAGCAGCCTATGTTTGATTTTCACTTTGTAAGGACTCAGAATCCATCATACACATAACTCTTGGTTCTATTCACAGCAGTAAATGATGTATTAGTGATAATTTTGGGACTCTAATTGTATCTATAGAAACTACTTTTCACAAAAGCCTTCTTATATATAGTTTACATCACTTTGGTTACTGCTTCCTTGTAAAACTGGAATTTCTGTTGCCATTTGAGCATTCCTTTAATTCTTTGCTCTCTTCTTACAGGAACGATGTATTTAAAATTCACTGGCTGATGGCGGCCCTTCCATTCACCAAGTCACTCTCCTTGGTGTTCCATGCAGTAGGTATCAGCTTTTTTTGAGGGGGTGCATGTCATGTATGAAATGGTATAGACTATTTATGTGATCAAGAAAAGTAATTAAAGAAAGGGGATAGATAACTAGGAACAAAAGAGCGCCGTGAGGCCTTTGTTTGTTTGGGGAAGTGGACTTGTTGGTTATAGTGGTCAATTTATCTCAACATTTAGCATGCCAGCACTAGAATTTTAAGTCATCTGATAATTACATTGTTGTGGTTGTTGTTGTTATGTGCTATCCCTCCACTCTCTCAAACATGATGTCCCTCTCCAAGGATTGGTCTCTCCTTGCAACATGCCCAAAATATGTCAGATGAAGCTTCAGAATCCTTGCCTCCAAGGAGCAGCCCAGTTTTACACTCTCTAGGACAAACAGAACACTTGATCGTTCTAATGCGAAACCTATATTTGGACCAGGAGGCAGTCGTCAGAACAGAGCAAGGGAACACTGCATGGTTCAAAATTGGGAGGGGCGTACGCCAGGGATGCATCCTATCTCCATACCTTTTCAACCTATATGCAGAACAGATTATCCGGGAGGCTGGGCTCTATGAGGAGAAATGTGGGGTCAGGATTGGTGGATGATTTATCAACAATCTGCGTTATGCAGATGACACAACCCTGCTTGCTGAAACTGAGGAGGACCTGAAGTGCCTGCTGCAGAGTGTCAAGGACTGCAGCCTACAATATGGATTTAGGCTCAATGTCAAGAAGACAAAGATTCTCACCACTGGACCAATTGGCAGCATCAGGATGGATGGTGAAGAGATTGAGATTGTATACAGCTTTAGTTTGCTTGACTCCATAGTCAACAGTCTTGGCACCAGCAGCCAGGAAATTAAAAGGTGCATTGCCATGGGAAAGTCTGCTGTTAGGGACCTCTCCTAGGTGCTGAAGAGCGGTGGTGTCTCTCTGGAGACTAAGGTGCGTCTGATACAGGCCATGGTCTTCGCATTCACCTGTTATGCATCAGAGAGTTGGACAATGACCAAGGAGGATAGAAGGAGAATTGATGCCTTTGAGCTGTGGTGCTGGAGAAGCGTATTGAGAATACCATGGACTGCTAGGAAAACAAATAGATTTGTCCTGGAGAGGGTTAAACCGGGTGGCTCCTTGGAGGCAAGGATTCTGAGGCTCCGTCTAACTTACTTTGGACATGTAGTGAGGAGAGACCGGTCCTTGTAGAGGGACATCATGCTTGGGAGGGTGGAGGGACGGCGCAGGAGAGGAAGGCCCTCTATGAGGTGGATTGATTCAGTGACTGGGATAATTGGGATGGGAGTGTCGGAGACAGTGCGATTGGCACAGGACAGAGCGGAGTTTAGGGCTATTGTACATAGGGTTGCTATGAGTCGCAGGCGACTCGACGGCACATAACAACAAGAGGACAAACATGTTTGTTCTCCTAGCAGTCCTTGGTATCAACACTCTTCTCCAGCACCACAGCTCAAAGGCATCAGTTCTGTTTCTGTCATCCCTAGTCACTGTCCAGCTCTCTGATGCATAGCACACAATTGCGAAGACTGTAGCCCGGATCAGGTGCACCTTAGTCTCCAGCCTGACTTCGTTGCTCCTCAGTACTCTGGAGAGGTCCCTGACAGCTGACTTTCCCAGTGCAATTCATCTCTTGGTTTCCTGGCTGCTGGTACCAAGAGTGTTGACTGTGGAGCCAAGCAAACTAAAACTGTTAACTATCTCAGTGTCTTCACCATCCATCCTGATGCTTCCAATTGGCCCAGTGGTGAGAATCTTTGTTTTCTTGATGTTGAGCTTCAATCTGTATTGAAGGCTGCAGTCCTTGACTCTCTGCAGCAAGTGCTTCAGGTCCTCCTCAGTATGAGCCAAGAGGGTTGTGTCATCTGCATAATGCAGGTTATTGATGAATCGTCCACCACTCCTGATGCCACATTCCTCCTCGTACAGCCCAGCATCTGGATTATCTGTTCTGCATACAGATTGAAAAGGTATGGAGACAGATTGCATCCTGGTGGACCCCCATCTTGATTTTGAACCATGTAGTGTCTCCTTGCTCTGTTCTGACGACTGCCTCTTGGTCCAAGTATAGGTTTCAAATAGGTACAATCAAGTATTCTGGGATTTTTATTCTTCTCAGAGTCAGCCACACCTTGTTGTGATCCACGCAGTCAAAAGCCTTTTCATAGTCAAATGAAGCACAGATAGACATTCCTCTGGTACTCTCCTTTCTGCCAAGATCCATCTAATATTAACTATAATATCCATAATACCATGACTCTTCTAAACACAGCCTGCACATCTGGCAGTTCTCTGTTGACGTGTTGCTCCAGTAGTTTTTGGATAATTTTCAGCAGGATCTTACTTGCATGTCATATAAATGATATCGGTTAATAATTTCCACACTCTGTCAGGTCACCTTTCTTTGGAATGGGAACAAGTATTGATCTCTTCCAGTCAGTTGTCCAGCTGGCTATCCTCCAGATTTCTTAGCACAGTTAAATGACCACATCCAGGGCAGCTTTTGTTTGTTGAAATATGTCAGTTGGTATGCCATCAACTCCTGGAGCCTTGTTTTTTTGCCAGTTCTTTCAGAGCAACTTGAACTTCCTCCTTCATCACCACAGGCTCTTGCATATACGTTATTTCATGAAATTCTTCTGTGTCGGCCGATTCCTTCTGATAGTGACTCTGTACTCCTTCCATCTTCTTTTAATGCTTCTTGGATCATTTAGCATTCTATCCAAAGCCTCCTTAAGTATTGTCACTTGTGGCTTGAATTTGTTTTTCCACTCCTTCAGCTTAAGAAACGCTGAGTGAGTTCGGCCCTTTTAATTACAAACAGAATTTTCCTGAGACACATTTTGAGTTTACAGTGCCATCTGCTGAATTGTTTCTACTACTTCCTTTATTTTTTCCGAGACTTCTCTCACATTCCCCCTTGATATCAAGTTCAGTTTATTGTACTTAATGTGAAAGCAAACTGTTGTTTTAGAGACTGAGGCAGAAGAGTTGAGCTCAAGCTTGGAAGATACAGAACTGATGGAAATGCAAATAAACTTGACTCTGGGAATGAGATCCCAGCTTCCTAACTTTGTTGGCCTACCTGGTCTCCACAATGTGCTCTTATCTACATTATAAAATGTTGTCATAGGAAACAGTATTTTGGGCTACAGTTTTAAGAAATAACGGTTACTTGGATATATATATTCCCATTTGGAGCCATGTTAAAATATTTCTCTTTTTTTTTTTAAATTAAATTTTATTAGTTTTAATGAACAT
>NW_006399866.1:1936786-1947519 GCF_000299155.1 Elephantulus edwardii | reverse complement strand
GGGGTTGCACCATTTTACACTCCCCCCAACAGTGAATCAGGGTTCCAGTTTCTCCACAACCTCGCCAGCATTTATTGCTTGCTGTTCTGTTAAATTTTGCTATTTTGACTGGGGTGAGATGATATTTCTCTCTTGAACTATATAATTAGTGAATGAAAGGGTCTTTGACTCACTTAAGTATCTAGTCACTTGTAATAGAATGAAAGATACGTAAAGAAATTGATAATCACTATTTTGAGTTCTGCTAGGGGACATTTTAGCCACAGAACTGAAACATTCTACTTCAGTTAAAATGCTTTGATGGTCCAGTTAGCTCTAAATTGGTAGCTTTCTAAATGGAAAAGGGGGGGAGGCGGAATGAAGCTGGTTGGTTCACATAGACTTTCTACTTTCTGACTTGTTTACTTATGTAGACAGCAGTATTAAATGATAAAGTAGTTGAGTGAATTCCATATGGAAAAGATTTGTAATTTGAATCTTGGAGATTTTAAAGAAGAGGATAAATAGACATTTGTAAAAAGTGAATCAGCAACATCAAGTGAGAGAATTGGACTGAGTATTAGTAATAGATCTTTAATAAAGTCTATCAAGCTACCTACTCTGATAATGCTGATGTACTTAAATTGTGAATTGAAATGTGAGGTGTTAGGGAGTGAGATGGAGACAGGGCATTGCTATCGTAGGATACTCTGGTGTAATTTGCTAGTTCACTATGTGCTGAGACATGTGGCCTTTCTGAAATGCATTTGTTTGATTTCAGATCGACTATCACTACATTTCCTCTCAGGGCTTTCCAATTGAAGGCTGGGCAGTTGTGTACTACATCACTCACCTGTAAGTACACAAGATGACTCATGAGACACTCATACTGTGAAATGACATATAGGGAAATGTAGGGGAAACTATGACAGGAAAAGACAAAGTTGACTGGCCTATTTGGTCCCTGCTAGGCTGTGTGTGGCATACTGTCTGTTCACACTTGAAAACTTGGGACCGATGGCATGCTGCTGGGAGTGGTTCCCTTCCTGCTTGCCTGCCTGAAGTGGCTAGAACTCTGGTAGAGGGAAGCATAGCTGACAGTGTGTGTGGCAAGTAAGACCTTGTTGAGCACTTAGAATGAATTTTCTGAATTTGGCCCCTTTTGTAGGAAGCATGAGAATTCCTAGAGTAAAGTCTGTAATCTAACTTGTTGAGTGAGAGCCCGAAAATCCCTGCTGTTACCTGTTTTTTTTTCTTTTCCAGTTTGAAAGGAGCACTGTTGTTCATCACCATTGCACTCATTGGCACAGGGTGGGCTTTCATCAAGCACATCCTTTCCGATAAAGACAAAAAGATCTTCATGATTGTCATCCCGCTCCAGGTAAAGGAGCCCTCGGCCTTCTCATCCTCGTTCCTTTCTTCACTTACCAGGACTCATCTCCAGGCCGCTGGGATAGGGGAGTCCGTTTACCAGCCCCAGAAATCCAGCCTGTGCCGTTGGTGTTGAAGAGTCTCTGTAATTCTGACTGTGGGTAGAAATCAGTTCTACTTTTACCAACTTCCGTGCAGCACTGCTTCCCCTGACCTTTTTCATTAACAGTTCAGGTGCCACACGTTAAAGGACACAGTCCCCCATGCTGACAGCTAGTCCCAAAATTTCACACACTTGTCATACATTTGGAGGCTCCACAACACCCACACTTTGGGGACCACCTGGTGTCTCCCTCACTTCTGATCAGTTGCCTCCTGCTAGTTACTCAGGCTCAACGAAGTCAGAGAACTCACAGAAAGTGCTGTACTTAAAATTACAGTTTTAGGATAGAAAAAAGGGGGGAGGGCAAAAATGAAGAGATGCATAGAGCAAGATGTGGGAGGGTTCCAAAAGTGAGCCTTCTGGGTCCCAAAGAGAACGTGTTACCCTTCCCAGAGCAAATGGCTTTTGCTAGTCATGAAGGTCAAAGAGATTCATTGTCCAGAGCTTATACTTGGGGGAGCTCTCATTAGTCATACAAACTCAGGATCCTCTTTCTTAAGGTTTGTCTGTATTACAAGGTGACACCATAGATCTTTTTTGCCTGAACATTACCTCACTTGGCACAACCTATTAAGTATGATCTGGTGTCTTCGCTGAAAATACTTAAATCTTACGTTGTCAAATTGATGTGTGGGGGTTTTGTTGTTGTTGTTGTTTTTTTTTTTTACTTTTTTAAAAAATCATTTCTTCACATTTCCCCCCATCCCCCAACAATGCGTCCATCCCTTATTCCAGATTGTTGTCATACTACATTGCTTTTTTTTTTATTAGATTTTATTAGTTTTAATGAACATTTACAGAGATTTTGGGTTTTCATTCATTCATTGTTGCACTGTTTTCTCCACCCTCATCCCCAGTTCATTCTTCTCCCCCCCCCCAATGTCTGTTTTAATTGTCCAATTGCCACAGTGCTTGTCAAAGCCAGTTCTGTTTAATCTCCTTTGTCAGTGTGTCCTTTGCCATTCCCTATCACTCCTCCCTGAGAGAGACTTCACCCTGATTCATAAGGAAAAGGGGACGGCGTATTCTCTTAGCTACTTCCTGCTGAAAAGGGACGCTGTGGGTTTCAGGGTGAAGGTCTTCTCTCACTACTCTAAAGGGCCCCTTTGGCAGTAGGAAACACATAGACTATTATGGAGATTGATTTTGGAATTTAGATGCACTGTTATCAATTGTGCTTAGCCATACATGTTCATATACTTGAAGATGTATCATGGAAGTGTTGCAGCCTAGAAGATACAAATTTAACAAGTTAAAAGTGCATGAGTCAAAAATTGAAAAGCAATAATATTCTGAGTAGAGGTTCTAATAGTGGCACAAATCAAGTTACAGAGGTTAGGTGGTTCCATTGCCATCCTTACTCTAACTTAATTCTTTTTTTTTAATTTAAATTTGTTATTAATTTCAGTGAAAATTTACAGAGGCTTTGGATTTCCATTCATTCATTGTTGTAGATTTGTCCCCTTCCAAGGCTCCCCCCCCAGCAGACATTACCCTCTTGGAAAAGAAAAAGAAAAGATTCTTTCATTATTTTACAAACCCTCCCCCAGGTCCACTCCACCATGTAGCATCGCTCTAGACTCCTGTCATGACCGAAATACCTAATCACATATCTCTTTTAAAAAGAGCTCTTTCAAGATCTAAGGACAGAGACCAAAACCTTTGGATAAATTTGATGTAAATTCACATATTGACAAAAACATAAATTTCAAGTAATTTCACTGGGCAGTGCTTACTTTCCTGTCTTCTTTAAACTGCCATGTTGGAGCCTAGACTTTTTAAAGAAAGCTACTGAAAAGTTAGGGAAATATTTCCATTTTTCTTCTGGATAAGTTTGCCTATAATAAAATAACTTTGGGTGAAGCATTTTAGCTACATAGTGATTTCATTTCACTTTGAGTAAAGCAGCATAGATACAGAGTGATTTTAATAAATTGTCTTAAAACTACAAATGATACCAATGATTCTTCTCAAGATTGATTGTGGGATAAAAACAGTTGCTGCACACTTCTGTGCTTTGCACTGAGGCTAAACTTCAAGGTTATAAGCTTCTTGGGAGAAAAACCTTGTCTTGTTTTGGTGGCCTAGTTGTAAGGAGCTGTGCTGCCAAACCACAGTCACACAGTTCAGATCCACCAGCTGCTCTGTGGGAGAAAGATGGACATCCTCCTCCTTTGTGATTAAGCTGCCTTTGAAAACCTGCTAGAGGGTCAGCTGTGAGTTGGTTCTCACTTGATGGTACACAATCACTTGATGGTACACAACAACAACATGGAGAAGCAGAACCTGGACATTTCTATAAATCCTGTAATAAATAGAGTGGTTCTAGTAGGAATACATAACTGCTCTACTCTGCTGGACCAGACACATTGGTTTGCTAAAATTGCTCTCATTAGCTAACATCTTTTGGTGTGAAATATAAATGTGGCGGGTGGGAGAGGAGGAAGCTAATTCCCAGAGCACCCAAGTCAACATTGGTGCTTGTTGACATCATTAACAGCAAAGGAACTTTGACATCAGTAACACTGACCATATCTTAGTACTAAATGAATGGTATAGACCAATTGTTAAGTTTCTAAGAAGATAATAATCACCTCATGTTGAAATTACCTGGAAAGGGCTTTATGGCTGAGATGCATCTTTATTGGATATTTAAGGAAAGGAATGTGACAGTAGGAAAAAGATTCACAGGGAAAAAAACATGTAATGCTACTTTCTTTTTATTTATCCTACAAGATCTGTGGAACTATTTGGGCTTTTTGGCTGCTGAACTACAAGTTTTTCTGGCTGTAACGTAGTTCCCACAGGCAGCAACTTCTCAGAGCTTATAACGGATGAGACTTGAGTGCTCTTCCCATTTACCACACTGGCTCCCTGTTGTCCTTTCTCTTAGCTGCTCCTGTCCACCGTGCTTTGAATCCTCTTCATTTAGTGTGAACTCTGGTTGAGCTGAGTCTTCGTAGTTTACTCCTTTTTTTGCTTCCTCAAAAGATACACACAGGTTATACAGATGATCACTTTGCGGAAACAAAGACATAAGAAATACTAAATATGCAGAAGTTTTGAGTATTTAAACATAGGGACTCGTCTGAGAACTAGTCTGAAAACTGCTAACTTTTGACCTTGGGGAACTGCTCAGAGATTCTGAATAAGGCATCAGGAATGTACAAAATGTTTTTTCCCAACACTTGGCCACCTCAGTGATTTCTTGTGTCCTCTAGGTCCTGGCGAATGTGGCCTATATCATCATAGAGTCCACTGAGGAAGGGACGACTGAATATGGCCTGTGGAAGGACTCTTTGTTTCTGGTCGACTTGCTGTGCTGTGGCGCCATCCTCTTCCCAGTAGTGTGGTGAGTTCCCTGCATGGAGGAGGTCACATGGCACTCGTTTCTCAAAGCCCACGGCTCGAGTGGCCAACCCCAGACTGATCCAGATCACACAGGGCATATGTTGGTGGTGGTTGATTGTTTTAGATTCTTAAATTATTTTTTAAAAAAATATAGCTTCCTGGATCACAGACGGACCTAGATCTTCTTCAGGGGTGGCATCCTGCAATTTGTCAGTGTTAGTCTCCACTTGATTCTGCAGAAACCAGTCTGGCAGCATGAGCTGGCATTTAGTACCGTTCTAGACGCTGGAGAAGAGTCTGGGAAGGAGACTTGTGTAAAATCTGGTATTAACAGCATGAATTTTGGAGGTGGTTGGGTGGGAAGAAGCAGTTTGAAGAAGTCATCCCATAGATAGCCTAATCTTGCCAAGTTAGAAAATGACATGTGTTAGCCTAACACTAGTGATAGTTCACAGCACATAAACATTTTTTGTATCTTCATAGTGGTTTGTTTCATTTCTGGAAATGAAAACTTTTAGATGTATAGATTGCACTACTTAAAAAAATTTTACTTTATTAATTTTAATGAACATTTACAGAGATCTTGGATTTCCATTCATTCATTGTTGTACTTTTCTCCCTGCCCACCCCTCCGCTCCAGTTCATGCCTCTCTTTGAAAAGTAAAAGAAAAATTCTTTCATTGGTATACAATCCCCCCGCACTCCTCCCACCTCCCTGAGTCCACTCTACTATGCAACCTTCATTCTGGACTCTTGTGATAACCATTATACCCTATCATATATCGCTTTTAAATTGTTCTCTTCCTCTTCTGTTTCAGTGCAGTATACATAATTTATCCAGTTTTTCTCAGTCTTACCCCAACCCTGATTTCAGTCCCATTCTACAACAATGGCACCATGCAGTATTTGTCCTTTTGTGATTGAGATATTTCACTCAGCATAATGTCCTCCAGGGTCACCCATTTTGAATAATATTGCATGAGTTCCTTGTTTTTCAATGCAGGGTAGTATTCCATTATGTGAATATACCACAGCTTCTCTAGCCATTCGTTTGTTGATGAGCACTTAGGTTGTTTCCAACTTCTTGCTATTGTGAACAAAGCCATGATAAACATGGGTATACATATATCTGCTTGGATGTCGGGTATGGTCTCTTTAGAAGATTTCACTTTGATTCCTGTAAAGAAATTATGCCAACTCAGTGGTGGAATGGAAGGAATATCCTCATGAAATCACATGCAGAAGGATGGGAATGTGTGGTTCCTTGTACGAGAAGGAGGATGGTGACGTAGTCCCTGGGGGGTGCACTACAGACCCAGCTGCTCTGAGGGGGAGAGGTGGGAAGTCTCTTCCTGTATGATTTACAGCCTCTGAAAATCCACTAGAGACTCAAGAATGAATCAGTTCTGCCTCAACGGCAATGACTTAAGCATGTATTGAAAGATAGGAAGTTAGCAGAAAGAAAAAATTTACTTTACCATTAATCTAGTCCCATAGTTAGATTAAGCAGGTGAAAAGACATTCACTTGCTTCCATTAGAAGGGAAAAACCTCACTGCCTTTGAGTTGGATCCAACTCCTAGTTGACCCTCCACTGGATTTCCCAAGGCTGCCACTCAGGAGAAGATTGCCCATCTTTGTCCCTTGTAGCCACTGATGGATTCGAACCACCAGAGCTCCCTTTGCTTTTTCCAAAGCAGATCACTGGCTCTTTTTGACAGCGTACCTCTGGTGGATTTGAACATGTACTTCTTTGGTTGACTGCTGGACACCTTCAGCGTTTGCACCATCCAAGGACTCTGCTTTCAAAAGTTCATGCTTAGGGAGCTCTGGTGGCCTAGTGGCAAGAAGCTATACTGCAATCCCAGAGGTATGTGGTTCAAATTCACCAGATGCTCTGCTGGAGAAAGAGTGGCAATCCCCTCCTGTACCAGTCAGATTTGATTTGTCATTATACACACACAAAAAAAATAATAATAATAAATGAAATGTTTCTGGTACAGGACCAGTAATACAAAAAAAAACAGTGTACAAGTACATGGCTAATACACTCATTTTGCAATACTGCAACTTTAAGTACATATTGTTGACTATCCATAGTCCACACAGAGTTATAACTCCACACACACTTCAACAATAACATGTTGACATTTCCTAAAAAAACTACTTTTAAAAAAAAGGCATATGCCAGATGTTCCCTCATTTGACCAACTCCATCTAAGTTTAGATGTGCAGAACGGCTTAGATATATCCAGAGTAAGCCACATGCAACATAGTACTTGCTCAGTTTTCTTTTTTTTTTAAACTTTTTTTATTATTTTTTGTGCGTGTACCGTCAAATTGGATCTGACTGGTACAGGAGGAGACTGCCCCTCCTTCTCCAGCAGAGCATCTGATGGACTCAAACCATGTACCTTTGGGATTGTAGTGCAGCTTTGATCAGTTTTCTAAAATAAGGTTACAGGACAGTGACAGATAAGAGAAAAAAACATGGAGGAATGAACTCCTAATTACTGTACATTCATATTCTTTTGTCCGTAGAGAGAAACCTTTTACAGATAAGTTACAAAGAAAGAAAAGGCAAATAGATTTGTACAAGAAATTGAACACATTCTGTACAATTTCTTCACTTTGCTGTCATCATTTGTACAAACTCTTCATTGTTTACTTGCCCGTCACCATCAATATCTGCTTCCCTGATCATTTCATCAACTTCTTCATTTGTTAACTTCTCTCCAAGGTGTGTCATCACTGCTGCACTAATATCGCCATTGCCATCTTTATCAAACACACTGAATGCTTCTCTAATTTCTTCTTCACTATCCATATCTTTCATTTTTCTTGCCATCATTGTCCGAAATTCCGGGAAGTCACTTGTGCCATTACCATCAGCTTCTACTTCATTAATCGTGTCCTGTAATTCTGCTTCTGTGGGATTCTGTCCAAGAGACCTCATTACAGTTCCCAGTTCCTTTGTTGTTATAGTTCCATCACCATCCTTGTCAAATAGTGAAAAGGCTTCTTTGAATTCTGCAGCCTGCTCTACAGTCAGTTGGTCAGCCATGCTGCAAGTGCTCCTGCTCTCCAAGACGCGACCGCACAACCACTCAGCTCACTTGCTCCACTCGGACTCTAACCTGAACTCTGTCACACATCACTCAAGGACAGGAGTTAGTTCAACAGACAACTCCCAGCACAGAAGAGAACAGATGAGTCTAATTACCACCTCTTCCCACCTTTCTCAGGACTAAAATATAATTGTTACATACATAATTCAGGCATATATAACATTGGATAACCAGCTTTGTCTTCAGATTAAAAAAACACTTTACTGTCGCTACTCGTACTGCTATTAGAATAGTAAAATGTACATCTGCTACTATCAGAATAATTGAAGAATATGGGGTGTTAGTGAGCCCCAGAAGAGCAACACGGATCAGTTTCTTGCCACTAACTAACTATAACACTCAAAAAGGAACCAAAGCAATTCATTGCCCAGTTGTAACCAATTTTACCTTCTCCAGTGGGTTTATCAGAGACTATAAATCTCACTGGAGATTGCCCATCTTTTCTTCTTCGGAGCAGCTGGTGGATTTGAACTGCTTACCTTTGATACTAGTCCACTTTGCTTATTCAGTAGGCCAGTAGAGCCTCCTACCATGATAATACACATCATGAAGTTTGCTGTAAAACCTAAAAAAATTAAGTACTAAAAGTGTAATTTTATAAATACTATGCTTTTATTATTGGTAAATATTTTTTAAAATTTGAGGTTACAATATATACTTTAAAACTTGCTCCCGTTTAATAATTCTTTTACATATTATTCTGTGACATTGGTTAACACGGTGTCAGCAGTCTCATTTCTCCTCTGTTGTTTCACTTCATCCCCGTTAGTCTTAACTCATTGCTTTCTAAACATCTCATCTATGCTTTATAGTTATTTTTGTCCCTTTGGTCTCAAAAAAACCCCTAATTTTTTAAAAAGATGCCATACTTAAGGAAGACATTTTTTAAAAATTCGGCCTAACTTCCACTTAAAGACAGCTTCAGGCAGTGAATGGCACATTTCAGGGCAGTCATCTTGTGGATTCCCCCAGCCTCAGTGGGTCTAGTAAGTCACAATTCCATGGAAGTTTGATGTTCTGTTCCACATTTTTTCCTTATTTATCAAGATCCACCTATTAGTTCCCTGATGGACATACGTTGTAATGGGGACGAGCACCATCCAGTTCTGGTCTCGTGTGAGAGGAAGCAGAGGTTGATGAAGGCTAGTGCTTCTGCTGTCCAGTTGCTACTCCTGGATGTCCTCCTTCCTTCATTGCTCCAGGCCAGCAGGGACCAGTTGTTGTTCTCCGGCTGCTCACAAGCCTCTCAGACACTCAGCAGTACTCACCACACTGGAAAGTAGGCCAAAACCTTTAAAAGCCTGATTGTCTGGATTGCCCCTCATGATCATGACCCTAATCCTTCAAACCGAGAAAACTTGTTTAATGAAGTGTTTGATTTTATCTAAATTGTATCACCAGCCATAATAAATAGTCCATTTTTCAGAGGGGAAGGGATTGGGTGAGGTGAGATATTAATTCTAAAACTAAATATAACATAGTCACCAATTTGTCCCTTTGCTATTCTACAGCTTCATAGTGTCTTTTACATTAATCAGGTTATATAGTTCTTAACCCATATTGAATATCACCTTTCTCTTAACCATAAACAAAAATTCACTATTACCTTAATCAAAAGAATAAAAAGACAACCCACAGACTGGGAAAGAAATTTTTGAGAACAGTGTATCTTTAAAAAGTCTGACATCTCACTTTAAAAAGTCTGACATCTCGGGGAGAGAAGTGCAGCAATGAAATTCAAAATCTCTGTAAATGTTCATTAAAATTATTTTTAAAAAAAGTCTGACATCTATTTTATATATACATATATACACACATATACACATACATATATAAAACTTAACATGTTAACAATAAAGCCAAATAACCCAGTCAAGCAGCAGACAAAAGACATGAAC
Organism: Elephantulus edwardii; assembly: GCF_000299155.1. Lineage (NCBI taxonomy): Eukaryota > Metazoa > Chordata > Mammalia > Macroscelidea > Macroscelididae > Elephantulus > Elephantulus edwardii. Next base: position 1,937,630 of record NW_006399866.1, on the reverse strand, counting down.
AGATACTTCGCTAAAGAGGATATCCAACTAGATGACCAATAAATTCTGGAAAAGTAGGTCATTGCCGCTAACTACTAAAAACTAAACTAAAACCCCCTTACAGCCTTTAAGTTCATTCTGACTCATGGGAACCTTCTCCCAAGTTTCAGAGGCTGTAAATCTTAATGGGAACAGATAAGACTGCCTATCTTTCGCCCCATAGAACAGCTGGTATATTTGAACTGCTGGAGTTTGTGTTAGCAGCCTAATTCTCTCAACTCGTAGTGACCCAGTGAACAGCACATCTGAACCTCGCCTTGTCCCACACCATCCTGACAATCTCTGTCATGCTCAGGCCCCCTGTTCCATTCATTGTGTCAGTCTACTTCTTTGAGGGGTTTTTTGTCCGTTTTCATTGACCGTATCGTTCCCAGCATGATGTTTCTTTCCTAGGTCTTGCCTGTCAACATGACCATAGTATGTGATGTGCAATTTTAGCATCTTTGCCTCGTGAGCACCCTGATTTTACTTCTTTGAATATAGATTTATTTGTTCTTTTGACAGCCCTTGGGATAGTCAGTACTCTTCACCACCACCACAAATCAAATTCTTCTTTATTCATTATTGAATTTTCAGATGCAAACAAAGCAATTTAAAATATTACTGCTTGGATCAGGTGCACCTTATCCTTGAAACGGACTTATTTGATCTTTAGCACTTTGGAGAGGACAGCACATTTTCCCAGTCCAACATGTCTTTTGATTTCTTTCTTTCTTTTTTTTTAAATTTCTTTATTTTTCATTTCAATGAACATCTACAGAGATTTTGGAATTCCATTCATTCATTGTTGCACCCCTCTCCCCGC
>NW_006399866.1:1926137-1930806 GCF_000299155.1 Elephantulus edwardii | reverse complement strand
CATCAGAAACCTTAGATTTCAAATTCTGGATCACAGTTTCTTGTTTTTCCAATGCCTCTAATGCTTCATTTGTTTTCTCTGCATTGTTTTGGATTTTTTTTTTTGCATTTTCACATCTTAATTGCTTTTGAGTGTCATCTCTGTAAGCTGGAAAACAAAATCAAACTAAGCTGCCCGGTTTTCTAGTGATTCAGGCTTGATCTTCAGCACAGCAGCAGAAATACAGAGGCCAACGAGGAGACTGGAATGCAAGGTGCTCACTTGCTTGTAATCTCCATCAGGAAAGAGCCAAAAGCCCCATCCTCAGACAGAGGCTACACAAAGCACCGTGAGCTACAGAGAACAGGACAACACAAAGTATCTGCTGAGCCACTTTCTGGAAAGCACATCAGAACCGAACGAGTAGTGAACAAAGTACATGTTTATATTCTCAAAATCTGCTCTGGGGTTTGAAAAATCCCCACTTGTTCTCAGTAAGTGTGTGAGTGAAGAGAGGAGTAAACAGATGTGGGGACATTATTTGATTTTTACCAATATAATATCCCACAAGCTTACCTTGTGTTCCCTCTTTAAAAAACAAACATACATTTTTCCACTTGCCACAGAACAAACTGACATTAAAGACTGTTTAGAAGAACATTTCAGTTTGAAGGAGGTTGGGGAGAACACTTTCTACTGCAGAAGACCTTCTGTGTCTCTTCACACTATTAACATCACTATTCTTCCTTGATACAGATTCCTGTGGAAAACTTGTCGGAAGATTTGCCAAAGCCAGGAGATGAGTAATAGAGCGTATCCTACTTAGTTACTTGGAAACTCAGTTGACAGCTTTGGGATAGACCCATATAATCTGGCCCCAATCTTCGAACTACAGAACTCCTTAGCCCTTAGCTTGAGCTGCTGCCCAGTGTCTTAAACTGTACTGGGTCCCATCCGTGCCACTTTGGCTGTGGCCCCTGGTGGGTGCTAGTCATCGAAGTCTGGGATGTTGTCATGGGAGTCACCCCAGTAACCTTTGGACGCATAGTAGGCGATGCACAGGTAGTAGAAGCCCGGCAGAAACACCAGAATGCCGATGATCAGCATGGGAACAGCCCGGTCTGCCCCCCCTTTGCTGATGTAGCCTGCCAGCAGGAGGGAGCCGATGATGATGAGAAAGGCGCCGATCAAGAAGAGCACAGTGGCAAGGGCAGTGGCTTTGTAAGGGATCTTAGGTGGGCTTTTCTTAAACTGAAGGTCAATGTAGCCATCGTCTGTGGAAAGTCTTGAGTATTTCACTTTACTACCGGGAATCCCAGCAGCCAGGTTGGTGCGCGACGGCATCATAACACGTTGACACGGCTACAGTCCAAGGCCGTGCCACCCGGCGCCCGCCACCTCGCCCTGCTCGGCCACCGAGACGCCGGACGCTGCATTGGATTGTTTTTTTAAGCTCCTCCTTATCTTTGCTAGCACTATTCTGTATTTCATCCAGTTTCTTTTTTATCCATTGAAAATATTCAATCATTGTTCTTTTAAAATCAGTATCAGAAAGATCCATCAGGCTTTCTGGCTCCAGGAAATCCGTTGCTACTGTGTCTTCTTTGGGGGTTGATATCTTGCTTTGGGCTTGTGGGACAACTGAAGCACTCTGCTTTCCATGGGCCATTGGTGTGGTAGAGTTCTTCATGTCTGAGATGGTAGCTTGTTTTTTATTTGATGTCACTGCTCCAGAAGAAGGTTGGGCAGAAACAAGAGTAAATGCGTAGAGGGTGCGTGCACACTCCAACGCTCACGTGAGTGGGGAGGGAGGAAGCGTACACTGATACACGTGGGGAGGGCCTCAGGAGAACCTAAATAATGGAGGAAGTCTGTTGTTCCCTTTCTGGAATAGCTTCCCCACTCTTTGGATATGCTAAGGATCTCCCAGTTGTTTGAGTTAGTGGGCCCTGTGTACTCAGGCCAGAAACCAGTTTGATTCCCCACATAACTTAATCCTCAGTGGTACATGAGTATTTTAGGGGAGGTTGATAAATCTTATAGATGTGGCATATATGATTGTCTTCCTTCCAAATAGGTGTGGGGTGTCTGGGTCACAAGTCCCAGCCTGGAACTGCCTCTGCTGTCCTTGCAGATCTCCCAGCAAAGTCCAAGTTTACAAAGATGGTGTTTCCCCACAGACCTCTGGGAACTGTAGTTGGTACCTGCAGTTGTAGCAGACAGGGTTAGGAAGGCTGGGTCACAGACTCCGGCCTGGAACTGCCTCTGCTGTCCTTGTGTCTTTTGATTTCTTGACTGCTGCTACCATGGATGTTGATTGTGGATCCAAGTAAAGTGAAATCATTGACAGTGTCAGTCTTTTTCCGTCTCTCATGATGTGTACCTATTAGTCCAGTTGTGAAGATTTTTCTTTTCTTGATGATGATCCATATTGAAGGCTGTAGTCTTTGATCTTCTACTTTAAGTCTTTTCACTTTCTGCAAGCAAGATTGTGTCATCTGCACAACACAGGTTGTTAATGAGTCTCTGATCCTGATGCCATGTTCTTCTTCATATGGGTAGGTCAGCTTCCTTAATGAATTATTCAGGACACAGAGTGACTTGGTGTGGAGAAAGCCCTGACACATACCTTTCCTGATTGAAATCATGCAGTGTTCCCTTGTTCTGTTTGGACAACGGCTTTTTGGTCTGTGTATAGGTTTAGCATGAGCACAATTAAGTGTTCTGGGATAGACATTCTTCTCAGTGTTAGCCGTAATTTATTATGGTCCCCATAGTCATAGGCTTTTTTTGACTGCAAATAAAATACACAAAGATGTCTTTCTGATATTCTCTGCTTTCAGCCAAGATCCATCATATGCCACCACTGGTATTCCTCATACTTTTCTGAATCCAGCTTGAATTTCTGGCCGTTCTCAGTCAATATATTGTTCCTGTCATTTTTTTCTTAAATTATTTTTTATTTTATTATTTTATTTGTGTGTGTACTGTCAAATTTGATCTGACTGGTACTGGAGGAGATTGTCCCTCCTTCTCCAGCAGAGCATCTGGTGGATTTGAACCACACACTAGGCCACCAGAGCTTCGTTTTTCCTGCTATTATTTAGTAACCCTCAGCACAATTTTACTTGCATGTTATATCAATGATTTTGTTCAACAATTTCCTCACTGTTGGATCACATTTTTTGGGGAGGGGAGCTAATAATGGATCTCTTTAGTCACTTGTGAAATTTTTCCTGGCAAAGGCTAGTGCATATATCTAGGACTGCATCTACTTGTTGAAACACCTCAACTGGTATTCCATCTCTTCCTGGGGCTTTATTTGTCACTACCTTCAGAACAACTTGGATTTTTTTCCTCCTTACTCCTAAGTAAGGCTTCTCCTTGAAGTGGTTCATTATGGACCAATTTTGTTTGGTGCCGTGACTCTTGTATATATTTCTTCCATGTCTCTTCTTTCCCCCATTTCCTCTTTTGCTGCTTATTCTGTCAGTCAAAATTTTGCTCCTAGAATTTTTCAGTATTGCAGATTGAGGTTTGAATTTGTTTTTCTTTTCTTTTTTAAGCTTTAGAAATGCTGAATGTGTTCTCTTTTGGTTTTCTAAGTCCAGCTCTTTACACATTTCATTATAGTATTTTATTTTGTCTTGCCAAGCTGCCCTTTGAAATCTTCTGTTTAATTCTCTTACTACTACATTTCTTCTCTTTGTTTTGGTTGCTTTATATTCTAGTGCAAGTTTGAGAGCCTCTTCTGACATCCACTTTGGTCTTTTATTTCCAATGACCTTTTGGTTTCGTTATGGATGATATCCTTGATATCATCCCACAACCTGACTATCCTTAGGTCATTAGTGTTTAATGCATGAAATCAGTTCTTGAGATGGCTTTTAATTTATGTGAGATAGACAGACTAAAAGGGAGGTCTCATGGTGCTGCAATCCCGAAGAGACACAGTTCAAATTCACCAGCTGTTTCATGGGAGAAGGATGGACAGTCTCCTCCCAAGCGATTAACTGCCTCTGAAAATCCACTGGAGGGTCAGTTCTAGTATGGTTCTGACTCAGTGTTACAAAACAACAGACACACTCAAAGTGATAATTTGATTATCATGGACTTATTTTCATTTTCTTCAGCTTCAGTTTTGAATTTGAACTTTGAATTTTTAGATTTGCAGTTTGAGTCATTAATGGTTATTCAACAGTCAGGCCTAGACCTTGTTTGACTGCTATTATTGAGCTGCTTCTCTATCAGCTTTTGCATAGATGTAGTCACTTGATTCCTGTGTTATCCATCAGGTGATATACATGTGTATAGTTGCTGTTCTTTTGTTTTTGGTGGTTTTTTGGTTGGTCCCCACACACACACACACACAAAAATATTTACAATGAACAAATCATTGCTTATACAAAAGTCTACCATTCAATCTAGCTTCTGTCTTCATTTCTGTCACTATGGCCATATTTTCCAGCTGTCAATCATCCTTTATTTCCAACTTTTATATTCTAGTCACCAGTTATTTATTTTTGTTATTGTTGTTTTTAATTCACTTTCATTTTCTCTTAAACTATAAAACAAGGCCAAAACACAAAGTTAAAAGCACACAAGCGGGGAGCTCTGGTGGCCTAGTGGCAAGGAGCTGCAACTACAATCCCAGAGGCGAACGGTTCGAATCCACCAGATGCTCTGCCGG
>NW_006399866.1:1903391-1926037 GCF_000299155.1 Elephantulus edwardii | reverse complement strand
ATAAATAAATAATTTTTTTTTTAAAAAGCACACAAGCACCTTTCAAGGAAAGTTGAAAATCTGAAACTATAGTAGATATCCTAATTAGAATGAAAATAATACAAAAAATAAAAACCAAAACGACACAACAGTTAAACCAGAAAATAACAAGTGCTGACAAGAATGTAGAGAGATAGGCTCTCGTGTCTGTTGTTAGTAGAAATGTAAAATGGTATAGGTGTTATGGAATACAATGTGGCAGTTCCTCATGAGACTGAAAATCTAATACTCTGTGACCCACACTTTGAGATCCCCATAGGGATCTAAATGTTAGTAACCCTAACGCTTGTGTACACACCTGTATTCACAGCATTACTGCTCACAATAGCAAAAAGAATTAAATGCCCACTCAGTGCCCACCAACAGATGAATGATAAGAAAATATACATGCATTCAATGGAGCAGTACTCCATCCTGGGAAATAAGAGGTGCTGACACATGCTGCAGCATGGATGAACCTTGAGGTCATCAACCTGAGTGAATTAAGCCTATCACAGAAGGATAAAACCACTTTTAAAAAAGGACACACATTGGTAAAGATATAAACACCAGTGATTTAATTAATGGTTACCAAGTATTGAAGGGAAGGGAGAATCACTTTCATTAGATTATTTCAGCAAAATACTCCGATTTCTTTAGCATTGATTTGACGCCAGCTTTGTGCTAATGAGCTCTCACGTGTTGCCCCATTCAGTCCTCACAGCACACATCTCACCACGGGGCAGTCACCTGAGATTATGATAGACGGGCAGTGTTTTGTGGACAAGTGAAGGGTGCACGGCAGTGTCAGTCCTTCTACCTCATTTGCACCACATTGTGTCTGCCTGTGCTGTGCTCTTCTTTTAAATCAGACTTTTCCTTGATGGCTTTGAACTGTACCTAGAACTCCAATCCAGGGCTTCATTAATAATACTAATATTCCCCTGTCTGACTGTAATGATGGTAATTAGTTACTGGCACACTGAGGCCAGAAAAAAAGACTCCCAGCGGTCTGGCATTTTCAGCAAAGTTTTAACTCTAGCCATTGAAAGGGCAAGTGTGCGAGGAGCTGTACCCACAGCACCTCAGCCTAAACGGTAGACGTCAGCAGCATGCCTGGATGCAGCCCTGTGGAGCAGTGGTTCAAGCACTTGACTGCTAACTAGATGGTCCATGATTTGAAGCCAGCGGCTGCTCTGTGGGAGGAAGAAGTGACAGTCCATTTCCCTGAAGATTGGCAGCCTTCTGGAAGCTCTGCGGGGCATTTCGGGATGGTACAGAGTTATCAGGAGCTCGGATGACATTGTTCACAGTGTTTTGTGCTGCTGATTGAAAGAGACTGCTTGTCTCCTGCTGTTCAGAACCACTAGTGCTTCTGTGGGGAGAGAGAGTCAGTCTCTTCCCCTTGAGATTTACGGCCTTGGAAATCCAGCGGGAAGCCATTAGGAGTCAGAATTGACTCAGTGACAGTGCATTGGTTTGTTTCTGTGGGACAGAATCCACCCAGTAGCAGTGGACTTGGGGAGTCAACCTTTTCAGAGGGAACTTTTCCCCCAGAGAGCTTAGTCATACCACATTGTCTTTAGCAGTATGTGGGGGTGGGGATGGGGCATGGGGCAGGTGGGAGGAGAGGTGAGAATGAAAAGATAATGTGGCGATCTCACCGTGTTCATTAATTGAATTTTATCTTTTTATCACACACCCAGTCTCCTGCCTGCCTTTGCCGTAGATGAGGCCATCAGAGGATGTCTTTTAACTCTGTCTTGATTGCTCACATGACCCAGCTGATGATAAAAAATCAGTATCTCTCCCCTTACCCTCCTTCCTGTCTTTTGGTTAGAGAGTACACTGAGATCATCTAGCCTAACTGTACAGTTTTAATTGTGGAATTGAAGTCTATCACCCCAATATTTCTGAGCTTACCCAGATCATAACTTGGTTTCTAGAAATAAGGAAGAGTGAAGAATCACCAGCTAACCTTTTCTTCTCTAAATGTTTCTTTTTAGGTCAATCAGACATTTACAAGAAGCATCAGCAACAGATGGAAAAGGCAAGTTCCCTCTAGCTCCTCTGTGCGGCGAGCCTTTCCCTGAATCCATGCTTGGTGCAGCTAAGCGGTGGAGGTTTCCCGGGAGGCTGGCCAGGGGGGGACGAGCGGACCTGGGGGCTTACTTCCCAGGAGCAGCTGGAGGTTGTTTGGTACACAAGCAGTTGTTGAACTTTGCTTGTTGTACAAGGAGGTATGGGGGTGATTGCTGCTTATTAAGATGATTCATTTCACTTCAGCTCACGAGTGTGACTTTCACCCTCTCAAAAAACCCTTGTCTCAGAGGAACCGGGGAGAGATAACACTTCCTTGTGAGAACAGGAGGTATTATGGACTGGAGATGGCAATGTGTAAAGCGTCCCTTCTTGCTGATTTAACAAACTTTCAAAATAGATGTGTTGGTATTAATTTAAAATGAGACTGATGCCAGAAAGAACTTCTAAAACTCTGCTTTTGAAATGATTGTGCCATTATAACCTTTTTGCATTTCCTTGATTTTCCAGCCCAGCCTCCTCAGTTAGAAAAGAAGCCACAGAGAAAATACCTTGGTGCTTGGGTCTTGCTGAGGTCATTTGAGTGGCATCTATGGCTGTAGGACGCCTTGGCATAAACGAGAACTTCAGACAAGGGTCCAATAAGCAGGGCTTTTTCAAATGCTGAGGCTTCCTCCAGATCCACATTATCTATATGCCTGTGCTGCTATTAAGAGTGGGGTGGGGGGTTTTTTGAGATTATTCATTAGCAATAATAAGGTGCTTTGGTAGCCTGGTGTTAAGGAGATGTACAGCCAGCCTGCAGGCAAGCAGTTGGGATTCAGCAGTTTCTCTGAAAGAAAGATGGCCATCCACTCCTGTGCCATTTACTGCCTCTCACAACCCTCTGGGTCAGCTGTGAGTCACATCTCACTTGATGATACACAACATAGCACAGTAACAGAAATGTGGTTTTTTTGTATGTAATAGTATATACTAAATATATACTATATAAATAGTATATAAAATATATATATTTTGTATATAATATAATTTTTTGTTCATAATAGTTTTGTTACTGACATCTTTTCTGATTATAAATGTAGGTTTATTTGGGGGGAAACTTGGGAAATGTAGTGATTACAGATCATTTTTCACACATTTTGTTGTTGGGAGCCATCGATGAGTGACCCTTTGAAGTGACACTCTGAACAGTGACTCATCTGAACTTTGTCCTGTCCAATGCCGTCCTCATCATCTCTGATGTCTTCAGCCCACTGCCTGCAGTCACTGTGTCAGTCCATCTTGTTGGGGATCTTCCTCTTTCTCCCTAGCCCTCTGCCTTTCCAAGCGTGATGTCCCAAGGACTAACCACTCCTGAAAATATGCACCATTTAATATGTAGTAAACATCACATTATTTCTTCAGGTTAGACTTGGCTTTATATTCTCATGCTTTGAATCAGGCAGGGTCCCAAGGAGTATTTTTTGAGCATAGTATTCTGAGTTTTTTCTTTAGTTCTGCTACAGGAGTTACTACCAGGATCTGTTGAGGCCTACTTTTTTCTGGGCAGCCTTGGCCACGAGGCTCTTCCCTGTGCGCCCTGCTCAGTGCTCACTGGCTCAGTCTCCCGTAGCCCTTAGCTTCCTGAGTGCTCGCAGGTCCCCCCCGTCACAAACTGTGGCAACCTTTGCAGGTTTTTCGCTGTGAGAAATTACTCTGAATTTCTCCTCTTTTCCTTCAAAGGATTGGATCCCAGGGTTCCTTCCTTTGAAACCGTTATCTAGCATGCTTGTGCAGTTAGTGTGGCTGCTCAGCCATTCCCTGAGACAAGGCACAAAAGAGCCTCCTATTCTCTTAGAACAGAGTATTTTTTTAAAAAGAAAGAAAAAGAATACAAATCAGCTTTTAACAAGTCATCCCACCGCAACAGAAAAACCCAGCTTGGAAAATGAAAGCCCACCCTCTGGAAGAACTACTGTTTGGTAATGTTCTTGTCTATACACATGTGCGTGCGCACACACACACACGGTATATTATGTGCAAAAGTGAATTTTTAAAATTTTAAGTTAATAAATAAGTCTTTATTCCTTTTGATTTAGTGAGGTGAGACATTTTAAAGCCCCAGGGGCAGTGTTTTCCATTTTATCTGTACTTTTCTTCTTGGCATCATCTTTCCTCCTTTCTGTACCCCATCTTTATTGTGCTGAAGGAGCCTTGGTGCCCTAGTGGCTCACACACTCAGTTCTAACCCACAGAAAGTGGCTGCTCCACCAGAAAGGGTGCAGAGTGGTTCCATTCAGGAGGAGCATTTGGGGCGATCCTCCTGTGTCCTGTCAGGGTGCTGTCTGCCAAACTGGACTTTATTTTTCTGTTGTCTTCACTGTTGTAAGGCTTCTCTACTGGGTATTTAGAGAGTTTGAGAATACTGTGGTAATTGTTAACTGTCATTGGTAATGATACCTTGGTAGTTAACTGAGGGTCTTGGTTCTTTGCCTGGACAAATAGCACAGCAGGTGAAGCCCAAAACGGAGTAAAATTTGTCCCCCAGTATTTGTAGTAAAGAGAAGCTATATAAAATTTTGTTGTTGTTAAGTGCCGTTGAGAGGTAGGCGACTCATAGCAACCCTATGAATGAAAGACCTGGACACTTGTATAACTTTTAACCTTTCTCCAGGTTCATAGGGTTTCCAGAGGCAAGCTATCATGGAAGTGGATGCCACTCCTGCTTCCAAGCTTGTTTTAATCGGGGAGCTCCACCAAACACTGTCCACCATGGGTAACCATTCTTGCATTTGACACATCAGTGTCACAGTGTTTAGCTTCACAGACACCACAAGTTACCTCTGTATAGCAAGTGGACAGACCAGGGCTATACGACCTAAAAGAATGACCAAAACCAATTAAAAACAGTGGCCCTCGAGCCCTACAGGATTTTAAAGTCACACCCTCAAGAAGGCCTCAGATTCTGCCCCCAGTCAGAACAGTAACACACAACAAATGGACCCCAGAAACTTCCCTTGCCTGACTGCCACCAAAGCGAGACCACCATGGTGATGTCACCAGCCAGCCAACTTCCAGAATAGGAATGTGTATTGGTGTCTGGGGCACCCTACGCACTTTCTCATTTTGTCCACCAGGGGACAGTGTGGGGCTCCTTTAGGGAACAAATGGTGACTATGAAGGCAGGACCACTTCAGGACTGCTCATGCTGGCTGTCCTCAGGATGGCACACTAATAAGGAAGCACACATTTCTCACTGGTTGTTGTCTACCACTGAGTCAGACCAATCCATAGTGGGTTTTCAGAGGCAGTTAAGCACATGGGTTGTGATTGCCCATCTTTCTCCCATGGAACAGCTTGTGAATTTGAATTGCTTGCCTTTGGGTTGGCAGCACAACTCCTTACACTGAGCCACTAGAGCTACTGAATGCTGGAAATCCTTTGAAAGTAAGGAGGACTTCAGGGGGTGTGTCTCACCGTCACGGAATTGAATTTGGGCTGCAGGATGCTTTTGAGTTAATCTGGAGATGTATTTCATCCCATGCTTGAAGATTGTTTTTGCATGTGTCACATCCCAGAGTCGAGGCAGGCATGATGCCTACAGTTGCGGTCTCCTCTGCAGTTCTTTGAGGAACCAGAGGCCTGGTTACAGGCAAGCTGGCCACAGGAGTAGCTTTGTGGAGTGCACTACTCATCCACTTGGACAGATTGGAGGTGGTGCTGGAAAACTGGAGCAAGTGACCTACTGACCACTACTTCCTGAATCACGTGCACCACACCACACCTGTATGCCACAGCCCACTGCTCTTGTGCTTTAGAAGTGACTCTAAAGTAGTAAAAGCCATGGGCAGTGATATCTCTTGGTAGAGCATTTGCCAGGTGTCAGCCAATAATATAGCTCCGACCTTTATGCTTATTATTTCTTTTGTCTTATTGCATGACCGTGGGATGACTTGAACAACTGAATCTAAGCCCTGATTTAGGTTCAGTCCAGGCTGACTTAGTTGAGGGGTAATGCTATTTGTATTTGCTCTTCCTGCCCTTGAGATAGAGTATAGCTTTCAACAAGAGTCTTCATGGTGTAGTATTTAAAGTGCCTTCTGCTGACAGAAAGGTCAGGGGTTGGGATTTTATCAGACAGTCCACTAGAAGAAAGATGCAGCCTTGGAACCCTGTGGGACAGCCGTATTCTGTCCTCTAGGGTCATGGTGAGTTGGAAATCATGTCAGCAGCAGTGAGTTTGGTTTTCTGTTAAAACTTTCAGACATGGCTTGGATTTTATTTACTTTATTGCCTCTGGATTCCTTTTGATTGGACCTGAGAGAAGTATAAGGTAAAGTATTGAGGACAAAGCTGGTCATGTCCTTAAGCTGTGTCTTTTATCTCTCCTGTCACACACTGTGAGTTCTCTTTTGTCATCTGTCATTTAGATTCACTGTTGCGCTGCCTCTCCTGAGAGGAAGCTTAATTGAGTCTTGCACAGACACGTCTAGCGCTGACTCCACTACATTGGACCTGCCTAGATTTACTGGCTCTCACTGCCCCTTGAGCTTCCCTCCTCTGTTACCTTCTCTTTCTCACATGCCATTATCTTATATGACTGGCTTAGCAGTAGACACCATAAATTTAGTTAACAGTTTCTGTGTCTGATCATTCTTTTCCCTTATGCTCTAAAGAAAATTCAGAGGAAGTATTCTGAGGAATCTCAGGTTTTATGTGAGTTTCAAAAGCATATAAACAAATGGTGATGGACTGGGTGTAGGAATTACAGAGGAGGACTAGCTTCACTCTGAGCTGCCATGTTCGGAAGTAACTGTGGCCATAATGGGATTAGTTAATGCAGCAGTTCTCAAGAAAGTCTTTAGAGTGAGAATTATTTTCATAGTGGTACGTTAATAGCCATTTGCACTAAAATAGGAAAGGTACCATGGCTGGGTCTTAGCATAGTCAACACAGTGCCTTTCAACTGCGCCTGCACTTTTGCACAGCTGCAGGGTTGGAGGAAACTCATTTCACTTAAAAATGGTTTTCATAAAGTTGTATAAACTATTCCTGTTAGTAAATATCAATCTTTGAATATTCTGTGTGACAAAGTGGGGAGGAATACATAGATACCAAAGAACAGTGGTTATCTTGAGGGAAAGTAAGCATGGTTGAATTGCAGACGGAACTTTTTTTAAAAAAAACACTTTTACATTTTTGCTTGAAAGACTGACTTACAAGCTATGGTTGCTCAGACATAGGAATTTGTCATATGCTTTTTTGAAAATGAACAAAGTGTGCCTGTCACTTTGAGAAAAACAGTTGACAGTATTTGTTGTCAGTGATAATAAAATTTGCTCTGAGATGAAAGTTAGAATTTAGGAAAAGCTGGTGTTCCCCACTGAGAGCTCTACAGCTTACTAATTCTCAAAAGACTTTCTGATGTAATATTAAAGAATGTGACTTTTAAATGTCTGTCTGCATAATGCAGTGAAACAGTCTTTTCCAAATGATGAATGCATAATGCTGTATGTTTCACATGAGAAGATTCCTTCAGAATGCAGTTTGAATTTAATGTAACAAAGTATAAGAATTTATAGAATTTCACATTCCCCACTAAGCACAAATCTGTCAGCTGGCTACTAACCCGTCACTTAAAGGATGTTAGTATAGAATCAGGTAATCTACAATAACCTGACAAGCCCCATGTCTCTGTGTTTCTTTATGTTCTTCAGGCAAAAAAATAGATCAAATGAAGAAACAGATAATGAGAATCTAGCTTATGTTAAAATGTAATGAATTTGTTTTATTATTTTTAAATTTATTACTATTCTTGCAATTTCTCCATTCTAATATGGTAAATAGGTGTTTTTTTTTATATGTTTTGGAGAAAGTTTACACAGTAAAGTTCTCATTTGATAATTTGATAATAAAACCCACAAATTGTTTAATGACATTAGTTACTTTTTTTTCCTAATAGGACAGTATTCTCCTAGACTGTGTTCTGGTTTGGTTTCCAGTATTTTGGTTGTTCTCTTTCCTCTTTGCATTTTCTTGTCCTTTATGGTCTCATGTAAGTTTTTAGTAAAGTGCTGTACTTACATAGGTGATAGTGGTGGTTATGTACCACTGAATTGGACCTGACTCATAGCAGACCCTCCAGTGTGTTTTCAGCTGGTAGATTTGAACTGTATGCCTTTGAGTTGACAGTGCAGCTCCTTACCACCAAGCCACCAGAGCTCCCTACTACTGTCTTTAATTTTGTGTTTCATACTGTTACTGAAAGATGATGATGATCTTAAGGGGTGGTTTCAGTTCAGAGTTTAAAGAGTATCTCAAGGGAGTAGTAGTCCAAAGGAGTCTTGGTTTCAGCTGCTCTGATAAACTGGACTTTTTAATACCATGCACAGAGTTGATATTCTGCATCCTGCTGAAGTGTGAGTAGCATCTAGGGACTTCAAGCGTGCCCCCAGCCATATAAAATACAATATTGTTTTTGAATCAAAACTGACTCATAGCCAACCCTCCAGCGGGATTAGCCTCTACTTTCAGGAGCAAAAGAGTAAGAGAAGAAACTGTTCTGCAAGGCTGAAGGCTCATGCAAGCCCTGATACCAGAGCTCCTAGTCAATGCACAGCTGTTACTACACCATTTCTGGTCTGTATGTGGTGAAAGTCAAAGCCAAAGAGGAGGAAAGGGAAGCTGCCCCCGACCCCACCCCAGTGCATTTTTACTATGACTTTGCTTCCTTCAGCATGTGAGGTACAGTCTCATGAAGATTGGTTGAGAGGTTTCCTCCAGCTCAGCAGTATGCCATTGCTTGTACGATTGGACTCCTACCCTCTGGAGCACCATTTCATGGTGGAGAGAAGAGACTCCATTTATTTGGTTACTTAGACATGTTTCATCTTCTTGTTCCTGTGAACTGGTGTATTCTCTTGCAAACCTTCACCAGCCTTAGCAGTCTGAAGTCAGGCCTTTCGAGCACTTAGACCCTCAGTTACTACCAGAAAGTGGAGTATCAGCAGGCGAAGAGTAAGGCATTATTGATAGAAGTAACTCACAGGGTCTGAGTCTTGTTTGCACGAGGCCTGCCTCTGATGCAAACGTGTCACAAAAGAAGACATTGGGTTCTTCCCCCCCCACTTGATTTTCAGTGAATGTTTACAGAAAAGTTGCATTTTCATTCATTTATTTTTGCACATTTTCCTCCCTACTCCTCCTCAGTTCACATTCTAAAAAAAAAAAGCATTCATTATTGCATAAGATGTTTGGCCCATGTGTTTCATCTGAGGGAAAAAGTTTGAATGGCTTTCAGCAAATTCTTAAAGGGATCTGTGACCTTGGGTTAGAAACTGCTTCTGTTGTTAGGTGCCCTCAAGTCCATAGTGACCCTGTAACAGATCTGAACCTTGTCCTATCCTGTGCCATCCTCACACTTCTGACACACTAGAGCCCTTGGTGGCCGTCACCGTGTCAGTCCATGTGCTGGAGAGTCTTCCTCTCTGACACTGACCCTCCGCTTGTCCAAGTAAACCTTATGAATAGTAGAGGAATGCGGATAGTTATAAAAGCCACTGCTGCTTTTTTAATCACTAAAAAACCCCTTTTCATTGCTTTTCTTCACTAGATCATCCAAAATTCCTGCAATATTATCAGCCTGATCATAACTTCTGATTAACATTTTAAAAATAACAAGTTTATTAGGCAAAGCATCCTGAGTTAATTAACATATAACCAAAAGCAAAAAAGTTCCCGTATCAGTAATCTGAAAGGCAGCCTTGTGATAGATGCCTTTTGCTAATTTTTATTTTATGCTTAAAAACAGTGGGAATAAACTAAACCTCTTTGGTAACAAGGAAAAAACCAAGCAAAAATCGTCAAAAAGATTGGCTCAAGAACATACCACACATCACAAGAAAAGATAAGCCCCAGTAACCCTTCTGCCTTCACTTTCCTTCTACTCTACAAACCGATGAAAGATCCCGCTGTCCTCAGGCCCCTAGACCCTGCTCCCATCAGTGCCGTCTCCCCGGCCAGCCTGGGCATGCAGCCGATGCAGCCTTAGTGTTGGCAGGTTCGTATTCACACATCACATCTAAGGCTGCAGCTGAGCTGAGGGCACACGGCTCCCTCTGCTGCCCACTGGCATGGCTGAGTCAGCAAAGAGGTAGATACAGGCTGGCCAACAGCAGACAAAACCTTCACAGGGAACCCGACCTCTCAACACTTAAAGTTTCAACAGCAGTTCAGAACACAAGGCAAACAAAGATCTACTGTCCCAACAGGCAAGAGAAGCCCACCCAGGCGGGCCATCTCATGTCACCAAGGGTGGTGGAGACATCAAGAGGTTTGTCGTTGGAGAGGGACATCTTGCTTGGGAGGGAGGGAGGGACAGTGCAGGAGAGGAAAACCCTTGATGTGAAGGATTGATTCAGTGACTGGGATAATGAGAGTAGGTGTGTCAGAGATGATAAGATTGGCACAGGGTAGAGCAGGGTATAGGGCTGTTGTACATAAGGTTGCTTTGAGTCATAAGCAACTTGATGGCACATAACAACATCCATTTTCACGACATTCAGTCTTAAGTTGGATCATTTTGAAAAAGATATATATTAAAAGGAATTTTTGGATCATTTTCCACAAGGCTCTTCGTGGTTTGAAGATGAACTGGCATTCTCCTTTCCCCACTTGTGCTAACGATGCTTTTTGAGATGGATTAGTGACATTCCCTCTTGTGGCCGCCAGATGGCGCCTCAACCCCTACCCAGAATAGGTGCTTTCAGGGCAACGTGAGCCAGATCAGCTTGTGGCCTTCTTGCTGGTGTTTTCTGGTTACTGAAGGGGGTCATGCAGCCTGGTGGTTCGGCCTGTACTTGACCAGGAACATCCCTTCTACTCCTCCGCCACGCAGTGAGCTTGAGCAGATTGTAGAAATGCTGATATTCAGAGTGAGTCAGAGAGACTGTAATGCCAGCTAGGCTTTGTCATCATCCTTATTTCTTTAATTTTTTTTGTCTGACTCAAAATTCCATCTGAAGCATAGCAGGAAGGAAGAAGATGAAAAGGATGATGGGGAGGAGAGTTGTATTGAAGCTGAAGGTTTTCCTTATACCAGAAAGAATTGTTTTATATGTTTACCCTTTTAAGTGGTTGTTACAGGTCTTTTTTCCTGTGTATCATGTAAAGCATACAGCGTTAATTCCTTAGAATGAGTTGCCAGCAGCTCCTGAGTATTGAGTGACATTTGAGCCATGATTGCATCGCCCTAAACTGCCAGTAGATTATAAAGCTGTGAGTTGCCTTTGTTTTATAACAACATGCAGGCATTAAGAGCTTGGTGCCTGGAGGGGGTTAAACAGGCTTTAATGTGTTTCTCAACTTACGGACCGTGGGATTTGTTTCCCTACTCCTCCAGACTTCAGTTCTCTGTCAGTGAGGCAGTGGTGGCCTTTTCTTCATGGGGAGTATTGTGAGGATCACACGAGACGAAGCTCAGGAAGTGCTGGCCGTGGTACCTAGTGCATGATCATCATCCGTAAATGCAGCTGCTGGTACTATTATTTGTGTGGTTGTCATAGTTACAAGACATCCAGGAACATCAGCTGGGAAAGAAGGGGCAGTGTGTCTTGTTAGGGTAGTTGATGACTCTTTGGACTATAGAAACTGAGGTGAAAATCCAGGGAAGGGGCAGCACCTCTTCTAGATGGTGTGTGTTTGCCCATGGATCAGAGAGAGTGTTGATTTAAACCTTGTTAAATATCCAGAAGGGCTGTGCACAGCTTGCCTCAGTGGACACTGATTCCATCTGCATCAATAAGAACACGCCGAAACCGAGTTGTGTGGTCATTTTCTTGAGAACGAGTAGGCATCAGAGGAGTCCTGCAGCAGAAGAGGTCAGCGCAGGAGCTTGCCTGATCCTCTCACAGGCCTCTTGCCTCACAGCAGTCCTTTCTGACTTCTCTAAGGTTTTCTGCAGGTCTTAGCCCAGTCTGGAGTCCACAAGTCTAGGAGGCAGCTTCAGGAACCCTGGTGCCATGGTGTGTAATGTGTTGGTTTGCAGTTCAAATTCACCAGCTGCTAAGATGAAACGTTTACCATAAAGACTTAACAGCCTCAGAATCCTGAGGCAGAATTGACCTGATGGCAGCAGTTGGGTTTTGGTTTGTGTTGTTTTGGTTTTTCTTTTAAGGAAGCTGCTTGGACATCTGTACTAAAGTCAAATTCTCTGTGTGATTCTTGTGTTCCCCCCAGTTAAGATCCATTGCTATAAAGATATACTAATCCACTCCTCTCCAGCTCCTTCCAATCCCTCATAACACATGCTTATTCCCCAAATGAGGAGACAGATCCCTAGAAAGGCAGGCCATGGCCAGACACTGAGCTTTATTATAGTACAGGAATCAGAATTCAGGGCTCCTAGCCAGTGCATTTTTCCTCTCACATGCTCATTCTTTTACCATATTTGCTGTTCCTTATGGTGGGGTCAGAAATAGCCAGATCACTCCTGGTGAGCCTTCATTCCCCTGGGAACACAGCACCCCTGTTGTTCAGTCAACAGCACGCTGTCAATATTCTTAACTCTAGAGAAATTGCCTTTGGAAGAAAAGTAAATGGAGGCATATGAGGTAGACTGCAGCCTTCTATGTCAGTGATCCTTGCATAATGCTGGTGACGTTTACGGTCCTCAGAGCCACTTCCATCTCCTGCTCAGCATCCTGACTCATCATGTGCATATGGCATCACTGTTTCCAGGGGAGCTCAGAGCTCCGGGCAGTCCCCAGGTCACCATTTGTTCCATTCTTACTGTCTGGATTCCTGCCAGGTATGGCAGCCACCATGACATGGTACACACTGCATCTGATGTTGGGCCTTTTAGTCATTATTAATAATATACCGTCCAACACACTGAGTGCTTCCCGTGTACTTTCCAGATCCTGTCGCATTAATTAATACTCCAAACAACCGTAAGGATACTACTGATATTCCTGTCTTACAGATGAGGAAACTGAGGCTCAAAGAGGCTCTCTGAGATCACACAGCAAATAAGCAGCTGAGATGGGATTTGAGCCTGAGATGTTCACATATTTAGAGCCTGTACTTTTAACCTTTCATTTCTTACCTCAGTCAGTGAACCAGCTCACAGCCATCACAGCCTCAGCAGTGACTAGGCAACTGGTCTCATACGCAGGCACATAATCCCTTCAAGCAGCCATCTTGTAAATTAAATACTTGCATGTGATCAGAAATTATGTCTCATGTTTGGGGACGGGAGAGAAGACTTAAGCTGTGTTTGATGATACTTGCATTTTTTTTTTAGCCACAAAAGTGATGTCCACAAGGTCAGACATTGATTACAATACATAGCTTGGCCTGGCATCTGTGTCTGTGGTGGTCTTTCTTTATTGATATTTGGATGTGGAGTGGACAGTTCACAGCCAGCCTCTTCAGAGGGTGCCTTAGAAGTCAGCCTGGGAGGTTGTGACGTGTGTGACACTGGGATGGGGCCACACACAGTCCCCCCACTCCTTCACTCTGCTCTGTGCATTTGTTTTGTTACCCTTAGGACATACACTACTATAACCCCTTGACTTAATCTCCCATCATTATCATTAGCTCTGCCCACATTATAATTCACAATAGGAATTCTTTCTGCTTTTCTCAACTTCATGACCTTGTGCTTCCATTTCATCCAGGAAAACACCAAAGCAAGGACAGTCCATTGTTTGCCACACCTGCCTACCCTCTAATTGCCCTATGTTGATAAAAATCTCACTGCCTTTTATGAGTTTTGTTAATTTCTTAAACCTGCCCTGGCAGTTAGCAAAACCTGAATGGCTTACACAGCTGAACTTTACCCTGGTGGCTGAAAGTCTAAAATGAAGTTGTCCCTGAGACATGGTCCCTCCTCGCCTGTCAGTGTCCGGTGGTGGCCAGCATCCTATGGCCTTCCTTGGGCTGGCACTCCAGTTCCTGCTTCTCTCCACAGAGAGGTTGTTCTAAAATGTGTATCTGCCATGTCTTATTTTTCACTTTAGCCCAACCCTATACCTTAGCCTTTTTGTGTTCCAGTCATAGTATGCTACTCTTCTTTTCCTGATAACTTTCCCTCTTTCATCTGTAAGTCTTTAAAGCTGCTTTTCCTGACTTCTTTATCCTTGGCCTCTCCTGGTCTTGCTTAGTCCTGAATTCCATCAAGACCTCTGCTTATAGACCCTTTGCTGTGGGAAGCCTCTCCTTGGGTGTCATGGCAGCCATGTTTATCCCTGTGGTGATACATAGAAATCTGTAAAACACTGCATGGCGCCCCTGTCTTCTTGATGGCTCTTGGTGAGCAAGGTAGGAATTTCATTCTTCAGGGTTTATTTCAGCAAGTAGAATTCGGAGGAGGGCTTTAAATGCTTGGTTAGTATTGAAGTGGTCTGATTGTTGGTGCAGGTCCGTCTCCCCAATTACTCACAAAGAGAATTGAGAACTAGCTCGTGTGGGAGGGCCTCGGTTCCTAGAAGCTGGCTGTGGGCAGGGTGCAGTACATGCTGGCCTCCACCACTGCCTGAACAGTCTGCTGTGCAACTTGGGATATTAGTTCATACAAATGTAAATCCCCAGTGAAATCATAGCGAAAGATAAATGTAAATCCTCATCAAATAATTGTCAGTTTCAATACTTCCTCTTTGGTGAGACATCTCTGCAGACAGGAAGGCGTCCTAGATGGTGTCCTCTTCCCACCAGTGTTCTGTGTGTCCTTCTATTAAGTGTCTAATTAATGGTTCAGTGCCTCACTCTTCTCCAGGGGCTACAGCCATCCCTGGGCAGAGGCTGGACTGCTTTGTTCACTGTATGCTGGCACTTGGCATAAAACAGGGGATCCAGTACATTTTTTATTTACAGAATGTTAAAAATGAATGAGAACTAGAGAGATTGGATTATCTACAGCAAGATTATCAGTGAGGTTCCCGGATCAGAGAGCCTTTGCTGACCTGCCTGCACTTGAACTCCACTTCTTCAGACATCGCACCTAGCAGGTCTACTGCCATTCTAGTCAGTATTCTAGCCTCTCAGTTTGGGAAGTTAGAATTTCCCAGAAGGATCTTCTGGACACCCTCTCCCCCCATTTGCTTTTTCAGAGGAGATTCTTAACAGATGATATGAGTGGATGATAATCACCTTGAGAATAATTTAGGATTCCCAGGATTTCTTCTGGAATCCTGAGCCTGATTGCCCCCACTAATCATCATGAGCCAGAGGAGGAGGAGGAGATTTGTACCTTCACCACCCACAGTCCCATTCTTAAACTGAATCACTAATTGAATGCTATGAAGCAAAATGAACTTGCCTCCTGCAGGAAGGTTTTATGATGAATGAAAAGCTTGCTAATCGGGGAGGGAGCCTGACTACCCTCTGTGGTCATCAATATTTCATAGCCATAGGCAGTGTCGGAAGTTAGCCATCCTGGTGCGGCTGACCTTGAGCCTCATGAAGGTAGGACAGTCAGGAAGGTGCTATTTTTGCAAGACATTTTGTGGAAACCTCTGTGAATCTGGCGTGATGAATAGGTGGGTTAATTGAAATAACCCCCTCAGTGTCCTCAGGTGCTTTTCTATGAGCAGCCTGAGAGTGTGCCTGAGGAAGGTGCCACTCTGTCAGCTCCAGTGACATGCCAGCAAATGTTTGATGCCGACTCTGGGGGACAGAGTGGGGTTCCTGATCTGAAGTGTTTGGGGATCTCTGTGATAGTGGTATATTCTTCACAGAGGTGATTTCAAGGCACTGAACCTGGACTTGGTCAATAACGCCAGTTTGTAAGCTAGCTCCAACACAGCACTGAATTTGGAATCTCAGCCTTCTGCTTCTAGAACTCTTACTTCCTGGTAAAGGGTCGGGGGAGATCTTGCCCAGTGGTTGCATTTATAAATATAAAGACTTAAAGACGTGGCCCTCGGGTGGTAGCTGGTGTTCATTAATGTTAGACTTGGCCTTTTGACTGGAAGGGTGTCTGAATAGAATTTGCTTTTTAAAATGAGAAAAGAAGTTAATGAGCCTTTCATTTTGTTCTTTCCTTTTTCTAGCTGCTATTAATTTAGCAAAGTTGAAGCTTTTCAGACATTATTATGTCTTGGTGAGTAAAATCCTAAATACATAAAATCAATTCAGGCAGTCTTGATTTAACTTGATAAAATCTAATTGTGTCTTTTAAGATAGTAAATGAATTAAATGCTTTTGTTACTTGTAAAAATTTACTTGTAAATATTTAGAATGGTAATATATATGCTTAATGTTAAAAAGGAAAAGAAAAAGTTACTGATTATACGTAATTATAGAAACACACAGACAATCCCCTTTATTATCCTGGTTTCCCCCCACCTCGCCCCATCTTTATCTTAACTCCTCCAAGACAATGATTGTCAACAGTTCAGTATATTTCTTCCTAGTCATCCAACATATACTATTTTTATTGATGACAAACATAGAATCATGCCATCATAATGCTCTCGGCAGCTTCCCCCGTCCCCATTTAATGATATTCAAATATAACATATGCCTGTTTTTCAAATTTTTCTGCAGAAAGTCATTTTCATCTTACTGTTAAAATAACATTTCCCTTAAGAATAGAAACTGTGGCAGTTTTTTTGTAAAATCTAAAATCTCACTGTGGTGGACATGAAAATCATATAAGTGAAGCAAAAAAGAGCTGTCATTTGTTTTTATTATGTGCCATTGAGTCGCCTGTAACTCATAGCAACCATATATGCACAATAGCTCTGAAGCCTGCCCTGTCCTGAGTCAGTCTTACTGACTCCAACACACCTACCCCTCTTTACCCCCGTTACTGTGTTAGTCTGTCTGCTGTTGTTTACTAGGATCATAATTCCTTCAACTATATAATGACCCACTTGAGCTAAGTGCTGTGAGTTAATATCATCCACAGGATAAATGAAAGGTCAACATGGAGCTTTCCCGCCATCCTCAGTGTCTGAGGGGTGGTGTTGGGTGGCCAAGCCAGAGTACTAAAACCCTAGCCTGTGTGACCTGACCTCCAAGCCTGGACATTCCAAGCTTAGTACTGGTGACTGGACCACACTCTGATGGCCGGCATGCTGAGTCCATACCAGAATGAGGGGAAATTCCTTTTCTAGGGTAGTAGGAGTTGATGTGTCAGAGACAGTGAGGTTGGCACAGGATAGAGCAGAGTTTAGGGCTCTTATACATAGGGTCACTGAGTAACAAGTGACTCAATGGCACATAACAACAACAATAATCCACTTTGGTTCTTTCTACGTCTCTGAGTGTGTCTTGTGAACAACATGGTGTCTGCAGGTGAAATGACTGACCAGAAATCATACCGGTTGCTTGTCAGTGATTGCTGACTCACAGCAGTGCTGGAGGACAGTGGAGCTGTCCCATAGTGGTGTCATGCTGTAATCTACAGAAGCAGACGTTCTCCTGTGCCCAGGCGCCAGCTGCTTTAACTACTGCATTACCAAGCTTTCTAGTGAAGTCCTCAAAGTCCGTATTTTCCCTGTGTGGCTGTCTTGCTATTATTATTAGAAAATATTTCTTGGGAGAGCTGGTGGCCTAGTGGCAAGAAGCTGCGTTGCAATACCGAAGGCATGCGGTTTGAATCCACCAGATGCTCTGCTGGAGAAGGAGGGACAATCTTCTGTGCCAGTGAGATTTGATTTGACAAGGTGGGGGGGAGAAAAACTATTTTTCTCAAAGCCTGGAAATGAAAAACATGACCCTTTTGGGGATTGGAATTAATTGTTGATGTATGTGAAGACGTTGAAGAATCACCTTGTGGAGTTTTGTCCTCTTTGGATGCAGCTTTTAGTTTGGACACCTCGAGATAATGAGGAAGCCCTTTGAAATGGAGCTGGCAGAGTAACCATTTCTTTTCATATTTATTTATTAGTATTATTAGAGTAATTTCCTTCAGATACTTCTGTTTTCTCTATTGTGGTTAATTTGTGATAGCAAATTGTTGGAAGAAAGTGGTGCTTTAATTTCCTTGTTGGTCTTATTTCTTGTTTCATTCCTCCTCTTGTAGATTGTATGTTACATATACTTCACAAGAATCATTGCATTTCTCCTCAAACTTGCTGTTCCGTTTCAGTGGAAGTGGCTCTACCAGGTAAGCTGCTCGCCGGGAACAGTGCTAGACAATTTAGTTGGAAGATGAAATCTTGGAAGGGAGGAATAACCATAGATCTTCAGGTCACTACTAATTTATTTGGGAGTAACTATTACGACCTTCAGTCTTGTCTGGTCTCCAGTTAAAATGAACTGTTTGTCCAGGAAAGCTGCAGGATTATATGAAAATTTGGAAGTAATTGCAGTATTGATTTTAGTTTTCAGATTTAGAAAAGACTTAGAGCAGAAAAGCCTCAGGCAGAGAGAGTAAGATTTGTCCTATACAGTTAACACCAAGATGAGGTGTGGTGTCTGCCTTCAGCCATGGGGCTTGGAATCCATACTTCTTTTCTTTGCTCTTTATTGTTATTTCCGCACCTTTGCAATATGCTAGAACTAGTTGATCCCCTGGAGTAAACCTCTCTATGGTGTAGAGACTTCTGTTTTTCTAGAAGGATCAACTTTGTTCTTTCGGCACTGTAAGAATGTGTGGGTATATAATGAGCTCTTAAATGATACTGTGAAGCCTTAGGAGAACACAGCCTCCTGGCATCTCTGGGCAAATGCTACGAGTGGAGACTTCCAAGAATCCTCCGAGGAAAGTGCTGTCAGTCGGGTGATCAGCCAGTGGTGGATTGAAGAGGGGGCATGTCAGTTTGTTTGGTTCTGCTGCTATCTGAGGAACAGTGTTGCTAATTGCCTTCTTTTGGTGTGGTTTTTCAATTTGCAGCTCCTTGATGAAATGGCCACGCTGATATTCTTTGTTTTAACTGGGTATAAGTTCCGTCCAGCTTCAGATAATCCCTACCTACAACTGTCTCAGGAAGAAGATGACTTGGAAATGGAATCTGTGTAAGGAATCTCCCCTTTCTCCCTCTCCCTTGGCCCTGACCCCTTCACCTGACTGACAGCAGCACAGTATGGACAGACCAGCTGCCCTCAGCATTGTGTTGCTCCAGATGTGGCTCCTCTAGTTTTAGCAGAAGGAAATGGACACCGAGCCACAGGCTGTCTTATCTAGTCTGAAGTACAGCATCTGCGAAGTGTTGCTCGGCCTTTTCAGGGACAATTGAATTTACCATCCTTTTAAGCATTATTGGAGCCTGCTTCCAATGCCCAATGGCAAGAACTTGGGAATATACTTGGCCTCTTTAAAACTACTGAGAATAGGCCACTCCACTTCCTGTTGGATCCCTGCCATTGGGAGATTACATCTGAAAATGTAATCATCTGAGTCATTTGTAAGTGCTAATTATCCTCAGATGTCATTTACTTTAACTAAGTGGATTTGCCCAATGAGCACGTTGACTTTGACCTATATCTAAGCTTTAATGTGGGTGTTTCTGATTCACCAGGTAAGTGTCTCTAGAGTCCTGTTCTCTAGGGAGGGGGCAGTCATTTTCTAGGAAAGTGAATAGTACATGAATACTATTAAGGAATGTGATCACCCAATCTAATTGTTGGGTTTGATGATTAGCCAAAGGCTGGCTTTCCCTTCGTTGTTTCAGTTGGTATCAACATGATGTTTCTAACAGAGACAGCTTTTGATGTCTTGTAAATTGGAAGCTGTGACTCATCCCAGGCTGGTTCCACTTGGCCATGGGACGAGTCGGGCAACGTGGGACACCTCTCTAATGCTCAGCTCCATTGCTAGAATGACAAATGAAAGCCAGATGCCACTGATGAACCTCAGACAAGAACTCTTTGTACCATTTGAGGAAGACATACCTTTAAAAAAAAAATAGTGGGGAGGAATGCAGGAAGGACTAATATCAGATGGACTTTGTCTAGAATTAGCAGAATCTGAGCAAGTTATTCTTGGATGAAGAGGTATAAATCTTAATAAGCAGTAGCATCTCCAAATGGGATTATTGCAGACTAATAAATAGCACAGACAAATGAAATACATACTAATAAATAGAACGATAGACTATACTAATAATGTACTTAAGCATCTCCTCGGAGACTTTTATCCTGTGTGTGTAGTGTCTGGGGTCAGCAGCTTTGTGCACGGTGGCTGCATCATCGTGGAGCAACTTCTCGTTCTCTGGATTAAACTGCAAAATGGTGGTGGTTGTTAAGTACCAGAGAGTCAGAACTCAGCCTCCTGCGGTTTTTCAGAGACAGTAAATCCCAGGGGAGGAGATTGCTCATCTTCCACAGAACAGCTATTCGAACCAGGAGCCTTTGCATTAGGAGCCTAATTCCTTACCACTAAGCTTCCAAAGCTCCCTCCAAAATGGTTAGACCTGTTGATACTTCTTCAAGCAATAAACAGGTTCCTTTTCCCCTCACATACCTGTCTACTGTTCCACTTGCATAGTTTCCATTTACCATCTCCTATTACATTTTAAAATATGGATACATAGTAAAGATATTTTTGTGTCTTAGATAAATGCATTTTCTTTTTATTCTTTCTCTCTGACAGTTTTTGGAGGTAACAGTAACTATTTTAGCAAAAAAATTCTATGTGTTTGTGTTCCAGTTGGAATGATGTTCTTATTTGCTATAAGTTGCCTTCAACCCATAGTGACCCTATGAACAGTAGCTCTGAACCCCGCTCTGTCCTGAGCCAGTCTCACTAATTCTGACACACCAATATTCATTGCCCTAGTTACTTTATCAGGCCTTTTTATCCAGAGTCTTCCTCGCTTGGGCTGTCCCTCCACCTTTCTGAGTGTGATGTCCTTCTCCAAGGACCAGTTTCTCCTGGCCATATGCCCAACGTATGTGAGATGGAGCTTCAAAATACTAGCCTCCAAGAAGAAACTTGGTTTCACCCTCTCCAAGTCAGACCTGTTTGTTTTCTTGGTGGTCCATGGTATGTTCAAGACTCTTCTCCAGCACCACAACTCGAAGGCATTGATTCTTCTTCTGTTATACTTAGTCATTGTCTGATGCATAGCAAGTAATTGCAAAAACCATGGCCTGTATTAGGCACACCTTAGTCTCTAGACAGACACAGTTGCTTTTCAACACTCTGGAGAGGTCTGTGACAGCACATTTTCTCAGTGCAATTCATCTTTTTTTATTTCCTGACTGCTGGTGTTAAGAGTGTTGATAGTGGAACCAAGAAAGCTGTAATTGTTAGCAACCTCAATCTTTTCTCCATCTATCATGATGCTACTGATGGGCACAGTGGTGAGAGAATCTCTGTTCTTTGTGTTGAGCTTCAATCCATAGTGAAGACTACAGTCCTTGACTTTCTGCAGCATACACTTCAGGTCTTCAGTTTCAGCAAGCAAGGTTGTGTTACCTCCATATCGTAGGTTGTTAATGAGTCTTCCTCAAATCTTGATGCCACATTCCTCCTCATAAAGCCCTGCTTCCCAAACAATCTGTTCTGCATACAGATTGAAAATGTCTGGAGATAAGATGCAATTCTTATGCACTCCTTTCCTAATTTTGAATCATGCATTGTTTCCCTGCTCTATTGTGAGGACTGCTTGCTGGTCCAAATAATAGGTTTCTCATAAGCACATTCAATTGTTCTGAGATTCCCATTTTCCTCCAAATTAACCACAATATGTCAGATGTGTTTGCATAGTCAATGAAATAACAGATAGACATTATTTTGGTACTTTTTGCTTTATGCCAAGATCCATTTCACATTGGTAGTAAGGTCTCTAGTGCCAAGACCTCTTCTAAACCCAGCTTGTATTTCTGGTAGTTCTCTGTCATTGTACTATTCCAGTCGTTTCTGGATAATCTTCAGCAGGATTTTGCTCATGTGTGATATTGTTCAATAGTTTCCACACTCTTGTCTCAATTGGGATGAGATTCTTTGAAACACAATGTGAATGAATGAGTGTCTGAAGCACAGTGTACATGAATGAAACACAATATGTATGAATATGCAAGCCAACATAAAAAAATCAGGATGAAGAGAGAGAGTAGACAGACTGCTGAACTCGTAGGGCCTGAGGGAATTTATGCTTCATTCTGGTAAAGATTGGGCAAGGTGAGTAAGTGAAGGATTTGGTAATGTTGGATCTGCAACTGTCCTCTGGTTGTCTCCTTTTGCACAGCTGTTAGGAGAGAAGGCTCTGACTATGCCAAGTGGTTTTCGCAGCTCAGTACAGTGAGCTGCTCTTCAGTGGAAGAAAGGTTACACAAGTGACAGCCATGAGGAGACAGTCTAATATATTTTTACTCTCAACCAAAGAAAGGTTCTGCGTAGGGGAATGGTATTTCCAGGAGTAGTAGTAGTAGTTGTTGTTGTTATGTTCTGTCGAGTCGCTTACTACTCATAGTGACCTTATGTACAACAGCCCTAAATTCTGCTCTGTCCTGTGCCAATTGCACTGTCTTTGACACTCCCATCCCGATTTCCCCAGTCACTGAATCAATCCACTTTATAGAGGGCCTTCCTGCACTGTCCCTCCACCCTCCCAAGCATTATGTCCTTCTCCAAGGACCGGTCTCTCCTCACAACATGTCCAAAGTATGTTAGACGGAGCCTCAGAATCCTTGCCTCCAAGGAGCCGCCCAGT